>NC_138149.1:29852400-29994900 GCF_964199315.1 Orbicella franksi | reverse complement strand
GCAATGAAATTCAAAAAGTTCATTTCGGAATTATCATAATTATCAAAACTACATGTATAGACACCATGTTTTATATGGGAACACATTTCCAGACATTAGAAAATGCAGGATGAAGAACTTTGAGTATTTTTGATGAACTTAAAGGAGTTTAGAAAAGTGTGAAACACAATCTTGAGTGTTCTATGTATCATCTGACTCAAATCTAAAGTAAGGAGAAAACAGAGAAATAAAATCATAAAAATCTATGCCAATTACTGTAAGATCAGATATCCAAATACCGTCACATATATGATATGATCTTACTTGTTTGAACTTGAAAAGTTAAAACAGAGTTTGAGAAAAAAAGTTACGCTTTACACTGTTATTTATATTTTTATATACATGAATATATGTAAAATGTGTTCTAGATTATTTTCACCTTAATTCTCAAATGAGTAAGAATTACATGTATTATATGAGCTATGAGCTTTTACATTGCATGACTTTTAAACTAATGTAAAAAAAATAATAACTTAAATATCTCATGAAAGAGAAACTGTAAGTTCAGTATCCTTAATTAATTTTTAACATGCAAACTGATGTTTACATTTATATGCTCAGCACAAAACTTCCAAATATTAATAAACAAATTAAATGTTCGCCCTTACAAAAGAGACGTTAAAAAAACTATTAAATTTCTCTACCGTGGTGTCTTGTCATATCGATCAATTGCATGGCCATTCTCGCTCCATTCAGAGCTCCTTCCACGACACTTTCGGGCGAGCCGACGAATGTGTATACAGTCCTGTTGGTAGATACGCCCGGGTCCACGTCAAGTAGAGAACAACCCTCTACGGAGGCAATCGCTTGCGCTATGGCGTCAATCACTTCTTTATTTCGTCCTTCGGAAAAATTTGGAACACATTCAACGATTTGAGCCATGATCTTGAAGCGGACAATTAGGGAATACCGATGATTAAACCCAAAACCCAATTGAATCGACAAGCTTCGACAGTATTTTTGTTCGATTCTTCAAGGCGTTCCTACTGATCGCGTAATCACGTCTTACGTGAGCCTGGGGAGGAGACAGGTTTGAAAAAAAATGGCGCCGTAAATATGGCGGTCGACTTCGTAGAAGGACTATTTTCTTGAATTATGCTCACTGCGGGTTGTATTTCAAACATAAAAACCATCGCAGGCAAAGATGAAGCGAAGAAAACGTTTACTGTGAAAGTTTTGGACATTTACAGATACTTTGTCGACAAGAGCTTTCCCATTTTGGACCCGAATTTTACTGACGCTTTCGACATTGTGTTAAGCGATGGCCGTTACAAGACGAAATGTTTATTGTCAACCTCTTTAAATTGCCTCGTTTACGAACACAAGCTGCGGAAAAATTCTGTTGTGACAGTTACTGAATGTAGTTCCTTGATCGACGAGAAATCATTGGAGCAAGCACCTTATGTCATTCTTCAAGGAATAGAAATTTTAGATTTCGCGCCGGAGAACACGGAGGAAGCTGAGGAGGACATCGAATTTTGTGACCATGCAACAGCGAACGAAAAGCAAGAATTACCCCTAGCAGCCTCCCGTGGTTACTATTTGCCATTATGGAACGACGAAGACTACTTTGGTGCAAAGTGGTTTAGTGATCCAAATTTGACGCTTTCTAACCCCATCACCAATGCAATCACTATTTTTGATCTGGATTCATTTTGGAAAGTTTTGTCGCGTCCATTTCCCGCACTGATTGGGAGAATAGTAAGTAAAAGCAGGCTCAATCACTATGGGAAAGCGACTGATGACAAAAGGAAATATCCGTACCAGGCCTATCTTGAACTTGAGGATCGTACAGGGACGGTATCTGTGTGTATCTGGAGTTCTTTCTGTGTCCTGCTTTATAATTATCTTCAAGTTGGAGACATTGTGGCAATCTTAAACTACCGTGTTGCCAGGAAATTTGGTCAGAGAAGTAATGCGGTCTACAACACAAGTCCTGCAGCAAGCATTGAGGTATCCGTGAATCCTACCAGCCCCACTGCAGAAGTGTACAAACTAGCCCCCAGTGAGCTTGGTCCTGCATGGAAATTGCCTGGTGTACCATACAGGTATTGAAGTAATAAAAAACATGCAGTCTAAGAGCAAGTGGTACAATTTTATAGTTAGTTACTTGCAACACACTTACAGCAAGCAGGGGTTTCATTAGGTGCCAGGCAGCAGGCAAATTGACCGGCTGTGAGAATGATTTTGCCAGCCTGGTTTGATCATCTACAGAAAAGGTTTTCTTCTGAAGAAGTTCAGTTGAAAGAATTGTGCCTGCCTGTGAAAACCAGTTGTCCTCCTGCTGTAAATGTTAATGTAACCCTTGAGTTACGACATGACTGGGGTTTTATAAATTGATCGTTAAGGGCCAGGCACTGGGCCAATTGACTAACTGTGATGACAATTGCGGCTGCAGTATCTGGTTTGACCATCTAGAAGAAAGTTTTTCTTACAAAATAGTTCAGTTCGAATACCAGTAGTTTTGCCCACCTGTGAAAACCAGCTGCCTTCCTGCTGAAAATATTAATGAAACCTCTTCAATCATAGCATCAGACAATGTTACATGATTTATACATGACAGGGCTCTACTTTCAGGAAAAAACATTGGGGCCAGCTGGTCTCTAAGTCTTCAGATTTAGTCGCCAGCAAAAGTATTTCAGTGAAAAGCATGAAAAGTTAGTTGCCAGTGGAAAAAAAAAAATCAGTCACATTGGCAACCCCAGCATTTGCAACGTCAAGCTCTGTATAATGAGAGTTGTGTGCAAATATTTTTGCATGGTGCATGTATAAGCAATGCTGCATAAAGGTCATTCAACAAAGGTGTACCACCTAGTTTCGCCACTAATAAAAATTAACACTAGTGAGTAACAATGCTATAAGAAGTCTGTGTAATTTGGACATGGCAACTCTTGTTACATCATCGTTGCAAGATACATGTACATGTATAATACTGATACTAGTAAGTAATTTTTTAACTTCAGGAAGGTTCATGTAATAGCTTTGTTCTGTTTGTTTGCATTGTAGGTTCATTGAGAGGAAATTCCTGGCCAATTACTCACCAGGATTAATATGTGACATTGTAGGAGCAGTGATGTTTATTAGCCGAGACATCAGGGAGAGGAAGGCACGCAAGTCTTCTTTTTGGGCCAGTAAATGGGTTCATCTAAATGATGGTAAGGAAAACCATGTTGTTCCACTGTTTACAGTGAGCCTTGCACTTTACGACATTGAATTGTCTTTAACTGTTCCTTTTTTGCATAATCTATAATTTTCTTCAATTAACTCACAATTTATGTGTTGTTTTCTTAGGGACAAGCTCCAAGCCAATCATCCTTCACCTTTACGCCTGTTCACAACCTGAAGTTTTCAATTCCATTGCACCAGGGAAAGTACTTGTCTGTGCTCGCATGCTCATCAAAATTGAAGCCCAGGATTCAAAACATCAGAGGTTTTGCTTTCTTACAACCACCCGTGAATCACAGCTTTACGTTCTTAAGCAGCCATCAGATGTAAATGGCAAGCCTTTCACAGGCTCTGACGCCGTCAACAAAGTCATCAGATGGCGTCAGTCTGAGGATTCCAAACAGCTTCTTAGGGAATCTTGTAAAGGAGGTTACTACAGCTTTCCGCCCTTGCCCTACTCCCTTGAATTATACAAGAGGACCTTCCCTCCTGAGAGGCCGATGGATCTAATAACAACAGTGAACCTTGGACTTATCCTGAAAGAGCTCCACTTCAGAGAACATGTACAGCTGCACATACAGGGTGTTGTTGTAGCTCTGGAGTTTGTTCCCGCAGCTCACAGTGGAAGACCTCACCAGACAGCTGGGGAGGTCACTTGCTCTCAACTGTGTGAAACTCAAGGTAGTAGTAAGAACAGTGGAGAATCTTCTTCAGCATGTCCCGGAAGTCAGTCCAGTGAGCATAAGTTATTTTATTATTATTATTATTATTATTATTATTATTATTATTATTTTTACAATAGACACATGGAATTGAGTTAGTGAATAGCATTTCAAAAACTAAAGAATCAAACATCGATCTGTTTGTCTTCAAAATAGAAAATTGTTTGTCATCCAGAACCTACACTTATAAAGCATCTCAGTCAAAACATGTAATCCTATGACATGAATTGTAGGAACATGGAACTGTTAACTGAAGGTGACAGCATGCAGTATGAGTAATTATGCAAAATAATAAACCAACCTACAATTTTGTGCCTTATTTTTGGAGTATTTTACATTTCCATTCACTGATATTCTAGGTGACAACACGTTAAGACCTTCAACCAGTCAACACAGTGAATCAGGAACAGATTCTACACAAAAAGACAAGAAAAATCTAACCACAAACAGAAATTGCCACATGCAAAGTAAGTCCTTACTGGGTGTAAGAGCTAAGTACTGTTACCTAATGGCTTCCACATTTTTGGTCTCATCTCTAGTCTGTTGACAGGGCAACTATTTTTTTTTTTTCTGAAATTTTTTTGCCACAAACAAAATAAAACTGAGGGAGATTGAGTGGACGTGAATGCTCATCCCACGGTGATTGTTTATATTTGCCATAACATGATGTACTTAATGACTGGTCCCTTGGAGAACAGTGAATTTTGCTTCCCGAGAATCTTAATACAGTATTTCCCGAGACAAAGTCGAGTGAAATAGTGAGATTCGAGGGAAACAAAATTCACTGTTCTCCAAGGGATCGGTCATTAAGGGATTTGTTACCTTCAACTGCACGCTCTGATCAGGTGCAACAGCGGTCAACATTTTGCGGGTAACAATGAACTGTTTCCTGTTTGACGTCATAGTCTTCACGATGTTGCCTGCCCATGGCAGTCAGCGGTAGACAGTTTCGTTGTTAGATGTCATGTGACCATTGCATGATGAACTAGCCAAGGAATGTGCACGCTGTAGCGGGAAAAACGCCAGCTATAGAACAATCATTTTTAATGCCTGTGTTTAGTTTGTTTACAGAGTGTTAATTAGTATTTTTAAATACTAAAATAAACTATCAAAATAGTTAATCAAATGAATGCGAGTACAGTTGAAGATATATACATGTATAGCAGTGGCAACTGGAAGATTCTCGTAAAATTTTCTGTGTTATTAGGCGAATGCAATTTGAAAGAATCTTCAATTTTCCTAAGCAGTGTAAATCCTTAATTGTAAGAGCTTTCATACTAGTACTCATTATATGGCTGGCATAATTATGAATGCGCTTGCATTAATTTGCACTGCAGTGCAAATTAAAAGTTAGTGATTAATTTGCCCATTCTCACAACCAATCATAATGAAATACTTTTCTCAGTCGTATTAATAATAATTAGGTGTGAAATTCGAAGTACGTGCACATGTCCAAGTTACAAATTTAATATTTGTTAATGTCTGCGTTTATTTTTGGTGACAACTGAATCTGTTTTATTGCTAGCACGAAATTTGAAGAACAAAGAAGATTCTGAAATGGAAAGTGAGCACGAGTCATCTGGCACAGGTAGTGAAATGACAACAAGGACAGGGAAGAAATACGGTTACATCATCAGGAGAGTTAATCCCAAAAGGAAATGCAAAACAGGTGAATTTAGGCTCTCTCCACACTACGCCGGAGGAATTTGAAAACGGCTCCGGGTTTACTCTGAAAACGCATCAAATGTTTTCCGTCCACACTACGCGAGTGGAATTTAAAAACGCAACAATCACCGGTCATTGTGGATTTGTGTTTGAGGAAAACTCAGTCAGGGAAATCACGTGATTATCGTGACGTCATCATTTTCGAAAAGCTCCGTTTTCAAAATGTTCTCCCTTCGCGCGAAACGAAAAGCCGGCGTTGTCAAATTTCTCTGGTTTGAAGTTCGTTTCGAAGAGTGCTGTTTTCGTGACAGATTCATGTCGACGGACAGCCTAACTGTAGAAATATAGCTGCGTTTTCAAATTTCTCCGACGAGGCCTTAGAATCAGACTATAGAGTATAAACCTATTAAACTAGTAGTAATCGTAGACAGAAGCATATCACCTAGACTGGGTGATATGCTTCTGTCGTAGATCAAAGAGTGCGTTCGAGTATTGGTAGGTTTGCTATGTTAAAAAGCAAAAATTCTAGGAACAGCATTTTTTGCCTGAGCTGTTAGGAAGACGTGGAATTGGCCTCCCTCCAACAGGAGCGAAAACAAATGAATTGATCGCTAGGCACGTGCATACGAGAGGGTTTGTTCTCGTTTATGCATCTATAGTGTGTTACGTAGTATTAGTTACTACCGGTCAGTATAAAACACGGACTGCAGTTGGTAAGCCGCATTTAGTCCGCAGTCCGCGTCTTATACCCGAATCCGTGTTTTTTACCAAGTCTGTAATGCTTAGTCCGCATTTTATACCTCAGTCCGTAGTAATCAAACAAAGATATTTAGACTCAATCGCACTTAAACTACGCCAAGATCTCGGTCGCATTTTAAGTTCTCTACAGGGTTACAGTTTCTGAAGTTCGATCGGCCATCGACAAACGAGCGCGAATCCTCCGTAGGAAAAAAGATGGCGACTGGTACATTTACCCATAATTCTTAGCGCACAAAAACCTTAACAAAGTTCATAAAAACGTAGAGAAACGTAATAAAATCTTCAAACCTAGGCTACTCAATGTCCTTAGCACAGGGGAAAATATTGTAAAAAAATGGCTTTCTTAGTGCTTTATAGGCTGTGTTAGGTTCGCAAGGCATTGTGGTAAAATGTACAGCCGCCATCTTTTTTCCTACGGTGGATTACCAACGAGCTTATCAACAACATCGGCATAGCGTGGGGGACAGAGAGAGATTAGGGCGAGTGAAACTAACAATTACAAACATGTCATCAAAATCGTAGTTATAAATGGGACGATTATAACATCAGCCAGGCAAATAGAGACAATCTTGTAAGCATATATACACTTTAATAATACCATGGAGCGAAGTAACTTCTGTATGGAGCGAAGTAACTCTTGTATGGAGCGAAGTGACTTTTGGTTGGGGCGAAATGACTGGGGGCGAAATGACCATGGGGCGAAATGACCGAATACCCCGCAGTCTGACCGCAACCCTACGATTCTGGACCGTGTAAATCAACACAAACGTTGCCTGTTCCGTCGGTATGCGAGACGACGTGCTTTTTTTTACCAAAACTAGGACAATTATTCTGTTTACGAACACGGCTTTGATTCGCCTTGGCTTTGGGGAAACAGCTATTAAACATTTTGACTTCCGAAACAATGAATGTTGGTGTACGTACCAAAGTAATCTGTGGCTGGTTAACAAAACACGCCAGCTATCTTTCGTACATGTGCTCAACTAATTCAACCAATAATGGCAACTTAGTTTATCTGTTTTGACTTTTCGCCTCCATGGCGAAGATAACGTGTATTTTCTGCACGAGTTTTTTCATTGGCTCGTTGTGTTCACGCTGTCCATTGCTATTTTCTTGGTTTTGATGTAATTAGATTTTTGTTGCCATGCTTGCAGTTGATTCCAGGATCCCGAAGCGGGTTCAAATTAAGACAAGAGGACGGCACGTTGGTGCTGAAGATGTGGCCCCTTCCAGGAAGCGAAAAGCAAGGAATCAGCCTGCCCATCTGCCGAGAAAATTAAGAAGAAAAGCTACGCCAAAGAGCCAGAAGTCTAACGATTCCGCTAAAAGAAAAGGGAAAATGACAAAAGGCGATCAGCGGTTAGAAAGGAAAGACGAAGACTCGTCAGCAGTCTCTGTGAGCGAAACATCAAGTTCTGATAAGTCAAAGAAAGCGGAAAAATATTATCCCTTCAGAATTTTGGATCAAACCTTGACAGACGTGGGGCCAGACATTCCATTTTTGGGCTTGTCTAAGCCAAGCTTACACGAGGACACTCTTCCCACACTTTGCAGTCGGGGACTTTCGGACGTCAAGGTCGTACCGAGAGCCGATCGGCAGGGCTTCGTGGAAACCGAAGGCCACTGGAGGCTTATGATCGCGGGACTAAATCGGCGTGCTATTATAAACGCCATATTTATACCCCAGACCCCTGAGAGAGGGGAAGGCCCCAGCGAGGAACCAACAGCCGGAGTTTTCCTTTCCGCTCTGGCAACAGGGGTATTTTCAAACCGTTATCCGGTTGATACGCTTTTGAATCACGCCAGTGAAGAGTTGAAAGGACGAAGAACTGTTTTTGTGTTGGATGTGTACAGCCACGGGAATGACAAAGCGGAAGTTATTATCAACAGGGCGTACTAACCTGAAACACTGTTCACATGTAGATAAATTGCCATTGATATCATCGAGCCGAGTAGTTATGACTTGTCTCTGGTCTGAAAGGGTGCCCCAGCTATCGGCTTGGAATGTTTTAACCCTAAAGAGGGTTTGAACCTCTCTGAATAGCCGTGACTTAAATCAAGCCAAAATGTCACGCGTGACATCACGCCTGTCAAGGAATACCTTATAGACAAACACCTGCCGACAACGACAGCGCAAAATCGGGGCTAGATTCAGGGCAAACTGTCGAGAGAAGCACCAACAACGGTAGGAAAGTGCAGTAAAACGAGAAGATTGGGCCTTATAAGCAACACAAAAGTGAAACTGCCAGGCAAAATTTCAGAGGAAAAAATGGAATCTACGTAAAACTGGCGACTGAAATCGTAGTAACTAAGTTTTGGTCTGGTCAGGGGAAATTCGAAGTTCGTCACTTTAGCTGCCTTTAAGGCTTATTTGCCAAAATCTTACATCGAGCAGATACGAATCACCTCTAAGAAGAAACTGTTCCATACAAACTGGGTTTTATCTGGCCACGGAACTTTTACCTTACGTTCGTATCGAGCTATGAACTTTATAAATATTTTCCGTGCCTACTTTTAGAGACGCGGTAGGGATATTTTTAACAAGTTCCACTTAATAATTTTACGCTGTACATACTTTCAGGAAAATTATACACATACGGCAGTCGTGTAAGCATTTATTTAACAAATTAGTTTTATTGTTCTTCGAAATACTTTATGCTGTATCGAAATTTTAGAGTGCACGGTTGACGAAGAGTATTAAAGCCAATGTTTAAATGGGCGTGTCCTCGTTTACTTTACAACGAACTTTATTTAAACAATGGAGTGTTTCTGTCGAGGAACTATCGGCTGATAGTTGCCCTGAGGAAATTTGATGTTCTTAAAACAAATATTTGCCTGAGAAGCGAAGCTTCGAGGTCAAGTATGCTAGTTTTAAGAACATCAAATTTCCAAGGGGCAACTATCAGACCGATAGTTCCGAGACAGAAACACTTTATTGTCTTTATTGTTCGCCATTAAATTTTCTTGCGCGCGCCAATTCAAAAATCGTATTAAATTATTTTCAACTTTTTGAGATGTTAGCCGTAAGAGCCAAATGTAAAATTTGAAAAAGACAACAGACAAAAACCCACTAATACAATTTCAATTGTTTACTTTCTGCAAGCCCGCTTGTTTACAGAAAAATTTTCACGGACGAGTACTATCCATCTGGGTATTTTCCGCGGACGGGCACTATGGGCTGATAATGTCTCTCCGCGGACGAACACTCGCGTCACGTGGTCAATTTAAGCGAATCAGAATCGGAGAAAATTTAGTGGTGAACTGTAGTTAACTATCACCTCATAGAAATTGAGAACGAATAATCTAATTGTTTTAGTAGAATTCTTACGAAAATTTACTTCAAATAACGGTTTCCAATTACTTGGCATATAATTAAACTTTGCGCCTGAAAAAGATCGCTCAGATTGAATTGTCATTTAAAATTGAAGTTGTGTGCGCGCGTGCATCAGTTTTTTTTCAATAATTTCAACTTTTTTAAAAGTGAAGAAACCGTAAATGTCCTTCTTTTAGACTTCTCAGGAATTTAATTATCCATTTGCATCAAAATTTCCCTTCAAAACTTTGGAAAAACAAAAAAAAAAGTCGCCATTTCCTAGACGACCTCCAACCACTGCACACTAATGGCTGATACTGTTCAATGGCTCAGCCAATCATATTGCAGCATTTGCATTAGTATACTAGTAGAATTCTACTAATTACGGTTATAGTTCAGGTTATAGGGTTTAATTGATCACGTGACGCGATAGTGTTCATCGGTGGAGAGACAAATTACCCGGATGGATAGTTCTCTTCCGTGAAGAAGAGATGTTTCTGTAAACAAGCGGGCTTAGAAAAAAAATTGAAAGACGCAATTTCTCTGTTTTACATCTGGCTTTCACGCCTTTCATCTAGAAAGGTTGAAAATAGTTCAATATGATTTTTGAACTGGCGTGCGGAGGAAAATTTAGTGGTGAACAATAGGGATAATAGAGTGTTTATGTCTCGGAACTATCGGTCTGATATTTGCCCCTTGGAAATTCGATGTTCTTAAAACTAGAATATTTGTTATAATATCTCTCAGTTAGTACGCGCGCTGTGATTGGTCAATTTAGCGGGCCATATTCTACTGTACGGCCCGCTGAAATTTAACGCTGTTTTTGTTGCCAAAATGTTCCGTGATTTATCGCTAGGTGTTCTTAACTTTTTTAGCTAGTAAAAATTTAAAACTTTCTGTTACTTCTGAAATTGTGTATTAAAACCATCTAACGACTTGAGAGACACTTAACAATTGTTTCAGATTGACTCGTTTTGCTTTCGAGGTGGGTCAGAAATTGTTCCCGAACCCGTCCGACACACAGTAGAGATATAATAAATATCTTATTAACTTCGTTTTCTCGGTCCGTACTTAAGTTACGGATCCCCGTTTTTCCCTTTCGATTTTTGTCCCGCGCGCTTCGCGCTTGGGCCATAAATCAATAGGAAAAACAGTGTCCGTAACTTGTAGTAAGGCCCTTGAGCTCGGTTAGTCAGAGGTATTTAGAACATCAATACGAGATGTTTCCAGTTTTCAACTTATATCGCTTGGTATCACGAGTAAACGAAATAGCTGGCACAGTTTTATTTATCGAATCATAGAGCCTGACACACAACAATCGCCGGACATGACATGAAGTAAAACAAATTTTAACTTTATTTACCGTGAACTAACTATTTCCCCAGTTGTGTACAAAAGCTAAGCGCGTATTCAAAGGGCTTGTGTCTTAATACATTCCAGGAATCAAGTTACTTTGTGAGGAGTGTTATAAAAAATTCCCTATAAGTTGGAAGTAAACCGCAAAATAATAAACAGTTGACTAGTGACGAAGAACACCAACAGTGATCAAAGATGCCTAACAATGGGGAAAGATTGAGACCGACTCTGAACGAAGACCTCGAAAATGTTTGGCTCACATTCGTTAAAGGAGCTAGGTCACAGTTTGCACATCTTGAAACGCTTAGCCTAAATTTTTCAAGTTCGTCGTTTGTAATCCGTGTTAATCTTCTCCATCCTTAACCATCCTTGTTCCTTTATGACTTACTGTTGTTCCTTTGGTGTTTTTCTATCTTACTAAACTATTATTTCCAGGGTTCCATCAATTTAAAGGTAATTTGATATGTGGTCAAAATAACTCAAAATACCGTGACTGAGCACCTTTAAGATTCGCTAGCAGGGAGATTGGTACAGACCACGCGTAATGCAGAGAAGCAAAAATAGATGTTTAAAAAAAGCAGATATTGCTTAAGGTGATTCCCTAGTAAAGAACCAGCCATAGATTTCGGATGAAACTTGGTATGCTGTTGTTACAGGACAAGGAGATACTAAAAATGTAGTAAAAAGAGGGGGTCACCGTGCTTGTTTTCACGCCACAATGCTGACAAATACGGTTATTTAGGTGACTTGGTAATCTCCGTGCGCAACAAATAAGCTCGATTATTTTTCAATGCAGCGTGTTATATCCCAGAGTTTGACTTTCTTTGATTGTTTATTCATCTACGTCCCGGTAAAAATGTCTTCAAATACCCTGCATTTTTTTATCCTTTGAAGGAAACATAATTTGTACATGCGCTGTTGGGCCCGTTATTTAATTTGCCAAAAAAGTAGCTATAGATTTCTGCTAATTTTTTTCTCAGTTATTGAGGGTATTATTCTTATTGAGTTTACGGAATAAAAAGTGGGGGTCACCGTGCTCGTTTACGGGAAAAGGAGCTTTTAATTTGTTTCGCTATCGAGCTTAGTTTGAGGGAAATCTCTTACGTTTTGTACGCGCACGCGCTCATGTGCGCGCGCTAATGACGCGAAAATCGTGCGCAGTAGGGATGTGCGATGCAATACTAAGGAATCACCTTAACCCTCGAGTAAACCAACGAGACATCAGATCGCAGGTTATATGATAATTTTATAAACCATTATAAAAATAATGTTAAGGGATATAATTAATATATTTATCTGACCATTATTAATCCTCATTTACTCCCACAGGTCCACGTACGATCAAATTACACAAATGTGAAAAAGCCCATTATGAAATGTAATGCGCGTTTTGCACGATTATACTTTTTCAATCAAACTCTTCAGTAAAAACTTCACAAAATGGCATAGAACTGACTATATCAATATCCCCAGTACCCTACATGTCTAAAAGACTTTCCCAACAATTTTCCATGAACTTTTAACTGAACTTAGGTGTTGGAAAGTGCTTTCGAGTAATAAATTATGGATTATTTATAAAGTACTTAATTATTGTATTGACTGTCAACAGAATTGCAAACTTAATATAACTAAAACTGCGAAATCAACCAATGTCACGGTTAACAGACCCTGTCAAAGTCGAAGAATAACGGTAAACAGTCGTTAACGGGCCAAACACCGAGATGATAAACTAAAAAGTACTCGCGAGCAGAGATTTCTAATTAATTTGTGGGAGCTGAGTGAACCAAACCTAAAGCAAACTATAGCTGACCAATCACAACAAGCTAAAATAATGCAAAGGACCAATCAGAAGGCTAATCAAAAACATGCATATGCAACCCGTTGAAAGCGCGGGGAAGTTTTGGCATTACTTCCACATGATTGGTAAATAGAACAGCACGTGATTGCTTTGATGGGCTTAAGTGAGCTGCATCTTAACCAATAAAAAGGCTCAAAATTAAAACAAACACAGAACTTCATAAATTTGCTTTCGACGTTCTATGCGTTCAAAAAAGCGCTTTTTAACATTGTGCCTACGCTTTGTTAGATAATACCATATTGCAAAACTAAGTTTGTATTTTGAAAACCACTAGTAAGAATATTACCCTAATGTCAAGTTAGGGTTATAAAATTTTCTCTTGATTTGTTTTAGTTCTGTCTTCCTCAGGGTAGGCAGTAAATCTCCACTTCTGTGTTTGCCGGTCATCGCATTTTCGCACCACCAAGCTTTCTCCTTCAACGTCCAGACAAACTTGGTAGAGGGCATGACGAATTCTTCCATCCTGTTAATACAAAAGAAGGATGACGGACAGGTGAGACTCAAATTAAAGCTTGCAGACCTTAATAAAGCGGTGGTTCTCGCTGATGCACACGTCACGCTCGCGCACCGAAATGTTTAGCATGTGAAAAAGAAATTACAAGCGCGACACTTGAAGGAAAGCTCCAAGGATGCGCGATAACTGAACAAAGGCGTCTCCTGCTCATTTCTCGTCTTCGCGCATCTTCGGACGCTGTTTTGCGTCTTACAGTTGCACGAAGGCCAATCGGGCCAAGCTATCTTGCCATGTCACCAACAAATCGAGAGCCTCCTTGTGCTAAGTGGAACCTACCCTCTCATGCTCCCACTTTTGGTTTCCGCCCAGTTTATGGCAGTTATATAACTGGACCTTCGTGCTTGGGTCGCCATTCGTTAGATCCAGGCAAAGATCATCATGCCAGAACTCCTGCTTTTTGGTGAACATGAAAAACTACAAGAAACAAGAAAGTTGAAATCATAATGACAGCCGTTAATCGATGGTCAGAAATACTGGCGGAATGGCTAACAATGACGAGGGCGGAAATTGACTGCAGCACGGGCAGACCTGAAAACGCGCGGAGAGTCGCTTTGGCGCAAGCTTAATTTTGCAAGGGATTTTATATTTCAATTTCGTAAAAAATCTTGTGAAACCGTGCAATTCCTGAACTGAACAATTCATAACTGAGCGATTTTTAAAAAGGCCGCGGTTAGTCCGTTTTACAATGCTGTACTGGTTTAAAAAAAAAATCCTTGCACCGCCTAAATGAACCATTCAGATGCAAAATCGAAACCTCTCCCGACTTCGTGACTGATATTTTCCAGCGTTATGCACAGGGTGGGTTAATTTAGGCCCGGTTCATACGTCGCATTTCTGCCGTGTCGAATTCAATTCAACGAATTAAATTCGACAGAAACTGGACGTCTGAATCGGCTGCCGCATTTCTGCCGCACGTTCGACTGGTTTTGTCGCATTATCCGACAGAAATGGGACACCGATTCAGACGTCGAATTTCTGCCGTGTCGAATCTAATGCATACATTATGTTAATGTATGAGCATGCGTAAATGTGTTCCCGCCAAAGAAAAAGAAGAAACTTGGCCATTCTCGACCCAATGCAACCTGAACATATTGCAACACATACTGCTCCGTTGTCAGCCTTCTCCTTCTTGTTCCATTGGCGGACAATTTTTAGCAAAATTAAAGTCCTTCGTCGCTCAGTATTTTCGTCCGCCATATTGAATACTCTACGTTTAAAACATTTTCCGCTTGCCGACATACCCGACAGTATAAATTCTGAATTAAGTGCGACACAAGTGTGACGTATGAATCCACAGTCGCATTTCTGCCGCACTTAATTGAATTGAATTCGACACGGCAGAAATGCGACGTATGAACCGGACCTTACATCTTGTTCTTATCGGTTCACTGTGTTGTTTAGTTTTCTATGATTTACCGCGGCCGTTGTCCAAGCTTTGCATTGGTTCTGGTTTTAAAACACTCATTTGAAACTTGTCCTTACCTGGTTATTTCCCATTCCATGGCACATGTACATGCCGGGCTCTCCGCCGGGTTCATTTTTTGCCATAGTGTCTAAGCACTGGTTGGTTCCAAGATTGCGAACCTACAGAAACAAAAGAAAAAAAAAAAGATCCATCTGTTGTTAGAGAATAAGGTAATTTTAAAAAAAATCGTAGCTTTTCTTTCAAACTGTTGTTGTTACGGTAACCCAATCGAACTTGATAGAACCGACTACAAATTTAAACTTTGATTAGTTTAAATAATCTCACAACAGGCCGCGAGATTGATTGAGAGTAAGGATGCCTGTATTGTACCCAGTATCCTTCACAGACCCTTCGCCATTTCTCCGAGTCGCTGAGAGACTGGCGCAGATCTGCATTAACTCTCATAAACCTGACTGACAAGAGTGTATTATTCTTCCCTGGGTATTGGTATTAATGACATGGTAATAAGTTATGGGGAATCGAACTGGCCTGGGGCAAGCCCAAGACCAGGCGAAAATAGTAGCGGACAGCGAGATCAAGCCAGACTTACTCGTTGGGTGGGATGCTGGGTTGCCAACCGCTTCGCTTTCGAGACTTCGAGTAGAGTGATAAAGTGGAACACGTGTAAATTCTTTTATACCTTCATTTGGATAATCCCCAAAGTACAAATTACCAATGCAAATGGCGTTTGCATAGGGAAAAGATACAAGGTAGAAATCAAGAGCGCCTTGGAACAAGTTCGCTATATAATCAATAACGTGTGATAGCTATAGTTTTCGAACGTTGAACATTGAAGCCCCTTACCTCCCCTCGTCCGTAAGGATACATATCCGGGACATCCAATTCAGGAATGATATTCGTCAGATACCATTTGAAACTTTTACAGTTCAGTTTATTTCTGAGAGCCTTTCTTTCCGATACGTCTCCAAAAGACTTTCCTTTCAGCTGTGGCCTCATGGCATAGTAAATGTCTTTATATTCATCCATCCAGACTTCCGCTAATCTCATGTTATTCTTGTCAATAGCTCCTTCACCAATCTTGTACGGCTGGCTCTCTCTGAACACGTGACCGACCTTGGAACAAGGCAGGATTTCAAGGGACCCCCCGCACATCCATATCTGAAAGACAAAACGACAGTTCAATAAGCTACGTCACGGTTTGCGCATCTTGAAAAGTTTAGCCTAAATTTTTCAAGTACCTCGTTTGTAATCCGTGTTAATCTTCTCCATCCTTAACCATCCTTGTTCCTTTAAGGTTTATTGTTATCTCCTTTGTGTCTTTCTTTCTTAGCAAACCACTATTTACTTTGTTAGTGAACTACTATAGGTGGCCAAAATAACTCAAAATGCCGTAACTCAGCTCTTTTTAATGAAAAATCTGGATCAATGTAACGTTTCTGACTTCCTTGTTCAAAAATTAAAAAATAAAATATTTTAGAAAACGTATCTTTTATTTCGAACGCATGTGCTCGAGCCAAGGTTGGTAACAAAGATGAGGAGAGAATTTCCGCCCAGTCTGTGATAATTGTTGAAGAGTCCACTTGTGGACAGAATTGAACACATAAGAACAGTCTCTCGTATCTCGATTGACTCTTCCAGGCGTTCAGTTAATAGGGCGCAGCGGTAGAAATGGCGCGCGAAAAAATAGGGGTGAACCGCGGCGCGGGGAGGTCTCTCTCCATTTTTCGCTCTGCCACTTTTTCGCGCTGCGCCCCAACTAACTGAGCGCCTGGGAGACGATAGTATCTCGAAAGCGCGACGATCCAGTTGAAAGGTCTGGGTTTTTTGATACAACGGCCGAAATATGGACTTTTTTAAACGTTAAAGAAAGAACGACACAACGGCCTACCGAAGATTAATCTATGCAAAGAATCGAATAGGTCCATAACTTACCCGGAATGACATTTCCACGTTTTCGCCTCCCCAGTAAGACATTTCAGTGTCATAAGAACCAATTTCATAAAAATAACTTCTGTCGATTGCAAATAACCCGCCGGCCATTGTGGGAGACCTAACAAAGGGTAGGAATATTTTAAAGATAAGAATTCGGAAGTTTTTTAACTTTGTCACTCCACTAACGGGACAGACGTTTCTCCATAGAGCAGGACAACTCTCGAAAACGGACAATTCCAATTATACACAAAAGCCACATTTTTGAGCTTTAATGGGCGGACACTAAGCGGAGCTCTAATATGCGGATGTAAACCAGTCTATTTTTGTTGCCTATATCAGTATATTTTATAACAGTATGTAACTGATAATTTTCCATGTATAAATAAATAAAGATAAATAATAAATATAGATAAGAGTAACGATAACCATGACAATGCTAGTGATAACGATTAAAACAACGAAAACGAGAAAATGGCGATAATTATAACAACTATGACGATTAAAGGTGACAACAAAAATAGAAATGACGATGATGATAATGATATTGCTATAATTTGACAGGGAGAAGATAAACTTGATTACCTGATGGGATCGGCATCGCTTTTTCGCCGCTGCTTCTCATAATCCGGCAACGCTCTCCACTTAAACGTCAATTCCCAATTAAAAATCCCTCTATTATAGCCTCCTTTACCCTTGGCGTAAGAAAACGTTCTTAAATCAACAACTTCAATGTCCGGGGTTACAACAATTGTCCTGTCATGTGCGATCCTTGCCAGCAGCGGTTCTAACCAACCGTAGTTAGTTTCGCAATGAGAATCCAAGAAGACGAGCACTTCTCCTTTCGCTTGTTTAGCGCCAATGAGTCGCGCGCGAATCAGTCCTTGACGAGTCTTTGCTCTGACGAGATGAACTTTGGGTAGCTGTTCGATGTAAGATTCTAGCTCTTTGTCGAGATGAGCTGAAAACATGAAATCAAAATGCAAAAATTACTCAAAAGGAGGAGATGCGGTTTAGTGGGGTGTTGATTACCATACTACTAGCTCGTGGAATAATTGTTAAATATTGAATAATTGTTAATTATGAACGCAAGCGCGTTAATTTGCACTACTGTGCAAATCAAATTAAAAAGAGAGGATAAATTTGGCTGCCTTCAGCCAATGGAAATAAAGTAATTTTCTTAAGTTATATAACAAATGAACAAAATGGGGTGGAAATAAAGATATGCCACATAATCCAGTGGGTTTAAGGTCTTGGTAGAATTTCAATTTCCAGTGTTCGGAGTGAAATATAGCAGAGACTTAACTTTCATTTTTCGTGTTTTTATTTCCTCCGCAAGTGTTTTTGATCTGAAACAGCTGTCATTTCTCATATTTAGCCTGCTGGAAATTTGTGCATCAATATTTTTAAAGCAATTCAGACATTCATGTGGCAAGTAATTACCAGCTTCAAAAACTGTCTTTATTTTCCCAATTAACTATTCTTGACAAAAACTATCTCACTTTCCAGCACAAATGCGACTTCATCATGTTAAAAACTTGACGAATCGGCAAAATTAATAGCCGCACCCTTCAAATCAAAACAAAAATAACTTAACAAAGGCGCCAAACAGTTTTAAAGGACAACTGGATGTGTTATCAGCGAAATATGAAATTTTCAGCCTGATGACATTAAGCTGCAACCTGACCGAGGTTTTTTGTCAACTTGCAGCGCTCTTACAGTAACTTCAATTTTCTGGCCAATCAAGACAATGGCGAACATTACCGGAGACGGAGACTTCACAAAAAAAACTGAAGCAAGTAGTCAATGCACCATATGCGGGAACGCTTGAATTTTTTACAGCGCTGGCTTTGAACATTTTTCTATCCATCACCGCATCCCTGGGCAGCACTTTGATCCTCGTTGCTCTTCATAAAGTCCCTTCCATTTATCCACCGACGAAACTTTTCCTTCGATGTCTGGCGGTCACTGATCTTTGCGTTGGACTTCTTGTACAGCCACTCTATACAACCGAAATCCTGTCTCGTGTAACAGAGGTGAGCGAGAACGTTTTGTACTATATTTACGAAGTTTCTCGAGTTTCAAGTTGGATTTTGTGCGCAGTATCTGTCTTGACGCTGACCGCAATTAATGTGGAGAGACTTCTCGCCCTGTGTTTGGGACTGAGATACAGACATGTCGTAACATTAAGGTGAGTCCGTGTAGCTATAATTTGTGTTTGGTTAATTGGTGCTTCTATTGGATTGATTCGGATGTGGAGAACAGATATCACTTTTATGTTTGCCTTTATCGTGTTGACACTTTCTCTGGTAACTTCCATTTTCTGTTTCACGAGGATCCACCTCAAATTACGACATCGATGAATCCGACAAAAAAAACAATGTTCCCCAAGGACGTTCAAACGGAGGAGGTGTTCCACTGAACATAGCAAGATATAAAAAGTCACTTTCTAGTATTTTGTCGGTGCAGCTGGCATTAGCTGCTTGCTATGGTCCCTTGGTCATTCTGGCTTTGTTGTTTGTAATCGGAATAGAAAAGGACATGGCTTGGACAATCGTAACGACTCTTGTCCACTTTAATTCATCTTTAAACCCGATCCCGTATTGTTGGACGATCAGGGAGGTGAGACGAGCTGCGAAGGCCACAATAATGCAGCTTAACTGTGTTTAGATAATTAGCTGTGTGGGTTGACTTACGGTTGCCAAGAAAAATAGCACAATGTATAAAAATAGTGAACGAAAGAGGATTTAAAGTAAAATGATCGTGCTCAAAGTTATCTTCAAATCCAGGTACCCTTTAAAATAACCGTTAAATTAAGTAGGCAATGATCTTAAAGGTGAATGAAACCAAAAAGAAACCAAAATTTTTAGTTTGTGGCAGATTAAGAAGAAAAGCTTGAAACATTCTGCGAAAGATTGACGCACCAATCACCAAAATGGCGCATCGCCCCGGTTTTAGACTGCAAACCGTGCGCTTTGTCACATGACTTTTACGACTTCACGCCAAGCGATCTCCTGACCTCAGTGGAGAGTGAGAAAGAAATACCCGTCCAGCGTCTTAAAATATCCATGAATAGATAACATGGCCAGTAAAACAGGTCATTTGGCTAGCATATTGAGTGATTTCCAACAGTAAACAACTGCCATTTAAATGCGTGGTCGCTCGCTGTAAGCTCGCTATGCGAATCATTTTAACCAGTGGTGGTCGTCAATCAATTAGGCTATCTGTGAGTTTATGAATGTTTTTCTTCATAATTAATTCATCAGTTGCAAGTTGGCGATGTGGTCAAATTTCAGCCGGGTAATCTGAAGGTGGCGGGCTGGAATGGTCGCAGTTCAAATTCTCGTGCGAGCCTTTTTTTTTTTCTCCCGAGCTACTAACGGATGCTTCGCGTTTATATTATAGGCATTGGAAAATAAAAAGGTTCTAGCCATAAAAGTAATGTAATTATGTAAGAAAATGAGACAGTATGGGAATTTGAAATAATTCGTGTTAGAATTACACCTCTCGTGCGTGAAACCCTCGCACATGATTTTTGGCAACGTTTCGGTTAAAAGCCGCTGTCAAAGCTATCGATGGATCGAATTATAAACCCAGCTTAGTTGTATACCAAATAGTCTTTACTTCGCATCCAAACGCGAAAGATCAGTTCCTCGCTTTAGCAGCCATTTTGTCAAGAATGGTCTGACAAATGTCGTCCCTCTCGAGAAATACTTTGGTCAGCGGAATTACTACCAAAAACGGGTTACGACCCATCGACTGACTGACTGACTGACTAACTGACTGACTGACTGACTTACTGACTGACTGGCTGACTGATTGACTGAGTGACGGTAGGACGGACTGACTGAATGACGGACAGACGAACGGACTGACTGACTGACGGACGCACGGACGGACGAACTGACTGATTGACTGACGGACGGACGGACGGACGGACGCACGGACGGACGGACTGACTGACTGTCTGACTGACTGACGGACGCACGGACGGATGGACATGAACCTCATACAGACCCTCATACAGACCCTCTATTAAGCAATTATTTACCCAAAGCACGTAAAGAGAAGAGATAAACTAATGGCCTGATGGCAGTTTAAAAAGTCCTTCCCGAGGCTCGGGAAGTCTTCTTTTCAGTGGTACAAGGTAAATAAACTTCATCAATAGGTAAGGTAGCCAGCATGAAAATAGAAGTGAGTGATGTATAAAAAGAAAAAACTTCACAGACTACTCGGCCGCCTACGTTTGGTTTCTAAGACCAAATAAATATTGCGGCGAAGCTAGCGCCGAGTTGAATGTCACCAATAAAGCACGATACTTTTAGTTGATACCATAAATAATAACGGTCGGAAACATGCGGCATAACAATTTTAAAGGAACATGAGCGCTATTATGTTCTTTGCTCGGCTGATAAGAAGTAAATCTTTGACACACAACGGAAAAATTACAGAGCAAATATCCAAAGGCACACTAAAACGTAATACATCGCTGTAATTACTGTAGCTATCAACGTATGTTAAAAAAAATTTAATTAACAATACAAGAACCGGCGCAAGACAGCGTTAACAAGTAGACTAAGCTTGCCTACAAAATACATCAGCGCAACTTTAGTATCTTTCGCAATTAGTATAGGTAATCGTTTGAGTGATGTCAGGAAAATCTTTCTCATTTCATTACATGACTGAGAAAATTACGAACGCATGTGCGATACTTTGTACAATGCAAATTAAAAAAATAATGGTAAATTGGTTGATCTCAGCCAGTCAAAATGAAGAAATTTTCTACGTTATAAACTAAATGAAAAAAAACCCCTCATTTCAGACCAATGACTGCAAATAAAGATCGATTTGGAAGATGTGCGACATAATCCAGTGAGCTTTAGACCTTAGTACAGTACCGTTGTCCGTAAATCTTCGAATTAGTGCCCGGGGCGCTTATTTCAAATTTTGGATAAGAAGGGACGCGCTTATTCGAAGGGACGCTTATTCGAGGGGGGGAGGGGGGGGAGGGGGGCGCTTATTTAATTTCCCAAATCGTAGCCTGACATGATCATTTTTTTAATACATCATCTGCGCGTAAACACCAACATAAGCTGTTTATTGACATAAAAAGCTGATCCTAAAGTCTAAATCGCGGCGCCGTTAGTACTTAATGTGTTCAACGTGTTACTAAACGTGTTCACAGACTGAAACAATGTACAAATCTAATACTACATGACGAAAACTATACACCCTTTGTTGTCTCGTTACTCGTCCACAAAATGGGGGGAGGGGAGGGGGGCGTTTATTCAAGGGGGGCGCTTATTTTAAATTTCGGCCGATAGGAGGGGCGCTTATTCGAGGGGGGGTGCTAATTCGAGGATTTACGGTATCTGTTTACAATTTTCGCGCTGTTCGGAGTAAAAATGGTAAAAAGCGAGTGCTTTGACATGATCAGCTGTCATTTTTTTTCTTTATAGGCTGGTGGCAATTTATATATCCATATATACAACTGAGAAAATTCCTTCAATGTGATTGGCTGAGAGCTGGCCAATTTACCGTTAATTCTAAATTTGCACTGTAGTGCAAATTAACGCGCGTGCTTTCGTGATTTTCCCAGTCATAATAAATGAGTAATCGTATGAAGGCTTGACAAATTAAGGATTTACACTACCCGTAAAGGTTCGTGCAATTTTGAGAGATTTTTCAAATACCACTCGTACTGTAAGTCCCTTTTGGACTCGCATTTATACGATTACCTATACTTATCATTTGTAAGTCGTTATGGAAATTCATGTGATAAGTATTTGCCGCCGATGGAATAAGGACAATATACTCCCATCTTATCTACTGTAAACAACAGCTAGGGGTTTTTTGATAACAGTTTAAAGACTAAAAGCCTTTAGTATTTGTAAACAGAGATGTTTGAAAAATGGCTTATACTATTGGCAAGATGACCAACTATTTAATTTTTTCAGCTGCTGTTCATAGTTTAAACCATCATTTACCCTAGGTCTGTGGAATAGCTGTTTTAAAAATTTACCGTTCGTCCCTAAATCAGAGCCAAAACTTAAACTTTCTGTTACCCACACTATTCGGCTTTCGATCCTTACTAACACGTGCAATTCTGTTCTTTCATTATCTAACATCTCGCATTTCTTTATTTTTAATTTTCAATCTACATGCGAGACGTCAATATTGAGTAATAATTTCAGCCCAAACATGACTTCTTACAGGTAAAAAACTAGACAAAGGGGCAAATTTAAAAGATCAAACCAATACACACCGGAGCCTTAATTGTAATCTAAAAATTAATTACGACGCGCAAAACAGTTATAAAGGACAACTGCATGGATGTGTTGTCAGCGACATGCAGTGAAATTCGACGTTAACTGCTAACTTCAAGCTGACCGAGGTTTCTGGTCTGATCTAAGAGCGATCTTTACAGCGACTTCAATTTTCTGATCACACAAGAACAATGGCGAACAGCACTGGAGACGGAAACTTCACAAGCAAACTGGACCACACACTCAGCCCATCATTCGGTACACTTGAATTGTTTTTAGCTTTGAACGTTTTTCTATCCATCACCGCATCTCTGGGCAATACTCTGATCCTTGTTGCCCTTCATAAAGTCACTTCTATTTATCCTCCGACGAAACTCTTCTTTCGATGTCTGGCGGTCACTGATTTTTGTGTTGGACTGGTTGCCCAACCACTCTTTGCAACCTTCATCCTGCTTATCATAACAGAGGTAAAAGGGACGGGTTTTTCCTTTGTTCACGAATCTTATAACGTTTTAACTTGGATATTGACTGGAGTATCCCTCTTAACGTCAGCCGCAATTAGTGTGGACAGACTTCTCGCCCTGTTGTTGGGAATGAGATACAGACTTGTTGTAACATTAAGGCGCGTTCGAGCAGCTATAGTTTGTTTTTGGTTAGTTAATGCTTCAGCCGGAACGATCCGGATTTGGAGTGTAAACATCTTCTTGAAAGCAGTGTCTGGTCTCTTCCTGTTTTCCCTGTTAATTGTGATTTTCTGTTACACGAGAATCCACTTCAAACTACGACATCAACAAACCCGCCTACAAAATCATGTCAGTCCCCAAGGACAAGCGAACGGAAGAGGGATTCCACTGAACATAGCAAGATACAAAAAGTCAGTTTCTAGCATTTTGTGGGTGCAGCTGGCATTAGCTGCCTGCTATGTTCCCTGGAGCATTCTGGCCTTGTTGTTTTTTATCGGAATAGACAATCTCTTGGTTTGGATAGCCACAGAGACTCTACTCTACCTTAATTCGTCTTTAAACCCGATCTTGTATTGTTGGAAGATCAGAGAAGTGAGACGAGCAGCGAAGGCCACAATCAAGCAGCTTGACTGTTTTTAGTCAATACTCCAACGACACTTTAAAGAACGCATAAATTATATTTAGTAGAAAAAGATCACAAAGGTTGAAATAAACCAAAAAAGAACTATTTGTTTTGGTGGCAGATTAAGAACAAACACTTGAAATATTTCGCGAATGATGCACCACCATCCATGATGCAGTACTTTGAAAGCAAAACATCAAGCTAGAAGCTAGAAGCTAGAAGTATCAACGCTGTCGGAGTTAAGATGAAGAGTGGTTTTAAGTACAGAACTTTTGTCAAGTCCTCCTTATTCGACTGAATTATGAACATATCTCTTTTAAAGGCGATTTGAAGAAAACTTTTCTTGTGGAGATTGTGAGAGCTGCTTTGTTGTTACTGTTGACATACAGTCCCGCCGTTTCTTTTTTTTTTTTTTAATTTTGACGTTATTGTACCTGCGCTAAAATCGGTTTACTAAATTCAAGGACATGTTAAAAGTAACATTGCCAAGGAGATAAATAATGAAGAAAAAAACGCGAAGTCGGTTTAAGTAATTCAAAATACAAAATTTTCGCAAAATCGCGGAGTTTAAGTGTCGCAAAATATGCGCGCCTCAAAATCGCGAACTAAGCGTGTCGCGAAAATTTCGTGTAATAAGGTATATACATCATCATGAATTCCTTCCTAATTCTAACGTTGTTTAGTAGAATTCTACTTGAGCACTAATGCAAAAGCTGCAATCTGATTGGCTGAGCCATTGTACACTATTAGCCATTAGTGTTCAGTGGCTTGGTGTGGTCGATAAAATTTCAACGTTTTCTCGTTTCCCCGAAGCTTTGAAAGAACATTTAAGAACAAAAGGATAGTTAAATTCCTGGGAAGGCTGAAAAAGGACATTCACGGTTTCTCGAATAAAAAAAACTCGAATGTTTTGAAAGAAACCGATAAGCGCTCGCACACCTGATAATGTCAAATTGAGAACTCAGTCCGCGGGAATTCTCTAAAGCGAGAAATTTAATATTAAGACCAGAAATATTTGGAATCGCTGTTTGAAGCAAATTTCAGTTAGAATTCTTCGGTCTCATCAACTATCACCTCATAGAAATCTCGAGCTCATAATCTAATTGTAAAGTAGATATTTCGTAATAACTCAAAAGTATGGTAATACGCGTCCAAACGAGTGTTAATGACTTCTAACTTGCCCGCCCTTCATGTAACGAAACTTTTTGTTGGTGTTAGGCGGTACAGCGCACCTGGTGACGGACACGGACTACGTACTAAATGAATGGCGGAAAAACGGTCAAATGAACTTGATTAAGAGGAAATAAAAGCGAAATTTCAGCGTTAATATATAATTTTACATGTGAAATTACAAATGCGATGGCAATATCTGTACCCTGGGTACCAGAGGTTTTTCTTGCGCGGTTTCCGGTGTTGATCATGTCTCTGTTGTGACCCGCGCGAAAACCGGGGTTTTCTAAGCGAAGTATTTCCGTCCGCCGCGAGCGAGAAAAAACCTCTCGTACCCAGGGTACAAGATTTCCTATATCTCAGTACCAAGATCTCGGCTTTAAAAGTTTATTTCAATGCTTGGAGTTCTCGATTTAATAAACAAGTAAAAAGGCCGTGATTGTACGCGTTATTTGTCACCGAGAATAAGAGGTAAAGACTTGGGAAATTATTAGAATTTTGACTAAACGCACGTGAGTCTTATGAAAATGAGTTTGATTTGATCAGGAATGAAAATGAACCTGTAGGCGGAACTCGCTTTTCATATGAATGGTTTCGCACGAAGCCTCATTTTGACACAAAGGCAAAAGGCAAGGCAACTAGCTTGGAAATGGCCTATTGACTTCCTCTGTCGTTCGAATCTCTTTATCATATTCCACTACTCGGAGGGCCTGAAACCTAGCTTGGTACTAAATTAGCTATGCGTAAAATCAAATTGGAACAAGAACACAAATTTTCTGCTCGGCTGCTCTCAAGACCTTTCATTCACTTTTCGGGTGTAAAATTATCCAGCCGAGCAAACCAGCCACCACCACCCTGTTTACCTTAAAATCGAAATTTTGATTTGAGAAAATGGTAAACAAACATTACACATGTCTGTTTCTGCGATAATTACGACAGTGGAGAGTAGCCACAAACACAATTAAGGTATCCCCTGGATTACGCCACTGTGGTTCACAGATTTCATGAGGCGACTATTTTAATTTTTTCACCTACTGATAATACTGATGATAAGGAAATAATTCGATACGATCAGTGCGACCTTTTTCTGTCATTGTTTTCTTCGGGTGCTTTTAATTTTTGAGTGCAAACAAAAACAAACAAGGGTTTTTCATTGAATTCTAAGACTTGCTTTGCAAAAGCCATCCTATCTCAAAACAAGAAACTCGTAATTATCTTACGAAGATTTCAATTTCCTGAGGCGATGGTGCAAAGACACAGTTTACAAGTTCGACATTTTTATTTAGAATTCTAAGGAAAAATTGCTTTGCGAACTTTTTTCCTTCTAAATGAATGGCGACACTTTTGTAATTACTCACTCAGAACGGCAAGCACTTGAAACACCTGCAGAACCAAACAAACACCACAGCACCGGGTGTCATCTGTTGTTTGAGATGAAGCTTTTTCGCAAAACCCCCGCGTTTAATTTAGAAGACAATAAAAATGATGCTGTGATAAAGAGAAAAGTCGAAAGAAAACAGTGCGGGGCCGGTATTTTTCAGTTTAAATCCCTCCTTATGCAAAATTCTAAAAGAGTGTGATGTACAGGCAATATTATATCAGGACCACGCTTGCTTGCCAGTAAGTATTTAAATTTCCGTCTCGCTGCGATGTTGTTTATAACATGATCGTTATTGCATAACAGACAGGCCGGGAAGAAAGCCTTGATTTATTTTCACAAATATATGGTTTGTTCGTGGGTTAACACGTTCAGGATATCAAATATCGGTCCGTTTGTCTTGATTCCATACATCAGTCGGGGAAGTGTGTAGTGAACTCAAACAGTGATAACTGTCATTCGCCAAAAAAGAAGACTATAACATCCTTTGTGCGTTTCAGTAGCAGTAGCTCTGTGTTTTCCTAAGGCTTTTCACACCTGTGTCTAAGACACACAACTGTTGCGAGTCAGTTTACTTTGGAACTATCGAACGGTTCAGGGCGGGCCAATGGGAGCGAAGCACGTTGTTCCAAAGGACTGTATGGGAAATCAGTTATCAGTCAAATTTTCAGCGATTTCTCAGCCATCAGTTTGTATTTATCACACCCCAGCTGCTATCAGTAAAAAATTGCCGACCTCACTGAGGTACGATACGGCAGTAAAATACAAGTTATATGTCGGCTGATATAAATGGGGGATTAAACCCCATCTTGGCCTGTTGTAAACGGGACTCTTTTTCACTGCCGTGACCGAAATATTAATTATATCACACTTAAAGATTTACCCTGAAATATTACCCCATTTATTTTGCCATGAACTAGCTAGATAGATCCCCTCTACTCTCCTGATAACAAGTAACCGGAAGTGGACAAACAGTCTCACCGTATCCATCGTAATTGCTATGATCATCAACCAAAATTATTTCCTTCAAATACTCCGGCGGCGACCGGGCTAACACTGTGTGCACTGTTCGTAAAAGGGTCGACCACGCTTCGTTGTGAAAAATTATGACAACACTGGCGCTAGGAAGCTTTGTTGGGTACTTGATACTTAGGCACCTGTGAAGGAAAACAACCGGAAACACATTATTAGCAATGTAGCGTGACACGACTACAAAGTTGGATTATAATTTGCATATTCGAATTGCGTAAATCTTGAGCTTTGAAGAACTGGAAGTGAAAGCAAAACGAGTATTAAATGTTCTCTTTTCTCTTGGAGTTAAGAACTGACGAATATGAGAATTAAAGAATTAAAAATTCGTAGTCAAAATAAAATTTCCGCTTAATACATGTAGCTAGATAGCATTTAGAAATACATATCACACGGCTGTCGATGTGTTTGCTAATTTAATGCGGAAAATTTAGGTACTCGAAGCGTATTAATCAACATTCCGTTCAGATAATCTGAAGAATACTATCCTTTATAGCTTTCTTGTTGCTTTTGCGTGCCTTACTAAGACAAATCTCGATCTGGTTGCATCCTTTGTTGCCGATCACCAACTGTTTTGTCTTCGATCTGTAAGAACCACCAGTATTATAATTCCACGACTGAGTAGACATTACAGAAGTCAATGCTGACCACCTTGAAATGTGTGGTCTGTTAAAAACTGTAACTTTCACTTCTACCGCTAGAACATTCAAATAAAGCAAACTCTATTCAAAATTGCGCCAAAATATTTTCAAACAACCACCATTTGATCTTTGATCGCCGTAAAACAGGTTGATAAATATTTTATTCCGGCATCAATTTTAAGGCTGAGCGAACTATAGCCCGAAATATTGTTTCGCCGCTGGAAGAGTCAAAACTATGAAGAACAACAAAGTGTTGGAAATACTTAAGCTACGATGTTAAAAGCAATGATTTTCTAGAAAAGGTTACATTTGGTTTAAATTAACTTACTCTCGCGGTCGATTATCGGGGATAGCTCTCTCCAATGAAATCTTAGCGCTTGCCAATTCGTTGAAACTGTATTTTTTGTAGCCCTCCTTCTCCTTGCTCACTTCAGCGGGATCGTCTTTGCTGTTATAGACTGCTATCCCTTGTTCTCCCGGTCCAGCGGGAATCGGGGGAATCCTCGTCACGTAAAAAGACCTGAAGTCTTCGATCGACAATTCGTATGAGGTTTCCGACGCGAGCACGGGCTTCCATGCCTGAGGAAGTTGATTCTTCGCTTGTGAGAATTCAACGTTTAAACGGTTCGTATAACTCAACAGTATTAACTCTATTGTCAGCCAAAACGCTGAAGTGAAGAAAATTGTCACGACCACATATCGTCTCCTGGTTGAATAAATCATTTCTACGGACAGTCATTTCATTCGAGAAGCATTGTTCCGCTTAAACAACCAGAGCGCCGTGTGCCAAATCACACGGAACGGCAAATCTCAAATTTGTTGAAGCGCCAACTCACAATGAAGTGCTTTCAAGATCTTGAAAAATTAACCGTGGAACGAACTAGCAACGGGTCCATGTTGTCCCTCCTCTCTCTTGTCAACAGATTGCTTGTGGTTTGAGAATCGAGAGCGAAAAGTATGCCAAGTAACTACTTACGCAAGAGTGACTTCTGTTGCGTGAAAGAGCCGTCAACTTCCGGTCTCGACACTATCGTTGAAAACTTCAAAACGAGAATCCCCGATTAATGTCAATGAATGTATTTAACGATGAACTTTTGGATAGATAATGGAGCACTGCACGTTAAACAGTACAGATCGACGCTAGTCTGGCGACGCTGGCTGGGATATGGAAATATAATGTCCTGTCACGTAAAATTCTTGCGTAGACACGTGTCACGCAAATATGAGGTACGCTATGTGTACATGTGGCTATTCTGGTAAGACGATTATCAAAACCAAAATCCCCGCACAGCAAAATTCAAACAAAGAGTATCGTAAAAAGTGAGCCATCAAAGTATGCAACAATATCAAAAACTGCACAAATTAACCCAATGGTTGGAAAAAAGATTGTAGCTCAGGAAATAAAAAAAAGATAATCATCCCAGCCAGTAGCCTTCTACGCAGACGCTCTTTGGGCTTGTCACGCAATCTTCCGTGACGAGCTTCTGCGAAGGAAACTACTCCGGCTACAAATCCCAGCCATTCACACACAATCAGAGGTCATTGTATGAACAAGAATCTGAACATAAGTCAGATTCGAAACTCATCTCCAAATAATTTGTCGATAGTCTGAGCCTCTCAGGAAACTCCGACACATTAATAGGAAATCGAAATTACCTTCTACTCACAAAAAAACGTCTTCAATAAATACCATCAAGATTCTGATTAAACTCAAACTCAGATCTCCCAATCTCTCACGGTCAACCGTCGAACAGAGTGATAGCTGGGTACCAGATAAGATTCTGGCTTTACAGATTAGTTCTGGTGACAATGTTCTCCAGGATTGCAGGCTAATGAGATACATGCTCCTTATGACAAGAATCACAAAGTGTCCTCATTCCCAAAAAGTCACTAAAACACACATAACTCTGTCAAACATAAAGTAATAGATCTATGAAAATGACACTTTGTGATGCATTTTATATAGAGTTTGCATCTCATAAGCGTTTAATACCGGACAGAAATGTGCAATCCAGTGGCGACAGTTACTGCGGGACTAGCCTCGTCCAGGCGTTCCGGTTAGTTTGGGCGCAGCGTGGTAAACGACGAGCGAAAACATAGAGGGGAAGCGCGGTGAGAGAAAGCCGCTGTTCTCCGTATTCTTTTGCTCGCCGTTTTTCACACTGCGCTGCAACTAAATGAACGCCTGTAAGAGACTAGTTACTGACATACCGGAAGATGTCAACATGATGTATATAAAACGAAGGAAACTATTTTTTGTAAATCAAATGTTTTCTACTATGATATGTTCTTTTGAAACATCTACCTTAATCTTCTTCTCTCTCTGGCCGGGGACATTGCGTTGGGCAAGACACTTTATTCTTACTGTCCCTCTCTTTACCCAGGAATATAAATGGGTACCGGTGCACTTAATGCTGGGGTTAACCTTGCGATGAATCAGGGGGCGTAGACATACTCCTAGTCGCTTCATGCTACCGAAAACGGAGATAAGCGCAACCCTGATGGGTCACTTGGCACATATGTAGACTTATCCTTTTTTTACCTTACCCTCCTCCCCACTAGAATCAGTAAAAGTGCTGGATTTGTATTTGAGAGAATAAAAATTAAAAGTTGCCCAAATTGGTGGAATTTAAATTGATTACAAACACATTTCTCTACTCATCAGATTCAGGCAAATCAAATTTGTTGTGTCTTCAATATTTGGCAATACGACCAAGAAGTGTACATTATTTGCAAAATATAACGAGGTGCACCTCATGGTACAAGCCAGGTGAACGAAGCTGATTCTCTCAGTTAATTTCCGTCTCTATCTTCTGAAGCCAATACTACTAGTCGGTTGTTCTTCTACCTTGTTATGGACTATTTCAATTTCAGTGAAGATTATTTTCGCGGAACTGATACATTTTTAGCATTAATCTGAAAATGCATACAGGGTTATTGCTCTTTTTATCCCACACTAATGAATCCTGTGATCTGGCTAATACTTCTTTTCCCGCGCTCTTATATTAATAAATTATTAACGAGAATAAGCCGGTTTTTCACGCGAACGCGTCAAGATATATATCAATAAACAATCGAGCGTGCCACAGCATTACCCGCTTGATCGCGGCCCAGTGCTACATCTTCACGATACATGTAAGACAAACATGGATTCCGGAAATCAAATTATCCGTACAAACTTGACATTGCCTGGAAACATTTAATTTCTTATAGAGACATTCCGAGTGATATTTCAAAACGTTTTCTTTTTTTTCCTTTTTTCTTGTTTTAATTGGCATTGTGATAAAATATCATATTTTTTTTGCCTTTCTCTTTGCTTTTCAAGAATCTAAATTGATTACAGCATAGAAATTTTGTCTCTGTTTGATTTTGGAACATTCTCGTCTTCAAGTCTAACTTCCTTGGTTTATTAGGCTGTCATTTTTAGATGTTTAAGCCTTTAATTTTAGGAATGTTAGTCTTCTCTTTTCTTTATTTCTAAAAAGACATATTCTCATCAGTATATAATAGTAACGTTGAAACATTTCTTTTTTGATATTTGTTTGTGTTCTATAATACATGTCGGGAATTATGATTAGCAAGACCCGTCAAGTGGGTGGGCAAAATATCTTGTTGTATTGCCCGCTGTACAATGTAATAAGGCCCCAGGAAATGAGAAACGCGGGAGTTTTACAAGATAATTGCCAAGCAGCTGTGCTCTTGGGCCATAGAATAACTGAAATGAAAATCTTTACCAGTTAAATCGATAAAGCACTTATCGTTTGGAAAGGAAATTCGGGAAATTAGTAACGATCGGCTTTCGTGGGATTTTTCTTTTAATTTATTTCGCCCGCAAATAACAAGACAGACGAAAATAAAAACGTTATCTTCGAAAATGGCTCAGATGCATGCAAAAAGATGAATCGCTGGCAGTTGATGTGAATTGACATTAATTAGCACCTCCACAACAATTTGGCTCCCTCTTTGCGTGGTATACACGATGAAATGGACGACATCAGCTGCTGTCAGTGAGTTCTATCTGGATCTGCCCGCTGTGATTGTTAAACAATCGATTCAAGGATTACGTTTCTTTCGAACGATTTCATTTCTACACCAGCAATGTTTAGTTTTTAGCTCAATCATTTGCATAGAAACCCCCGGTGTCTTTTCATCGAGTATTTACACAGATTTGATTGACAATTCGTGGAACGCTCATCCCACACAAAAGTTATTACATTAGGCCGACAGCGCAAACAAAACTCCCCTTGTGTAGCGTGTTCAAACTACTTGGTTGTCACGCGAACAAAAGGGACTGAGTGTAGGACCAATTGCGTCTACATAGACTGTTCAGTTAAGTGTCAGCCTCGAAAATTAATTCAACGTTGACATGTGACACAAATTAAGTGCAAAATCTTCACGATTTACAGGACTACATTGACAAAGGAGTAGTCAACATGGACAACAACAACACCAGAGATTCCGCGGCCAATGTATCTCATTCTGGTAATGAAATAGATCCGGCATGGATTGGAATTCTGGAAGCAACAATCTTGTTCCTTGTCATGTTGGTCGCAGTCATTGGAAATTTTCTAGTTATCGCGGTGGTGTATCGCCGACGCGAGCTTCGTCGCACAGAAACTCACATTTTCATCGTCAATTTAAGCTTGACGGATATTTTCGTGGCGCTCTTGTGCATGCCGTTCTCTATGATAACAGCTGTGACTCAAGAGTGGATTTTTAGCAATGCGCTGTGCCAGTTAAACGGTTTTCTAAACGTGTTCTTTTTGCTGACGTCCATTTTGACACTGACTGCAATTAGCATCCACAAGTACATCGGGGTTGTGCAGCCCACGAAGCGGAAAATATTCACTAGAAAGAGGACGATCATGGCAGTCGCCTGGGTTTGGGTGCAGGCGCTAATGACGGCGTTGACACCGATTCTGGGCTGGAATGAGTACGAGCACATTCCGGGCCGTACGCAATGTTCTGTCAAAGTACCCCGTAATAGCGAGGTCAGCGAGTTAACAAACTGCCTGTTTATCATAATTTGCGGCTTTGTGATTCCGCTTGGAATAATGAACTTCTCGTACTTAAAGATTTTCCGTACTGTGAAGATTCACACCAAACGCGTCAAAAGCCACTCCTTCAGCGACGACCAAAAATCGGCTTTCTTGAACGAGAGAAGGATCACCGTAACTCTTTTCATAATCCTGGCGGCTTTCTTGGCCTGCTGGAGTCCGTTTTCTGTTCTCACGATTTACGCAACCCTTGCAGGACATGAATTGTCCAAGCACTTTTCCGTTGTGGCCTACTGGCTGGGTTTCTTAAACTCCGCCATGAATCCCTTGATCTACGCGCTGCGAACCAAGGAATTTCGTCAGGGCTATCGCCAAATTTTTGGTATACTGCTTCCTCGCTGTTTCCCGAGGGTTGATATGAGTGAGAACGATTCTCATATAGCGGTTCTTCGAGGACGAAAAAGCCTGAAAAGCGAAGTGATGACATTCAGCAAGAGACGCCGAGCGGGCACGGAAATTGAAAGCCACGTCAGTGAGGCTAAAAATTTGGAACGAATTGGAACAAGTAAAGCGCAGAGACGAAAAGAGACAGCTTCAGAAGCACGGGATGAAAGCGACGTTGGAAGATTCGAAACAGCAAGCGGAATTTCTGTTAGAAGTAACGAAGTGAGTGGAATTCCCGACAGCTACTATTCTGCTGAGGAAACGAACGAAGGTTTGGACAACAGTATTGAACTTCAAGATGAGATGTTTGGCCACGGCGAAGGAAAAGAAGAAGAAGATGCGCATTCAAGTGGTAGCGATTTGTCGTTGTCTCCAACGAGAGAAAGCTTCTTATTACCTTGGAATTCAACAGATTTTCCGGGTGAACAGAACTTCCCGAAGAGTTTCGAGGATGGCGCAAAATCTAGAAGAAAAAGTTTGTCATTTCTGTCGATGCTTAGCGAAAAACACGAACTAAAATGCCGAACACGGTGTCGATCAAAGAGTGACTGCAGTACACTCGTCCATATGCCTGCTGGAAGTAGATCTGGCTGTTCGTTTCCTGATGTTGACTTTGCAAAGGAGCAGTCGAATCCTTGGCTACGGGAAAATTTGTCATATTTGAACAGAATTTCGCCCATAGATCTAGAAATTCTTGAGAACAATTATTAATCGGGTCGACTTAACATAAAAACCACAAATAATTTTTTTTTTATGGGCGAGGGACAAATTTAGACCAAATTGTTATTCGTCCCTTGTCGCAAAAATAATCTTATTCAAAAGGTTGCAAAAAATCGTATCAATTGTATCAGTATAAATTTGAATATTGCTGGCTTTACTGACCGCGTGGCATTCTCAAAGAGGATAATTTGTAATCTTTATTCAGAACGGAGGAGAGAGACAAATTGCTCATTTTTTTCTAATTTTAAACTAAACGTTAAGCATTTTCACTATAAAAGACTTCATATGACGTAGAGCTTTGAAAAACCCTCTAAAAGAGGACGTAGATAAACATATTTTTACTGTTCCAATAGTGATACTCGCCTTCCATTGTATTAAGACGTAATTTGCAATGGATGGCCCATGAATAGTTGTTTGCTGCCGTGTACGTCAAGTTATCGCCTGTAATTCCGTAACCTTGACAACAGCGGTCATGTTATTTGTTTCGAAACGAGGCCCGATGAAAGAACTTCACAGGGAAAAGTGGGTTTCAAGCAAATGCTTATTGTCATGAATGTGTAGCCAATTCTGGAAGATCGGAACGGCTACAATAATGCGAGGTGGACTAGAGTCCGTTCGAGCTTTGAGCGGAACAAAGGCCTGATGTTTTTTTTCTTACCCTGTATAAATAAAGTTATCTATTCTATTCCATTCTTCAATTAGCTGTTCCAAATCAAACTCATTTTCATGTCTCGTCTCGAAAACACAGACAAAAAGCAAACTCTGAAATTGCGAAATGACTTTCCTCGTTTTAAGAGTAAATAAGTTGAACGGAATCAACAGTATATCTATGCTCTCTTATTGACGTGTTGATTTAGGTTATCCAAATACAAATGCAATTTAAATGCAGAAATACAACTAATTAAACAAGTCAAATAAAAGAGTTCTTTATTATCATGAATCTGTTGGTTATTTCCAATCGCTATAAAAATGATTAAGTCTCTATACAAAAAGACTCTCCTATACTAAAAGCCCAGTTTCGATATATTAAAATTCAGTCTACAACAATAGACCTCAGTACGAGGCTCCGGGGAATAAACCCCACTAACTCTGTAACTTTTCCCCGGAATAAACGACACAAACCCTGTAGTTATTTCCCGGAGACTCGTGCTAAGGCCTTTTGTTTTAGGCTGAATTTTCATATATCGAAATTGGCCCTATTGATAACATGCCGTCGGGCGTCTACATTCAAGATGGCGGCCGCACGCCGCGCAAACGTGGCCGCCATCTTGGAAACGACAGCTGAATGGATCCTGGAGAGGAGAGGTTGAAGTACCTACTAACTTTCGTTGCGAAAAATAACGACTTCAACTTGGCATCAAAATTCTTTTAAACAAGTTTTAACGGTTTAATATCTCTCTATATAACAAAAACAGATATAAAGTTTCGTCCGAGAAGTTTCATTTCAAAATCATATCTGATTGTACTCATCCTAGGAAATTGCAAAAGCAACATTAGGAATCTTTCGAAACATTACAGTATTCCAAGCAGTTGTATTTGTTGAGTTCCGATGACAATAAAATCAGAGGGCTTCGGGCTCAAACTACAACAAAACTTTTAATGTTCAGTTCGGTTTTAGCTTTACAAGGTGTCGTCAAATTTGTCTGTGTTCGCCACGAGGCACCAAAGTTCACATGAGTGGCTGATCACATGACTATAGTCACGCGTGTCACGCCACAGTCACGCCCCCAACACGGACTCCTGTGCACCACAATAAACCAAAAGGAGAAAGACGCTCATTACATTTCCATACAAAAACCTTAACTCGCTTCTGAATGCGGTCGCAAAGATACTCTCAAGCTTAAATATACTAAATACACCCCTACTTTCTTTACATATGCAATATTTGCGTCCAATATAGTGTATAAACCTACCTACGTTTGTAGAAACAGGCATTAAAACTGTTTTACTAGCGCGCGTTACACAAGTCAGTAGTTTAAAGTCATCAGGACCCTCGGAAGGCATGTTTGTGCATCGCCGAAGTTTTGACTATGGGGTCTGGAGCCCAAGGCTTTTCTTAAAGCCGTGATTGAAACGTGGATTCTTCTGTCGTTGGAGTCCTCAAGAAAGGCAACTTGTGTTTTCTGCATTTTCGAAACGCTGAACTAATACCTAAACGCCTTTAACTTAAATTATATGACTTGAAGAAATGGCCTTGACGAGATACAATATCTCTAACCTCAAGTGATATTATGCCTCTGTTTCAAATCGAGCCCTTGTGTAAAACCTTTCATGGGAAAATGAGTTTAATTTGCACGAAAATGAACGTATAGGCGGAACAAATTTTCTTATAAATGGTTTCGCACAAAGACTCGTTTTGATAATGAGGCAAAGGCAACTCCGAAATGGCCCATTAAAGTCAAAATAAAAGTTGTGGGATCCCATGTTTTTAGATATATATATATATATATATATATAATGGGAATGACAACCTGGAATTAAATAGATACGTTTGGATATATGCAGATCTAACTGAATTAATTTAAGAGTAATGTTCACAAAATGTCAGTTCCAATAAGGCGCATTTGCAAAAAACAGAGAAAAAACAGTGAACATGTTATCTTAAATGTACAACAACGGCGTTTTTCATATGAAATGATCTATAATAATTAAAAATCTGTATATATTTGCATCGATACATGAAAATCATTACAAAATCTATTTTCTTCCATTTTAAAAATTATCTTATATCACTACTTTCCCACAGTTTACCTGATCAGTCGCGCAACTGCTGTGTTCCTGGTGTCACGCAAATGTCTGTACCAGAAGCTAACATGACTGTCTAACGTGACATCATGAGCCAACATGACGTCATGTTTCATTGCGTGACAGCTTGGACGCGAATAGTATTTAGTACATCGTCGAGGGCGAAACTATGGGAGTTTTGTTTCCCTCTCTATGACCGCCCCGACCGGGATAAATTCGTTTGTTCTAGTCCGAGTGATTTTCGAATACCAGGCAAGAGCAATTGTATATTGAGTAACTAACCATGATCTCAATGATCTTAACTACGCAACGTACGCTTCCCCGCGCTTTCTACCGGCGACACGTTTTCCCGCGCTTGCAATGTGTCACATGCAGATTCCTGTGGTTTTCCCACGCTTTCTTCAAGAATCTGATTGGTTATCTCATTATCGGTAGTCACGTGATCAAATGTGCCTGACGTCGCCTTCAGATTTACGACAGTTAATAGAAATGCGCTCTGGAGCTTTACAATTGTACGGAGCATTGAAAAAAGTTTCTGATCAGATACGGAGCATTGAAAAAAGTTTCTGATCAGATAAAAAAAAAGCCAGCTTAGACACCTCACATCGTTAACTCTGGCAGTCTGAGTGTTGTGTCATGCTGCCCACATATCAGACAGCATTGCCACATCAACCACAAAATTCCCAAAACTAAATTTCTGAATTTTCAGTGTGAACTCTAACATGTTCATAACTGTACAACTGACAGAGCAAACCGTCTAGCTTAAGTAGCTTTTTCTCATTTTGTTATTGCTACGATTAACTCGCAATATAAATGTGTGACGAAAAGTTAAAGGAGTCGGAAATTTCAAAAAGCTAAGCGCTCGGCGGATCTCTAAATAATGTTAGGCTATAAGCCGACTTGGTCATATAAACAACTAACAATTATTTATAATTATTTATGGTTGTTCTTAGCGGTAAACAAATCTGTCAGGATGGGGGACAGTGTACTATTCGTTACGCTTCTTTGTACTTGGAAAATACCCATCGCTGCGAATCTCGTCCGTCACAAGGGTTCATCACAGCATACTGGCTGCCTTCTGCTCCTCGGTCCAAACACTGGCCGGTACTTGAATGCTTAATGATCCCCTAATAGTGGAGAGAAAAACTACGTTGAGTAAGGAGCATAAATTATTTACGTCCAGGTTCTAAATTACTGCATCCTTGTCTCTTTCTTTTCGCTCAAATTTGTTCTGAAAGTCGACGAGATTTCTTGCTCATTTCACCGCTGCCAAAGTGTGGAGGCGCGGTTGCCTCATGGTTAGCACGCTGGACTCGCGATCGAGCCGCGGTCCGGGTTTGAGCCCTGGCTGGGGCCATTTCATTGCGTTGTGTTCTTGGACAAGACACTTTACTCTCACAGTGCCTCTCTCCACGCAGGTGAATTTAATGATGAGAATTGGGGGGGGGGGGGTGGGGGGCGATGGACTAACATCCCATTCAGGGGAGAGTAAAAATACTCCCAGTCGCTTCACGCTACAGAAAGCGGAAAGAGTTCCGGCTGTGTGTCCCACTGGCCTGACGCGGACTTCACCTCACCGGTACATGATGGTTCCAAGCTCGGTAGGAAGTGTTGGCATCGTTTGCCTGGCAAACGAGCAAAAACTCTTGTTGACTCTTAAGAAAATTTGAGCAAAAGGGATGCAGTAAGCGCGAACCAAAAGACAGCGCAAGTCTGAACTCGTGCTAACTCTCGACCACTCGTTAAAGTTCCGCCACACAAGAGTAACACAAGAATGTTGTGGTGTGCAAACTCACGCTTTTCTTCTCGTGTTCCCATTTCTGATTGCCGCCCATGCCGTGACATTTAAGAATCTCCACAGGAGCACCAGCATATGACTTGGATACGTCCAGACAATTTTCTTCCTCGAAAATCAACTCGCCCCTTGAAGTCAGAATCAGCATCTAAGAACGAAGAAATAGTGGAATAAAATGAATTACAAGGGGTTTATTGAAAGCTGTATCAGTCGTACTGAGTGTTTCTTAGTATTCAAGGTCTCGCCATAACAAGCAGGTTCGCGTTGAGGACTTGTTTGTTTAATTTGGTTAAGTTACGAGTAGATATAATCTCAGTTACATCTCCATAAGTGAAACAAAACTCATCACAACTAAAGCAGAGGAAATGCTATGATCTGTACATGAAATTCTCCGTCTCCGTCACTACAAAAAGTAGGAAAATGCTACCGAAATTCAAAAAGAGAATTTAAACTTCATGTACAAACCTGATTTCCCCCTTGTCCGTGACAAACATATACTCCCATCCGGGCTGAGTGCTCGGGTTTAGCTCCAAGGGAATCCAAACAGTATCCACTGGCAGGATTTCGAACCTGTACAAACAGAAACAAAGTCGAAAAACGTTCTTGTTTATTCCAGTCAAACTACATATCGGCAAGACAAAATGTGGGTAATTTTCGGATCAGAATCTGGTCTGTCAATATTGCGCCCGCAATTTCGTGGATCGGCTTGCAACAAAATCACCCGCGGTTTTCCTCTGCCAGGTTGCTAAGTTACAAAATGACGTCACATGGAGCTGTGTGCTTGTGAGTGATCGACTGACATTTCAAAATTCTTATACGTTTTAATCGTCATGTTTTACTTGACATCTTTCAATACTGTTAGCAGGAATTCCTTTAACTTCTTATTTGCTATAGAGTAGATTTCAATTGAGTGCCGTAAAACCAAAACCCAATTAATCACTCTAGCCAATCACAAAGGACACAGTCAATCCAGTGAACCAATCAAAACTCGAAGCAATTACATGTAACTGACGCAAAGCGCGGGAAAACGAGTGCGAGCGAGTCACGATTGGTTTTTGTTTTCCTTTTGATTGGACGAAAAATGGCGGGAGTTTTTTGAGCCAATCGTGTAGCGTAGTTGATGCAAAACCAATACTTTTCGACACTCAGATAAAATCCGCTCTATTCGGCGTTTTATTAAATTTTTCCTCACCTCACCACTAGCAGGCGGATTCAACTCAGGCATCTGAACATCCGGGTACACATTTTCTATGTACCATTTAAAGCTCTTGCAACCTAGCCTTTTTCTTAACTCTACACGCTTGCTGATGTCTCCGTATTCCATGTTTCGTGCCTGCGGCTTCTTGTTGTAGTAAAGCTCTTTGTATTCGTCCATCCACACTTCTGCCAGCCGATTGAAGTTCTTGTTGAGCGTTTTCTCCACTCCATCCGGGAATTTGTATGGACTTGTGTACTTACGGAACACGTGACCAACACGTGAGCATGGCACTATTTCCAGGCGTCCTCCACACATCCAGACCTGGCAAAGTACATCATGTAAGCCAAATAAAATCAGTATTTCGCTTTCACCTTCGTGTGACTTTCCATTTCCTGTATCCTGCCGTCAAATCGCTATCCCGCGCCCACCGGAGTATTTTCATCCCGCATCCCGCGATTAAAATTTCTGTCATCCCACATCCCGCCTCCATTTTCATTCTTATCCCGCATCCCGCCAAACCTACGATGGACCAAAGGAATCCATAATTCTACAAGTTATGTTATATTATGTTATGTTCATGTAAGATCTTACCCTGAAGGAGAGTTCGAGATTTTCTCCTCCCCAGATGTCCATCTCTTCATCATACGAACCAAGATCGAAGAAATACTGCCTGTGGATGGAAAATAACCCGCCCGCCATTGTAGGAGTCCTGTGTGGGGAAGAGAGATAAGAGAACGGCCGTGCTGTAAGTGCGAAAAGAAATCACAAGTTCTTCACTTCGTTGCACTTTTCAAGACTCAAGTAAACTTTTGATAGCGGCTGCAAATTTAGTTTGAAGTTCTAAAATGCTACATCCAGCAGCTTGTAGACACTTACTACATAACACTTAGTAAGATAAACAGATACCCGTAGATGATGCTAAATGCAATTCTAAATTAACTCAAGCACTTCAATTTCATTCTTACCGGATTGGGTCGGTGCTATCCTTTCGTAGCTTCTGTTCTTCTGGGGGAATCCCTTTCCATTTAAAAAACAAATCCCAGCCAAACCCACCCCTCTGGTCAGCGTTTGCAGATCCTTGGTACGCAAACGTATCGGCATTTATAACCTCGATGGCTGGGCACACCACATTGGAGCGTGATTCTGCTATTCGTCCCAAGAGAGGCTCCACCCAGCCAGGGGTCGCCTCGCAGTGCGAGTCAAGGAATGTAAGAACTTCACCTTTGGCGGCATGGGCACCCTTTAAGCGCGCACGTACCAGTCCCTCGCGTTTGGTGTTCCTTATCACTGTGACTTTACTCATTGTAGACACGTGGTCGTCTAGTGGTTTGCCAAGTCTCTCTGCAAAGAAAGTGTGACACTGCATCGTTGAACAGCCGCAATTAACAATGGGGGAATTCACGGCCAGCAGCTCTCAGCTCTTTGAAGCAGACGCAGATGTAGCTTGTTTCAATAGGCCACTTTCGATATATTAGAATTCAGCTTGATAGTGCCTAGAGGACACAACTAAAGAAATGAATAAACATGGTCATTCCATTTCCTTTGTTTGCGTCCTCTAGACCTTGCTGCCAAGCTGAATTTTAATATGTCCACAGTGGTCTATTGACAACCTAAGTCACCATAAGCCATGTCAGAAAGGAATCATCCACTTTCTCCCTGGGGCCCTTTGAACTACACGTATGCAACTTCTGCAGGGACAGATGATCCCGCTACCCCCACTCTGCCCTTGTTATCTTCTAGTACATCCCTGGGTTTTTCTATCACCCAACATTCCCTTCCGGTCACAAATTTTCTCCCAGCAACATTTTGAATAAGTCAAATGATTCTTCTTGGGGTTAACAACTTTCTCCCAGGGACATGTTAAAATGTCATTCTCCCATTAGTCATTCACTTTCTCCCAGGGATATTTTAATAAAATGTTTTCTAGAAAATATTCCTTTTTTCCTAAGGTCAGCCATTATCTCAGGCTTTTTCTTTTCACACTTCACTTCTCCTAGCTTGAGGTAATACACTTCTCCCTGGGTATTTTTAGCATGCTACTCCCTCCCCCTGTGGATGGTCATTGTCTCCCTGGGGTATATATCACTCTTGAGTTCCTTCTCTTTCTCTGGGAGATACTCTAATAATTAATGGTTAGTCATTTTCTCCCATGGGTATTTGTAATATATTTCAATCCCCCTGGGATTTTCCCAACTTAAGGGGTAGACCATTATATTTTTTGAGGGGGGAAGGGGGTGTTGGCAATTTTCTGGGGCATAAATTTTTTTCTCCTTACCTTTAGGTTGGGCATGTTTTTTTCTTGGTGGGCAATACATGTAACTCATGTAAAAATCGAGTTTAAAGTCAAACACTGGACCTTGTTAGAGAAAGCATTTGCTTGATTATTTTTCCATGTCTTCCCTTGCACATTTTTTTTTCAGCAGTTTTTGCTGTGGAGAATTTTTTTTTTTTGGAAATTGCCCATCCAGCGCCCCCCCCCCCCCCCTCCTTCTCCCACCAAAAAATAATTATGATCCACCTGTTATTTTGCTTACCATCCTCGCTGAAGTCATCCACAACAATAACTCCACTCAGCAGTTCAGGTGGCGTTCTGTTGATGACACTGTGTACAGTGCGAAGAAGGACAGACAGCCGCTCCTTGTGGAAGCAGATTATGACAGTGGTAGTTGGCAGCTTGGCTGGATACGTGTTATGTTTGGTTTTACAACTGTTTGAATAAGATTTACAATGAGTAAAGAAAACACTCACGAGACAAAATGTGCAGTTCTGGAAAATATCTATAATCCCCCCACATAAGGGATCGGGATCTCCCGGGAGTGAGGAGGGAGGGGGGGGGGGGTATGTAAGACCAAAAATTTAAAGAAATGTATGAAGCTTAATTGGAAATTTCAGAGGGAGGGAGGGGGTTCTTAGAATATAATTCCTTCTGTGGGGAAGGTATGAATATTTTCTGGAACTAACATATATATGAATAACAAATGAACCAATCAGGTTTGTAGATTTGCCTCAAGTGTCTAAAAATAGCAGCTAATCACTTAGTAAACAATCATGAACATGGTGAATAAGCAACGCTATCTGATCTAGATGTACATGCTGAAGAGAACTTGAGCTCACAGACACATGAGCGGAAAGGGTCCAACAGCAATCGTTACATATTTAACATTTTGAAATAAAGCTGTTTCAATAAAAGTATTGTGTAACAGATTTCACCTTTGCAGCTGGCCAAACAAATGTTTAAGTTTAATTGACATAATTCTCTAACACTTATAGCTTTGAACAAAAATTTATTATTGATAATTTGTTACCGTATCTTATGAAAGTCCTTTCTTTGTTTTATTATACTGAGAATGAAAAAACATATAAAAGCTATGCAAAAAGAAAAAAAACAACAAAAAACACTTTGAGGGGTAAACTTGTAAAAATTGCAAGTACAACTGGAAACTTCCTGAAGTTGAGTAGAATTTACTTCTTCTTAGCATGTTAAAAGAGCACTATATAATGCTATTGTTGGAAACATCCTGAAGTCTAGCAGAATCTTCTTAGTTTTTTTCTCAGCATGTTAAATAACACCTTAAAACACTTTTGCTGGATCACTTGTGCAATGATACAAAGTTTTTTTCCTTTTCTTGACAAATATAACATGCAATGTATGAAATCAGCAAAATAATGTTCTAAGACAGTGAAACAAACACCCACACTAATTGCTGATTAATTCCTTGGACTTAGGTTTAATATTTACTTCTTGAGGGTTTATTAAGGTCTGGTTATCTTCTAAAAAAAGTGTTAGAACCTTTAACTCCATGATATACCTCAGTTTCTGTCTTCCAATTTTCAGAAAACACTTTTGTAATGCATTTTTTGTGCACTTTCAGAAAGTTGGAAGCTTTGAACAAAAAATTGCCACATGCACATGTATGTATTATTCTTCATAATATTTCATTCTCCAGCGATTGAATAAAATTGTTTTAGTCAGGTGTGTGTTCCCAGGCAGGGGTCCTAATAGTATTTCTTCCTTTCCAGAAGAATAAATTATTCACTGCAAACACATAATTACCTTCTTTTTTATTTTACTTCCTCATATTCTTGAAAGGCACAGTTTTAAATACTGGAGATACTTTCCTTCTAATGTGAATTTTTACATAAAATTAAGATCCAAAACTTAAGTGCAAGGATAATTTTCAGGATGTAAAGCTCACAGAGCACCAAATTTGAAATTTCTTATTAAGACTGACCACCACTGAATTGGAGCAATTTACACCACTCAATCAACATTTTTTTTCCTAGAATCTAAGTTCATTGAGGACTTAACACTAAAATGAAGTTACTATTAAACTACGATTATCATGTGTACCTATCTTTAATTGAATGAAGCTAAAAATAAAATTGAAGAATGCATAGAAGCAAAAAAAAAAAAATCTGGCGAAATAGACATGGTTGATTAAGGCGCAATCGCAACATCACGAAATATATTAGCTTACAAGTTTGTGTATCGAAGATCGAATGTTTTAATTTTGCAGTGAAAGTGTACGGCCGAAAGAACGTCTGCTGAGCTTTTAATGTTTAATAAAAACGCTGAAAGGAAGAAAAACAGAATTTTGTTTTGAAAATGGCATGCATTTAAACTTAGGTAATACATACATAGCCAACTTACCGGTCGCCCCTTACATCCTCTAAAGTTCTATCCAATGAAATTTTATCGCTAAGGACCCAGTTGAACGAGTGATCGCCAAATCGTTCCTCTGCAAGCTTTTTGTCTTGTTCAGACGTTAGATACGCCGGTTGACCGGCCTCTCCTAAACCACCTGGATTGGTTCGTTTAGCTAAGCTAGCGTCATAAACATCTCGATCCTTTTTATTCGGAAGTACATGGGCTAAAACACTGACAGCTTTCGCAGCTCCAAGTAGAAGCCCATCTTTGTTCGCGGGTTTCTCAGAAGCGTCTCTTTCCCAAGGATATTTAATGTGCTTTTGATGATCGACTGGCTGTAAGGGATTCACTCCAGCTCCTTTCATATAATGGTGATTTTCGCTGTCCAAAACTACAGGAGCGTTCAACATGGTGAGTGATTCCCGCGTGACTTCGCTATTAAACATAAGAACTAGCACGGTCACCGAGAACCAGAATGTGGAAGTCACTACGATTATGTTGAAGATCCTTTTGGAAGACATGGTGAACACTCAACGGCGTTGTTTGCACTAGTGGTGTTTAAACACGACTTCAATGCCACGTCGTGGATTGCTCACGGTTGAATGATAGCAATGTCCGAACGTATGGCGTTGAACATCAGCGTGAAGCGACCTACTTCTGCATTAGTATTCCTCCTTATCGAGATATTCTCCAAAGTTACTGGAACTGAGGAGCTATTAACCTCGTCGCCAAGCCACCCAAAGATTTGTTTATGGAATGAGGACAAAGCAAACGGGATTTAATAGTGACACAATCTCGGCCGAAGTGTCGAGAAACCGGAAAAGTCTCGTAAACCAGAAGGCTTGGTAGCCCGGCCAAAAGCTTGATAGCCATGCCTTAACCGAATCAAACATGGCGGCTTGAGGGCAGGTACATATTGTTCATGTGTGGAAAAAGCCTCCCACATGGAGCCTGGCAGGCAATTCGCGGAGAAAGTGGTTACCTTTTCGAGCCAGTACGGTGCAGGGAATTCACGGAGTTATACAGCTGGAAATCTGGCTGGAGAAAGTTACAATTTCCCGGGTTATGGTGATTTTACACAAGCTTTTGTTTTGGTGAGCACAATAATTGAAAATGATTAGTTTATGGTTTATGATCTGTAAATGTAGTTTTATTTAAAACGATCTTCGGCCTTCAAAGCTTGAAGGAAACATTGCTTTGATAGTTTAAGCATAAAAGATCCTTTGCTACTTATAGTAGTAGATTATTGCCTAGACTTGAGCACAAGGTGAAGTTGTGCAGAGTCATGGAAACGGAGTTGGTGAGGTGTGAGTGGGTGGGGTGGGGTGGGGGTCGGGGGACGCCTCGAATGTACATGTGAGCAAGCTGCAAGAAAGTTTTTCACTGAAAATCTCCTGCTCTGGCTCCCCTAAATCTGCTGCTGTTCTTGAGAGACTTAAGCGTGTTGCTATGGAAACATTTTGGTAGTTGTAGGGCATCATGTTACATTTCTTTCCTTAACCAAGTGACACTCTGATGTGGTTTTACACCTGTTGAACATTTAAGCAAATTTTCATTTCTGGTTGATTTTTTCTGACTTTTTTCTGTTTGTTTACTTTCTAACCTGCTGTAAAAACCAGTTATTAACTAATAAATTATGATTAAATTATTATAATATGAAAGAATTATTAATAATGAGAATGCACATTGCACTCTGACTGTGGACAAATTATGGTTTTCTTGCCTTTCAGAGAACATATGGGCCATGGTGGAATTTAATGGCTCCATCGTCGCGAGCACCTATTAGCAAGTCGAAGAAGGATTTTATCAGTCAGGATTTTGTTGGTAAAAAGAAAAATTTTAAATTTGTAAGCATCTTGAATATGCACAGCACTGACTGGCTGATTATTCCAGCAAGCAAACAGTATGCCAGGGCTCATTTTTTTAAAATTTGTTCCCAAGGGACAAAATTTATTCTTGCATAGAACGTTCGACTAGTGTGTTAAATGGAAGATGGTGAAGTGTTGTTCACTGGATATTGTTTGTGAGTTAAGAATTGATACAACATTTGTATATCACTGGTTGATCCATTTAATTAATATCTTTCCTGTGATAATTCTGTTGTGGGCCAAGCCGTCTATTGGTCCACAGCTTATCCCAGTTTCCACTGCATGAAGCAATTGAGAGTATTCATTCTACCCCCCCCCCCCCCCACCCCCATCACCCTCCTCATGGGTGGGATGCTAGTCCATCCCAGGGCTACCCTCCAGTATAGTATTTGTCAGCACCTATATTTATATACCTGGGCAGGGAGAGTCGCTTTTATAGTAAAGTGTCTTGTCCAAGAATACAATGCAATGACAGTGGTTGCAGCCAGGACTTGAACCCAGACCACTTGCTCTGAAATCCACTAAGCTAACTGTTAGGCCCCATGCCTCCCATGTCTTTCTTATTTACCAGTATCTGGCCCAGGTTGTTTGAAAGGTGGATAACGCTTATATCCATCAGATAAATCACTATCCAATGGATACAAAATTTAATGTAAGTCATTTGTTTTGTTAACACTTATCCACTGGATAGCAATTTATCTGGTGGGTAGCATTAGCCAGACGTCAAACAACTGGGGCCAGGTAATAATTGAATTTTGAAAACAATTTTAATAATGTTCACAGTAGTAGATCACATATTTAACTTTCAATATAATTGGAAGTTCCCAAATTATAATAAATGACATGCCTTTGTTAGTAATACTTGCAGTAAACTCTGCTAGTGATACTGATTTAGAGGGTGTACAGTAACTGTACAGAAAAAATAATGATCATGGTAATATGTTTTCATGTCATTTTTTAGATCTCCAGTTTGCTGACATTGTACACCCTACAAAAATTGAAATTCTTGAAACTTATAATCCTGGTGCAGTGGTTCGCATTTTAGCTCTGGAGCTAGGTAGCTGTAATAAACACAGGTTAGTGTTGTGATTTGCTAATTTGTATATATACCTGATTGAAAAAAAAAAAAACGTTGTTGGATGAAAAGTATAAACCATAAACAGTATGACTAGATGTCCAGAGTTATACAATGTACATATGGGAAGACTGAAGAAACTTGTGTATAATCATGAATATTCAAGATTGTTTCCTCATGGCATTTAAATGATGACAGGTCACAGTGATTTAGAAAAACTTGGAAACTGCCCATGCCTTTCTAAAGATAGCTAAGTTAGAAAATAAAGGAAAATTTAGATTTGGGCAATTCCACATGAGTGGTGTTAGAATTCAGATTTTTTTAAAAAGAAGTTGCACACGAAATTATACCCTGTACTACATTGTTGACAAGTTATTGTACACAAAAAATATAAATTTTGGTTCCCTAGAGACAACCATTTGGATTTGTGTACATAATTTTCTATCGTTCTGTCTTTGATAGATGGACTACCTTGTGGTCTGGAGAGCCTCAACATTGTCCTCCTCGTGCTAGAAAATTTTCCCCACCCCTGAGAAGTACAAAGCAGCCAACAAAGTAAGTATCTGTGCAGAAAGGGAGGGGATCTCCTGGAAAAAAAATGATGATGTTACTGTACATGGATAATTATTTTGAAAAACAAAATAGCATGGGGGATGGACAGCCACTGGACTCATTTTCAGCCCCCAAGAGAATCTCTCTGACAAGTTGTTCTTGTCAATTTTGCAGCTTAACCCTCGGATGTACAAGCTAACTCATACCCTCATCGTGGTACAAGGGGCGGATAGATGGAACTGTTCCCCTGGGTTCTCGTTCTATTATAATTATGGTTATGAGGTCATTATCCTTCATCCTGGATTCAGCATCTTGGATTTTACTAGTGTGTTTAAAAGTCAAGAAATAATGGAAATTGATACAAAATCAAACCACAATGCTGCTGGAATGTAGATATTCATCAATTTCTGTAATTTTATGAAGAAAGATTTGAAATTTGTCTGATACGTTCTGACAGAATACGGTTGTACGAACTTCATCACATGATTTGATAGTTATTTAGAAAACAGTCCTAAGAAAATATGTGCACTGATTGGTTAAAAATTGTGTTTTTATAACTCAATAGATACACAGAACTAGCACAAGCTGTTGATGCAATGATGGCATGAACAAAGAGAATTTACATTTTGATAATCAAAGTTAACAAGTTGTTTTCCTTTTCTGTGGCGGTGTTTTCTAAAAGAAATAGAAAACATGTTCTCTGTGTTTCTATTGAGTTATAGAAACACTCGTGAAAATTTGGGAGAACTCGAAAAAGCTGCGGAAACACTCGCCTGTGGCTCGTGTTCCCACAGCATTTCTTGTTCTCCCAAACTTCCAATCGTGTTTCTATAACTCGATAGAAACACGGTACATGTTTTCTATTTCTTAAAAATTAAACACTCCCCATTTGACTGAAAAGTTTTAAGGAAAAGAAAACATGTACCTTGTTTCTATTGAGTTAAAGAAACATGAGTGAAGGTTAGGGAGAATGAGAAATGATGTGAGAACAAGAGCCAACTGGCGTGTGTTTCCACAACTTTTTCCAGTTCTCCCAAACTTCCACAAGTGTTTCTATAACTCAGTAGAATCATGGATAACATGTGTTCTATTCCTTTTAGAAAATTCCGCACAAAAAAAGAAAACAACTTGTTTACTTTGATCATCAAAATGTAAATTATCTTTGCTTGCTCCATACTTACATAAACAGCTTGAATGCACTAGTTCTATGTTTCTATTGAGGTTTAGTATAAATCTACTAATATTCTATCCCGAATGCCATTCTCTGATTGGCTACACTACTCACTATCTATTCTGTTATAGATAGTGAGTAGCATAGCAGCGTGCCCTTGTTAACAAAATGACGGCCACTTGGCATTTTCGAAGTGTCTGTGCAGAGGATTTAGATTAAGTTTTGAACGACTGGTAGATTTATTCTTCTAATTAAAAACAATTAAATTATTCACTCTCGATTTCTGTTGTACGATAGCTGACATGGGCTGTGCCCTCATCAACTATCATGCTAGAAATCTCGAGCTCATAATCTAATTTTTCAATAGAAACATGATTTTAAACTAATCAGCCTACGTATTTTCTTTGGGCTATTTTTAATTTAAACCTTTCGTGTATGGTTGGCACATGTTGTAACCTTTCTTGATACCATTGTCAGAAATCTTCAGCTTTCATCTGAAATTATAAGAATTGTTTAAGGTCTTAACTTTCAGGTCTTATTGACTACGAATGCTATCTTGTCCTTTTCAGTTTGATCCGCTTGGAGTTCAATCAAAGCCATCTGGATTATTATACTGAGCTTGATGCTGTCATTTTGTATGGAAAACCAGCTAGCAATGAGACGCGTGAAGAATTGAAACCTACAGCAGTAGCTAACAAGTCAGAAGTGTCCTTGACGGCAAATTTATTTCGACAACTTTCTCTTTCTGACAAGAAAACTGATGGTCAAGAGGACTTAGCACTCAATGGATACTTTGATATTTTGCCGGTAGGCCATCTTCGCAGGGTTGGTTGTGAGGATTCAGTTTTGTGGGATAACCTGATCAATGGAAGAAATTCTTAATGAATTTAAATACAGTCGAACCCCTATTAAGTGGCCACCTATTTAACAGCGACCCCTATTAGGCAGCCAGCAGTTAAATTCCCAATGATGGCTTGTCTATTGTTTCTACCTCTATTAAGTGGCCAACCCTTTCTCTGAGGGTGGCCATTTAATAGGGGTTCAACTGTAGTTATAAAACCTTCAGGTTTTGTAAGGAATAGAGCTTTAGGTTTCTTTTTAGTTAACTCTGTCCATTTCGTACAGATTTTGCTAGATTTTCTAATGCGTAAAGTAGAATTCCCCACACAGATAATTTCTTTTATCAATAAATAAATATACTTTGAATTTTTTGGTAAATTGCTCAAAATGTTAGCCCTTTTAAATCATTGCGTATAATGATGTAGCATCTATATTTTAGTACCTCATCAGTCAATTGGTAATAAATCCCTTATTACCAACTGAGATGATACACATCCGTACAAAAATTTCTCCACTGTATCAGTTCTTAGAACTAATAAAAGCCTAAAAGGGAAATCCAAACTCCTGTCTTCTCTTTCCCCACCTCTGTAAAGCCCATCCTGCCCCTGCCCCTCCCCCCTCTTTATTTCCAGGTCTTCCCTGTCTTCTCCCCTCACTTAAAACGTTTATTTTTATTATTTTTTTTTTTTTCCTTTTACATCAACAGAGTGAACTGATGCACTATATCTTCTCATTCCTGGAGTTGAAAGATCTTGCAAGAGCCTCATTTACTTGCAGGTAAGAACAACCAAGAAATAATAAACCCGTAAAGCTCATGGATTATAGGGCCTTTAAGTCTAAGTCTGCAATCACTGGTGTATCTTCTTCATACAGACAATGTGATCAACTTACAGCGAGAAAAAAAATCGGGGAAAGCATGCTGTGTTTTTCTTTTTTTTTTTTTTTTCTGAGAGAACAGCAAGACTGAAACCAGTTTATTTGTCACAAAGGTCTGACATTGTACATGTTTTTTCCACAGAGTAGAGTTATGATAAACTTTGATGTTTTTGAACTTTGATTTTGGTATGAGAGAACTTGTACAACTCATTTCTGTCATTGTATATCACAGATTGTTTTTCCTTCACTGTTATGACCTCGTCTGGTACAAGGAGTTGGACTTGAAGCCTTACTGGAGTCAGGTGTGTACAGTGGTGTTATGGTACAAAATGGGGACCTCCTTCTGGACCCAACTCCTGGACCCCTTCTTTATCCCCTTCTGGACCCCTTTCTGGACCCCTATCTAGATTCCTATCTGGACTACGACCCCTTTCTGGACCCAACTCTTGGACCACTTCTTTATTCCCTTCTGGACAACTTTCTGGACCCCTCTCTGGACCTCCTACTTTTCTTGTCACCTAACTGATGTGAATTTCTTTCCCATTCAACAACGATGTCATAACTGATAAGGTCGTCAAAATGTCATGTAACGTTTTAATCGTTTATGTACTGATTTAAATAAGGTGACTTCATCATCGTACACTTCAACTGAATTATTTAAAAAGGGGGCCCATATTCTCCGGGAAAAAAAAAATTGGGGGTCCAGAAGGGAGGCCCAGATAGGGGTCCACGTTTTTGTACCACAATGTGCTTCGTACAATTACTTGAAGATGTTTGTAATCATTTTTTCAACCGCGTCAAACATCACTGACAACTTAGTGTTCTTTTGCATTATCAGATCAGCAACGAGACTTTGGATTCTCTTTATACGCGTTGTGTTTCTACAGAAAAGCTTGACCTGTCCTGGTCAGGCCCGTACGACGCTGTCACTTCTCACGGGATGTGCAGGTGCTGTAGTTATACATGTAATAGGGCGGTTGTCATTTGAGTGTCGAAAAGTATATTGGGTTAGCATTACTATGCTACACGATTGGCTAAAAAACTCGCGCCACTTTTTCATCCAATCAGAAGTAAAACCAAAACCAATCGCGACTCGCTCGCACATGTTTCTCCCGCGCTTCGCGTCAGCTACATGTAACTACTTCGAATTTTGAAGCATTCACTGTATTTTCTGTCCTTGGTGACTGGTTTAAGTGAGTACTTTAATTTTGGTTTAAGGGCACGCAATTGAAAACCGCTGTATACCACGGTGACTGTGAGTTTAAAGTTCTGAATGAAACAATCTCCCGAGAGTCGCCACGCACGGTTTTAGTAAATTTACAAAGCTAGACCTCCCAAACATTATTTTAACCTCATACGTAACTTGGCCATCCCTATTTGCGAAAGGAGACCAATATTTCGTCAAGAGAGCCAAATCTCCCCAACAAATGACAGAGTATATGTTAAGAAGACATGATTGATAATCGCAGTTCTATGCACAACTCAGTAAGCAGTTGTGAAATCCTGAAAAAAAATTCAGGCTTGAACGGGATTTGAACCCATGACCTCTGTGATACCCGGTACAGTGCTCTACCAACTGAGCTATCAAGCCAACTGGGTACTGGTCACTTTGTGAGTTCGTAATGATAAATTCAAGCCTAATGCTTTTTTTCACAGCTACTTAATAAGTTGTGTATATAACTGCGATGATCAATCATGTCTTCATATCTTTTTCCGCAGTTCAAATATAAGATCTTTCATACATTTACTTATTTTGCAAAGTACACCGACTAATTCTGTTGACGTATTGCGTTTTTTGTCGCATTTTCCGCTATTTTGTTAAAAGTTCGATCTTCCCTTATGGGTCACTTATGCGGTGTACGTTTTAACTACCAAAAATTCGCCGGAGCTCCCAAACGTTACGAACCTCCGAAAGTAACTACGTGAAACGACTAATCTAGAGGGAATGGGATTCGTTTCTTTCGGAATTTTACATTGTGTGAGCTGGTAACATGGTGACTAACAAGCAGGAGGGAGAACAACCTCGTATATCTCCTATCTTCCCACCCCCTGTAGAGTGTACTAAATTAATCACTCTTTGTCTACATAGATTTCTTGAAACGTGTGGAGGTAAGCTTGTGTGCTTACGATTAAGCTGCTGTCAGTATGTCGACAATGAGGTGATCAAGTCTTTGTGCCAATGTTGTCCGAATTTAGAAGGTTTGTATTCCTTCAAATTTAGAGCGCTCCCTCATTGAACATTTTCCGAGTTTAGCAGGTGGTGCCAAGAATGCTGTAGTTTAACCAATCAGAGTGAAGGTGTTACTTTTCCAACCAATCATAACTTAAACCAAAACCACACGTGATTTAGCTCAGGAGTTTTTTTCCCGCGCTTGGTCGCTGGTTTTTCCGCGCATATTTACCGATTACGTTTTCTTGAGCTCGACCTTCCCTTTTGTGCAAATTTTTCTTACATGTATCCGTTGACGACTCTACCTGTCACAAATATCTAGTTTTTAGGAGGTGAAAGCGAAATGTAAACAGCGAAGACAGCAAAGATATTGCAGACATTTGTGTTCTGAAATTAAACATAAATAGAAACAGAGCAGTATAATAAATTAACATTTTAAGAACATGGTACTTCTCACTTGATGTGACCATGTTCCTCTCTCTCTTTTGTTTCTACAGAGCTTGACTTGCAGTCTTGCAATTCACAGTCACTAAACGAGGGTGGGCTTTTCAACCTTAAAAGCCTGAAAAATATCAAGAGACTCAATCTTTATAGAGTGTCGGCGGTCACAGACAATTTGCTGAGAAATCTGATTCAGTAGGTACAGAAACTGATCTTCTGCATGACGAAACATAGTCTGACACATATTAGTAGAATTCTACTAGTATACTAATGCAAATGTTGTAATCTGATTGGCTGAGCTACTCGTATACTATCAGCCATTAGAGTGCAGTGGCTGTCGACCATCCACAAAATGCGAAGTTTTTATCATTTTCCGAAGTTTTGAAAGAAAGTTTAGATGTAAATGGATAATTAAATTCCTGAGAAGACAAAAAGAAGGACATCAGTGGTTTCTTGACTTTAAAAACTTGAAATTATTGAAAAGACGGGTGCGCGCGCGTAAACAACAGCAAATTTACCAAGGACAATTCAATGCGTGCGATTTTGTTAAAGCGTAAAGTTCAATAATGCGTAGAAAGATAATTAGCAACCGTTATTTGCATTTATTTCAGTCAGAATTCTACTAAAACAATTAGATTATTCGCTCTCGATTTCTATGAGGTGATAGTTGATTCGGCCTGCGGCCTCATCAACTATCACCTCATAGAAATCTCGAGCTCATAGTCTAATTGTTAATTAGTGTAAATCCACTAGCGTTCTATCACGAATGCCGTCCTCTTATTGGCTGCGCGGCTACTCACTACCTATTCTGTTGTAGATAGTGAGTAGCGTTCATTGTAGCAATGTGCGGTTGTTGACAAGTTTACCCTAGTAGATTCTATGAAGAAGATATAGCTATAGTTTTCAATGACTAGCAGATTTAAACTAAAACAATTACATAAGTCGGCATACTAAAATCTATGCAAGTTATTGGTGTCAAGTAAAAATAATCGCCTTATTTTGACAGGTCATTTAACAGCCTCCAGCATCTCAATCTTGGCGATTGCTACTCCCTCGCGGAATGCGACCAGGTCATGCATTCACTTGGTACACACTGCAGGTAAAAGCTCGGCAATACCGGCAGTTATTTTCAATGCAGTTGTTGTTGTTGTTCAGTTGTAACTACACGCTTTGCAATTTAATTACTTATCTTAGCATTTCCCACGATCTTTTTGGTGCTTTTCATATCTTTTCTGCGAGCATTAACCGTGCTGTAACGCTTTCGCGACTTTGTATTGGTTTTCGGAACCTCACGGTAAATCAAGTAACAAACAAACGCACTTGCAGCTTTTTTTCAAATCCTGTTCAAATCTAATCACCAACAACTTCACATACAACTTTTTGACATGCGTTAGCTGGTTTTCGAAACTTCTTACTGTAAACAAACAACTATTCGTGTAATTCGCCTTTGACTTGCATTTATTTGTTGAGTCTGTCGGTCCGTTCAAAGGCTAACACTCAAAAGATAAGCCAGCCGAATTTGCCTCGGAGGTTTTTTTTCCCTAAAGAATTACGAATATTTCCGAAGTTGACCCGAAGAGTTACGAAGATGTTTGATCGATCGATCGATCGATTGATTGATTGATTTTCGGAATAATCGATTCTTATTCGTTGTATAGTGGGCTGGTGTCGTTGGATCTGTGGCGGAACAAGAGTCTTACAGATGCAGGCATCCTTTCATTGGCTGAGGGTTGTCCTTTGCTAGAGGAACTTGATATCGGATGGTGGTAAGAGGCCTGAGATTTCCTATAAACGGGACGGGAATTTCGAGCCAAATTTGTTGAAACAAACCTTTGAGACAAACCTTTGTCGAAACAACTTTAAAATAAATAGGTTATCGAATATACAAAAGCTCCAATAACTACTGAGGATGTACAGTAATCGCGATATTAGAAACTTCTTTCAAATTGCACTTGCTTTAAGGCTCGAAAAATGTGGAGAAAATTTTCAAATATCAACTCGTAGTATAAGTCCTTAACTTCACACGCATTCGATTATCTATACCTATTTTCATAAGAACATAAAATAACGCAACTATTATTGCTATTGATCATTATTGTTTTCATTTTTTTGTCGCGTAATCAGCTCTTTACAGTGACGCATTTTTTCTGTCTTGTTTCCAGTTCAAATGTCGCCGCTTTATCGGAATGTATAGTTTACTTGACATCCAAATGTAGAAAACTCAGGAAGTTGTTTCTTACAGCTCTCAGGTAAAATAAATAATTGTATTCAATTCCCTGTCATTTCTTACATTATTTACCCCTATGTTTGAGGAAAACGACTATCGAATTTTCAAGGTCCTGACCACATACATAAGTTCTCGTCCCAATGCTGGCGGCAGGCCGTTTTCGTCTTTCCTTTACACGCTCGCGATTGAAAACATTATTCTCGTGTAGTTTAGAGCGGTCCTCGGTTAATTATCGAAAAGCAAAAGCCCTTTTCACGGTTAATTTTTCTCATTTGCATTACAGTGCAATCCAACGTGGATGCGAGGTAATTTCGGGCTAAAACTACAAAATAGCCCGAAATTGCCTGACATACATGCTACAGTCGTGGACAAAAGTCCTTGGGACACTTATTATTATCTGTGTTTTACTACTGAAGTTTAAAAAAAGCGCTGCTTTCCTTTTAAAAACACGTTACTGTTCCCCCTCCCCACCCAATACAATGTTGAAAATCAGAAGAAATTCCAGCTAGTAGTTTTCAACATTGTAAGGGGCGGGGGGGGGGGGGTGGGGGGCGAGGTTATGCGGGTGAAGTAGTATTCGCGTCTGGCGTGTGCGCAAAAGCACCAAGAGTGCAAATTTGTCCCAAGGCTTTTGTCCATGATTGTAGATTTTATTGTAGTGTAAATGAGCAAAGGTAACCGTGAAAAGGACTATTGGTCGTTTTGGATCACTACGCCACACGATTGGCTCGGGCCACTTTCTCATCCAATCAGAAGTAAAACCAAAACCAATCTTGACTCGTTCGGACGCGTTTTACCGTCAGCCGCTTGTTTTTACTTCTAATTTTGATTGGTTCATTGGGTTGCCTGTGTCCTTTGTGATTGGCTAGAGATATTACTTTGGTTTTGGTTTTACGACACTCAATTGAAAACCGCTCTACTGCTACAGCAGATCATTTTGTTACTGTTTGTATTAAATGTTCACGGCCAAAGCATTTTTCTCGTTTGTAGGTCTGTCAGTGATAGTGTTATCGATGCTTTAGCTGATAACTGCCCTGATATAGAACAAGTAGATGTACTTGGCACCAGTCTAGTTCATGAAGACGCGATCAGGAGGTAATATCTTTTCTAATAAACATCATTGACTGAATAAAGACTGCTTGAAAACTTGTTTGCGAACGATTGGTATCCATACAGCCAGAGTTTAACAACTTTTAGTGCAGAATAAAGGAGGTGTGAAAAATTGACTTACATTTTAGTTTGAACTGATTGGCTTGGCTTGAGTCAGGGTCGGTCTGCTACGTTAAGTTGACACTCAAGACTTAAATAAAAAGTGACTTTATTTGACTAGACGTGACATAATCTTGAGTTCAATTTTCTTCGACACTCGACATTGACTTCACTTGACATTGGCTTCTTGCCACATTGATATGACTTTACATTTATCGATATTGACTAAAAATTTGACATTGACATCGACTTGACATTGACTTAAACTGACTTAAATTGACTTGGCCTAATTTCTTTGTGATCAGTTTTCTGGTTGTTAAAACCTGCATGCCTGACAAGGATACACGGATACGCAGGAGCCATAGGAAACCTAAAAAAATTTAAAATTGTTCTCGAGGTTTTGCGTTCAAAGATGATATCGGGTCATGGAATATTAATTTTTGTCGAAAATGTTTCATATTATGCTTGCATTTCAAAACCTGTAAAACCAGTCAGATACGCAAAATTTTGATATAGCCATGTGACATATCAGCGGAATGAATTATTGTCCAGTCTTAGGGTCGAAAGTATTAACACTGTTTTTATGGTTTTCGCAGGTTGTTAAAACAGTGCAAACATTTGAAGCTACTCGATGTTTCTTTCTGCTCACGGTTGTCTAAGGAGCTTGTCCGAGAATTGCGGTCTATGTATCCAAACGTGTCGATTAAGAGGAGTTTTGTGACCGAAGAACTTGAATGATGTGTCACGTTGAACCATGTTGTCACACAACGAAACCTCGTTTCCAGGGTTTCTGTTCCTCCAGCCCCGTAGAAGAAGAGAGAGCCTGGGAAGGAGTTTGAACGCAACGACCCTTGCATAGCGTTCCTTTTAACCAAGTTAAATCTAGAGTTTTGCGATGGAGAAAAATATTTCGTTTTTTCTCTATCCAAACGATCCACGTCCGAAGGTGCATCGTTCAGATTTGAAACCAAAGCTGGCTTTTTCCGAATTATATCACCTGGTCACTTTGTTTTGAAAAAAAAAAATCATTCCCAGGCGACATGACAGATGAGCAGCTAGCGGTAGTTGAGTCGCTTTTATTTCCATGGCGTTTGTTTTCTCTTTTAGTGCAATCGTTCCAAGTAGATTGAATCTACGATAAGTAGATAGTGACCTCAGAAATATGACATTTTTCTTTTTAATTTCCTCACGTGGAGCCAGTGGAGACTGCGAGATAGAATTGTCGACACCATAACTCTAATAAACTCTACCATGAATTGTTTTTTGTTTTTTTTTAAATTTTATTCGAAACCTTTTGTGGCGTTGCTTAATAGCAGAATTGACCAGCCGCTGACCAAAAGATCTGGACGTATGACGACTGGATGTATATCGGGACAACTTATTGCTCGCGTTTATATTTTTGTACAAAAATATGATTTTGAATTTTTTAATTCGATACGTTTTATTAACGTGTTTAGTATTTAAGTGAAACAATCAATTTGTTCCGAGTATACAGGCAAGATCCCAAAGCTTTGAAAATTGCCCGAGTGTTTTTCTGGACAATCGACTTGGCTAATGTATTTTATTTCACCACGAATAAGAATAACCAACATACAGGTTTATTATATATTCTCAGCTAGTTAGTGCATTTTTTCTGAAAACTTTTATTAGAAATAGGGTTTTCATACTTGAGCTCAAGAAGTTCAAGTGGAGATTGACTTTCTCTTAAGCAATCAAAATGTATTCACTAGTATTTGAATTAATAAATGGAATTAAAATGTTAATTGCCTGATGTAGTGTGGTAAACAGCAGACTCAAATAAGCCACATTCGAGTTACTGTTACCCCTGTTTCAAAACGTGTCTTGGTGCGGAGCCTTTCACATTGAAATTAAAATTGACTTTTTCCTGCATGTTCATTGTCTGGCAAATCAAACTCGTTCCATATGAAAAATGCACCAGGACTCGTTTTGAAACAGAGGTCAAAAGCAACTCCGAACTGGCTTAGGAATCTGGAACCAGAGATCCAGGGTTTTAACCAGACAATCATCCGTGTGGCGTGTTCTCGAACAAGACACCTTTTTCTCACCGAACCTCATTTTACAACTTGGTAAAGTGCTTAGCGGTTAAAGGTCTGCGAGAATAAGAACCCAACCCAGAGGCGAATGCTGAGAATTTAATTAAGATGATTTCCGAAGACCATTCGAGCAATAATGGCAAAAATAAAGTTACCAAAAAAGCATCGCACGGTAATATTTTGAATGAAGGTAAGAAGAAGCTGACCCCGCGAGAGAAAATTGAACTTGAAGTTATTCATATTTGCATTGAAACGGACGTTTGGCGTTACATGTAGTTGAAATTAAAACACAATAACGTTAAGCATTCTTACGAGGTTTGACATTAACTTTTTCGAGAATGCTTGAGAATTTAATCTGATTTAATCGCGGGGTCACCTAGAGAAATGAATTACGGTGAGATGTTTTAAACAGCATGCAAAAAGTTACCGTGCTGTGAGTGGAGTATTAGTCTTATTGCTCGAACTTTGAGAGGAATCCGTCTTAAACTTGGTTAAGTGCAGACGACGACGACGACTCAGTACAAATGAGAACGCGCTATCAGACCCCGAGCAATGGCCTCAGTCTTGCTCGACATGAGCGAAAATATTTTTGCCGTGTGCCCCTCGAAGTTTCAGTGTTTTAGGGGAAGGCTGGTGGCCGCTGCTATAATTGAAATTTTGTCTTTATTTGATCAGGGAAATTATAGTTTTATAAAGGAAAAGTTGGGGAATTTTGAAAAGTGAGGTCTGTGACGTTCATTTTATGTCTCGCGCGATTCGACTTCCGGTGAGAAAGATCGAGCATGCCATTGACAAGCCCCCTTTCACGCCCGACTAAAGCGCGTCTCTACTTCCGGTGAGTCGATGTCGATTCGTGTCCGAGTATATCGGAGATTAAGAGCAGCCTCGGGGAGGGGGTGGGGGGAGGGGGAGAGGAGGAGGTAGAGAATCACTATTTTGGCTTATATTCAGTTCTTTTCGGTTTTATCCAAAACTCGATTTTTATCGTTTCCCTTGAATGGTGGAACGGAAGAGACACGCAAGTCACTCGCACGCACGGCTGTCATGCTGACTGTAAGCAGTAAAGAAACACCACGTCATGATGCCGTGGGCGTTTCTCCAGATCATCTTTTGGCGCCTTTCTAATCGATGGCGTGACATTCTACGTTTTTCCGCTGTGTTATTAACTATTATTTTCTTCTACTGTCATTCTTTTCTGAAGTAAATTCACGATAGTGTAGGCTTCGAAAGAATTCACCAATCATGGATTAAGTGAAGGTAGACAGTCTTGAATCGCCGTATTTAAAGACTTGTCATAATAATATGATATGAAATTTGTACTTGTAGTTAATGGCAGCCTCTTCGCTGAATTAAATTTACAACTGCGAGTTTTTAACAGCTCGTATCCCGGCCTGGTTCAGAGGACCCTTTACCTCACTTGGGAACGAGGCTGGACATAAATTCGGAAATTTCGGAAATTTCAAACCTCTTGCTCTAAACTGTAGACTAAATAACAAGGAGCAATTTGCTGAGAGACTGTGGGGTTTTTATGCGTCTGCGGAAAGAGTTGAAACAAAAGCTTATTTTACTTTTTCCGCAACGGAAGCTTTCCATGCAATTTTTTTTTTCTGATTTTACGCACGGCAAGCCATTAATTAAACTTCCCGACTGTTAACGTGACGTAAAATAACGCAGCAGTGGAAATCTTGCTGAGAGCTGTGGTTCACTCTTTCTGCAGATGCAAATTCGTGTCGTAAAATTGCGCCACGATGGATATGTAATTGTTGGCGAACTTGTGACTGGTGACATCATCCGTTCAATGTAACACAGTCAACACACACTGGTAACACAACTCTCAAGTGAAAAAACTACACTTTTATTCGAAAAATAGCTGAAAAATGTCTCGATTTTAACCATTCTCGTAACATATCAAAATTCATCAATGTTGTATGGCTTAAATTATAGCAAGATCGATGAAACAGTTTTTTTGAAGGGATTTGTTGCCCGGCAACTGGCGGGAAAATTTATTCCGGAACATTTTTTGCGCGCGCCAACTGTCAGGGTCTGCGTCACCTGATGTGACGTCACAAAGATTAATTTATGCGCCATAGCACTCCATTTTACATGTCTTACATGTTTCAGTTTGGAAAGGAAAGTACGGAAGTTGGTTTACGTTGGTAAATCTCGAAGTGAGTCAAATTTGTGATCATTTTAATGTAATAATAAGTGAATGTTTACCACATGATAGGTTTTTAACGCATTTGCGGGCAATTTTGGAGTCTAAAGGCACGAACATTTTCAATCGACTGTTTTCGTTTGTGATCGGACGTCCTTTTGATCACGTCTTCGAATTTCAGCTACGTACGCATTGTTTACTGTTTATCTGACCACTTGATTTTGAATCATCCACAGTGTTGGAGCGCCGTCATGGCGGTTGGCAGAGGGTTCTTCGACCAGTACTCTGTGTTTTGTGTCTTTGGATCTGTCGTGGGATGCGTTGTTGTTCCACTCATAACTCAGGTATTACACTGAAGACACGCGTTTGATCACAGTCGCGGGCACTTCTTGCGTTATGTTCGAGCCTAAAGTGCCCATGACTACTTCTTCTTAGATTAATTTTACCCTGGCGAGAACCTCTTTTGTCTAAAATAATCTGTGCTTTGAATCCACAGTCCGTGGAGAGCGTTATATTTTCCGCCATCGTCATAAGCCTTACAGCGACTCATCTCACGAAACGGGCGACCAAGTCGGAAAATTCAAACCAGGTAGGCTGAAATATTTTCGCTGTAATACCCATCCTGATTAAACAGTCTTTCATTTGACCAGTGTTTTTTGTTTGTAAGTGTAAAGAGCGGGCTATAAAAGCGCCCATATCAACGTTGTGGATTTTCTAAGCGGGTTTTGTGCGTGGTGTTGTAGGTCAACATGAAAGAAGTCGACAAACGCGTCAGTCGCAAACTGAAAGATCGCGAGCGTGAACAAGCGTCCCTTGTCAAAAAGCGGAAACCAACAACACAACAGACTCAGGTATTGAAATAGAAATGTTCTCGTTTACGTATAATCCCAGAAAATCCCCTGCTTTTGGACTGGTATTGCCATACGACTTGTTACGTTACAACAGTGTTTCTTACCTTTCTTACACAGGCCCAAACACAGTCGCCTACAAGCCACCAATACTTGCTAGCAGTAGCATCTATTCTGTTAATAACATCTATTTGCTTTAATAAAAGGGCTGGGGATTTTGCTATATTGGTCAATTCGTCTTCTCGTCTTACAGTATTTCCATCGTATTAATAACAAATATATACATGCACAGTCAAACCTGTCTTTTTTTGTTTTACTTCTCGTTATAAGCTTAACGTTAAGAGTATCGATTTAGCAAGCAAAGCAACATTTAGAAGTATCAACGGGATATCGTATTTTTTTTTAATTTTTGTGATCAGCATAGGAACAGCACTTTATTAAAAATAATTCCTACCAGTTTCAAGCTGTACTCCGCTTTACATTGTCATTTTGGCTTGAAATTTGCATTCCCAGGACGAATAATTTCAGGAAAACAAATCGTTGCCTGATCATTACATCTGGAGTTTTGCGATAAAATTTTGTTACTGCTTTTTGTGTGTTATGTCTCCTTCTTTATTTGGCGGTAAAGAACGGTGCTCTGAGTTCTAGAGGATCTAAAGTGGCCACCATCTTTTTTTAGCATCCCCGGCAGCTGTAATTTGAAACCACATATTGAAATTTTTCCAGCTCTTTGTCCTCATAACACTAGATCCTTCCAGCTGTTTCATGCTATTTTTATGGGTCAAAATCCTTTTTCAGCAGATGACTGGAAGAGCTACAGACAGCCGAAAGAGAAAAGAGGATGACCAGAAAAAACTCGATTTGGCCAAACAACTTGAATTGGTGAGTAAAATCTATGGAAAATTACAAACAGATAATGGTTTCTTAGTAAAAAAAAAAACATATGCATTTCTCATGATGTCGGTTAAAATATTTTATTTAAATATCTGTTGTCCTTTTTTGCCTGAGTGCTTTTAAGGTGTTAATTAAAGCATTTTCCTATTGTATGTATTCTTGTAGTAATGCTTTTGTGAGCTTCAGACAAGCACAATGATGGCTTGCTGTAAATTTATATCTACTTGCACTTTGTTTGTGTCTTCGATTGTGTGGGAAGGCTATATTATACATTTATATTGTTTAGAAAAGTTTGCTTCAATAAAACTTAATAGATATATCTAAAATATCATATTATTTTCTGTTCATCAAAAAGAAATTTAAAATACCGCCTCCGTCATTTTTGCTGCAGCTGACAAGATTAAGAGGGTATTGATGACTTTATGATCTAAGCACCACTGACAATTCTATTATAATCGTAGAGAAGGTGTTCTCGTTTGACGCATAGAATGAGAAATTACTTGTATGCAGTTGAGTCATGGGTCTTTGTACTCAGTGACTTTTTGGCTCGTCTGGCTTGGCAGTGGATTAAAGAGTGAGGAATGATGTATATGCACATTAAGTCTCGTGCTTAATATGTTTTTAGTGGCTCACCTGGCTCGGCAGTGGATTAAAGAATGAGCACTAATTTTTGTGTCTTAAGTATACATGTAATGTAGTGCCACCTTAACTGGGAACAAACCGGAATGAACTAATTGCAAGCAAACCTGAGTGGAAGTAGCCATAAGCAAACTGGAGTGTTTGTGTAAAGACATATCAACTAAATAAATGTGTCAGAGTCAGTTTGACAGGAGGAAAACAAATGAGTCAACCAAGCTGGTCTTTTTGTTTTAACCAAGGAACAAACAAGTAAAACAAGCTGGCTCATTTGTTGGATTGTTGAAAATGGCCTTGCATTCTGTTGTTTAGCTTTCAACATTGACTGGAATGCATGAGCCATTTTGCTAGAATCCTAGTTTGAATACACCTTTGCTTTATCAAAAGTAAATGCAACAAAGCTGGTTGTTGATTCAGAAAAGAAGGTTATACCGTGAAATAAAGGGTATCATAGGGGAGGACCCGGTGGAGAACGTCCTATACAATGTACCTGTATGTACATTTTATAAAATTTAATTTGTGGTGATCTGAAAGCTTGCAAAGCACAGATTTATCACCTACATCTTGAAAGAAGTTCTGGTGACTATGAACAAGACAAACCACAATTCAAAAGAAAAACACTGGGTAATAAATCTCTTAGTAACTACATGTACATGTATGTGCGTTTTTGTGTGTGATGTCGCTGTACATTCTTACTCGTTACTCACCAGTTTGTAATTCGACTTACATGTACTTATGTACCCATCAATATATGACATATGATAAGGCATTGGAAGATAAACATTGACAGTACACATTGAAATGCTATGCAGTGAATGTTGAGCATACATACTGTTTTTTCTGTGCATGTCAAAATACTATGTAATTTGCTGACCAAGGCCGGTATTTCTTTCTGTATGGTATTGCTTTGAAAGCTGCGATTGTGTTGAATTGTAATTAACTTAGCTGTTCATTTCAAATCTGGCAAACCTGTGTGTTTGACTTTCAGGCACACAAAGCATTACTGTGTGCAGAATTTGTAGGGCTCATACGGCTGACTTTATATTTTTATGTTTTTTTTTTTTTTTTTCTTTTCTTTTTTTCGTGTAACAAAATGCTTGAAAAGTTGCCAGAGTTGGAAATTTGGGAGCAGTTCATACTTGGGGTCCAAATTGGAAAACCAGACCGCTGAAGCACATGTGATTAGCCAATCAGATTCAAGGATTTAAAATTCTGGTCTGCTAAGAAGCTGGAGAAAAAAAAAAAAAATTTTATTGCTTGTCGACTGTTCATTTCTCTCTTGAAGCTAAAAATTTCTGTCTTGCAAACTGGGAACAAAACTTTATTACCTGTCCATAACAATGTTTTAATATTGGTACAGCCATTATTTTATTGTCTTTTGTAAGGTGGACATATTTGTTTGACATTGTTAGCAGAGGTGTGAAAGGTAATTATCATTTTTTATGCTAACAGTGCTAAGCAAATGTGGGCTTCGGGCCAAATTAGAATCCTGGAATCTTTTTTTCCTGTCGAGAATCTTTAAGAAGACCTGTTCATTCTCAAAAATGAACAGAGAGAGTATTCTCAAGAATTCTCAATTCTCAACAAAGTACAATACCTAATAAAATTGGAAAATTGGCATTGTTTAGTTTCTCCATGTGGTTCAGTTTCATTACCGGATTAAATTTCCATTAGCAATTTGGTATCATAGTGTTACATGGTTTGATAATCATTTTCTTGTTCATTTATGTGTTCACTTTGTGTTGACAAATTAAACCATGTTCTGCATGTTGCGGTGTTTTCCTATATGAACTCATAGCTCAGTAATGTAGTGGAGCAGTGGAAGATTATTCTAGGGGCTGAGTGAGTCTTCAATACAGCATACGGAGTTCGCACTTGCAGGGCTCGAAAAAAGTACCGTCTGGTCTTTCAGGACAAGTAGATTTGCCTGCTGGGCAAGTAACTTTTCAATCTCACTTGCCCAATGGGCAAGCACATGCATATCGTTCGCCAACTTCTTTAAAAAATGTAAACTTAGTAGGACTTGCCCTGGGCAAGCAAAATTTGAGAGCTGCTTGTCCAAACGGGGAAGCTGAAATTCAAGTTTTTTTCAAGCCCTGACTTGGGTTTCTTGGTATAATCGAGAGCATTGCACATTAACCACAAAAGCCCAGTGTGTCATGCTACTGTAATAACAATAACTAACGATCAATTTAATTATCGGGCCAATTTTCATCTGTTTATTCAGGAACGCAAGCAAGAAGAAAAGAAAGAAAGAAAAGTCAAGAAAAAGGAGGAGCGACTGAAGAGAAAAGAACAAGAAAGAGAGGAGAGGGAGGTATGCACAATATATTACTCCTTGCAATATTTCTGTGTTGTACTTGATGTATGAATTATTGACCAAGTTAGCCTGCAGTTTACAGACTGATGTATTATTGGCATGTGAGTGCACATTTTCGTAGTAAGCTGCCATCTTGGATTTGGTAACTGTGGAGGGTTAGGGTGATGGAAAATTACCCAACCCTCTCTGGTCTAGCATCAATTTCAATCCAAGATGACGGCATCGAAAACCTGGTCTATCAGACATTCCATTCCAAATTAGTGCCTGTACTGCAGGCTTTGACCAAATGTGTAGTCGAAATAACTGGATATTACCAAAGCTTTTTTTTTTTTTGGTCTATGGACTGAGAGGCAGTTTATGTTCATAATCATGCAAAAAAAGGAATGAATTCACCAATTCAGCTTGGCCAGTGAAGGTCATTTTGCTCTTGTGGGACACACAAGCAATCATGAGAAGGCAAGTTAGCCCAACCTGGCCTAGCTGCCAATCACAGTACAGAATTTGGTTTATCTTGTTCAGGTCACTAAGAACATTTACATGTAATTTGCATTTAATAAATCATGTTATAGATTTTACTGTTTTGATGTGCCAAGCAGTTGTCAGATCCAACATTCAGGGAAATGTATGACAATTTGTGAGGAGAATTTAAGCTTTTATTTCGAGTTTGGGACTAAAATGCGTAGTAATGCATTTATTTACATTCTACATATGGTGAGCTTGACAGTCTTATGTGTAACACCTGCTCTTCAATGAACTAGAGAGAAGAACTAAGACTGAAGGTTTACAAGGAACAAAGACAAAAAGAAATGCGAGAGAATCTTAAGCAAGCCGATAAGGTAAGCTTCAACTCTCCGATGGTTTATTTAGCAAATAAAGAAGCCTAAGCCGTGTATTACACTGGAATAAAACAGGACGGGCATTTGAGAACACGAGTGAAATGTAGAAAACACACGCCTACGGCTCGTGTTTTCTACATTTTTCGAGTGTTCTCAAATGTCCGGAGTGTTTTGTCACAGTATAATGCACGTTTTTGTCAAATAAAATGCAATAAGAACGAGCTGTTGAAAAGGTATACATGTAAGTTTACAGCTCACCCACCGCTTGCCCTGATAAAATTTGCTTTGCTTTAGGCAGTAGTTTCATAGCTGTCAGTGTGGTCACTTCACTGTTCGGCAAGATGCCGTAGCCTGGAACAGTCGTGGCCAATTTGTCACGTGATTTCGGGTACCATCCAACCAGATACGGTAATCCGGAAATTGTTGATTTTCCGAAAAGCGAACCTTTCAACAGAAAATTCCGGAGGGAACGTCAAGTGGAACGGAAATTCCCGTTAGGAAAGTTCCGAAAATGTATAGACTGCGAGTAGTCTCTCTTTTCCTCGAAAATCCGTGGGGAAGAACGCAAAACAAGAGAGCGTGCGAGCGGGACTGTAAGCTTGACGTGCGAGCAACGATGCCGCCTCGTCTTCCGACGCCCTCGTTACTAGCGGCTCGCGGCATCGCCGCTCGTACGTCACGCTCACAGTCACGCTCGCATGCTTACTTGTTTTGCGTTCTTCCCCACGGTTTTCGAGGAAAAGAGAGATTGCTCGCAGTCTAATGTCGGTATACCTTGCAAGGTTTTCCTTTTTTCCTGAAATTCCGGAAAATGCTTTTCCATTCGTCACTGGAAATTTTCCCGAATTTCCAAGGGGAATTTGCATCGAATTGAAAGCGCCCTATGTGTAAAACAATAGGCCGAGAAACTGGCATATAGCGCCGAGTTTTTCGAAAGCCGGTTGACCCTAACCCAGGAATAAAAGTTAACTTAAGTATTAATATTTCTTGCATAAAAATATTTTTCACTGCTTATGTTTTGTGTAGTTTGAGATTACTTGAACTCAAAACTGAAGGACAAGCAATACAAATGTATATACAGAAAACCTCATCGAAAAGTTGCAAAACTGCATGAAATCAAAATTCTCGCTAATCCTGGGTTAGCTTGATCGGGCTTTGAACAACCCGGCCCAGATGTGAAATCTATTGTAATGTTAGTGCAGTATTGAGTCAACGTGTACACTGTCGTCGACTCTTGTTCTTAAAAAAATGCAGCATGGTTGACAAACTCACTTTTTTTAACTTGTTGTTTCCTACACAGAACTCGCTTCTCCAAAGAGTAGATTCCGGGAAAACAAAAGTTAGCTCTTCAAAGCCAACCAGAAAGCTTGATTCTTCACCAGTGTCTAAATCACCTCTTAAAGTTCCTGGTTCTCCGGTATTGACAATGCAATATCTCTCCAGACAACGATCGCAATCGGAGGGGAGCGAAAGTGAACCCCCGAGCCCACCCCCTTCAGTGTGGAAAGTACCGGAGTATGTCGAACCCAAATGGAACCCTGGGAAACCGGAATCAAAGACGGGATCAAAAGAGACTCGATTAAATAACGACGTTGTTTGCGCGAAAGTTAAGCTAGAGCCGCCATTTAACCAACTGCACAATCAAGTTTATAACAGCCAGTCATTCAAAAAGAATCAGTTCATGAATCAAAATCCCGAGAAGAGCGTAGCACCTTGCGAATTCAAGACAACGCCTCCGTCAGTGGAATTCACCAAGGTCAAAGACCTGGATAAACAGGACAATCGACAGGTTAAGTTCAACACATATTCCAGTTTTTCCGGTTTGGATCTGTTGTCTCAACTGAAAGAGGAGAGTAAGCTTTCTGACGCCGAAGTGAGGTCGTATTCCTTATTTGGTCCTGATGAACCAAACAGCACCATATTTAGATCTCCGCTGACGGGACATTAAGGAGAATTTCGTTTTTCTTTAAAATGGGAGTGTATTACGACTTATTCTCAAGAGATATTATCTATATATTGTGTACCTAGAGGTTTTGGTTTTCTTTCTTGAATAAAGTTACTAACTTTAAGCTTTAAACAATAAAATGTTTGCAAGCTACAGGAGGTATCTTTTCAGTTATTTCCTGCCACAGGAAAGTTCAAGTCTAAAGTTCATATCCCCTTTTGCCTCGCTTTCGAAACAAATGCTCGAGCAAACCAGTTTGATACGAATATTTAGTATGACTTAGGAAGTAAACGACAAGATAAGAATGTCGCAGGAATTTTTTTTCACCCGAGACATGAAGAGTATTTCGCCTCCTTTTTTCATGTGCACACTTAAATTATGGCGACCTACAAAACTCGAAATCTGGGAGATTGCCAATAATTTAGCTTTGTGATCCCCGAAAAATCCTCTTCGCCGGAAATGTTTTCCTTACTGAATTAAATGGACAGTTGACAAAATTTTATCCTGCCTCTCGGACAGGGTAACGGCGCTTATGAAGGTTTGGTAAGGCGCTAAGATTAAGATTTGTTAAGACTAAAGTCACAGTCCTAGCTAGAAAAATGTAATCGTTGACAGACAGAAAAATGCCAAGAAAGAAATGCACCTTGAGGAGATTGTCGTAGTCTATTCCGTTGGAATAAACATTTATCAGCTTTGCCAGTATGGTAAACGATCGATCAAAAAAGGAATAATATATTACGCTCCACTGGAGGCAGAATTTATCCAAGCCTATTTACGGCTAAGCGCTAGCCTAAAGAGTAGTTCCTAAATTGCCATGCTTTATCTCCTTGGCAACAGACAGGAGAGCTTAAAATTCCGGATACCACTTTTGTTCGGAGGGTGAAGAGTTGATCAACAAAAATCCCAATTAACTTGGTCACGTACATGTACTCGAGCAGATCACCAGATATGTGATATGTCATTCGCAAAATGAAGAGAATGCAGAGGGGTCAACGAGGTGCAGATGTGGCGGATTATTTCAGGGTAAAACCGTCTGAATTATTTTTATTCGCGAGATAATAATGGCTACTTTTCTTCATTCAGTAAACCCTGGCATTTAACCAACAGCCTCTCTAGTCAGTGTGATGAATATATTTTCTCCATTTCTCGGTTGCATTGATATGGAACATTGCGAAGATCATTGACATTATAAAATTAGACTCGATGTTCATTGGGTTAAATTTGCAGAAGCTGTGATTGGTACGCATAAAAGGAAAAAAGTCGTACGTTAGATTACCACATTCCCGAGATTCTTTTCCGGTACTGTCCATTTAGGAAGTTACGCCTCAAAAGGTCCCACACCAAGAGTTTTTGCGGTACCTTTTAGGGTATTGAGCTGAAAAACGTCAGTGTCAGTAAATCGCTGCTTTAGAACTAGTACCCGGCTTAGGGATCCTTTTCAAAATTTCCGACGGCTACCCCTGTCCTTTTAGTATGGGAGTCACCCCCCCCCCCCCCCCACCCTCGCCTCCTAGGTTCGATTTCCAGCCGTTTTGGGAGTGCGGTCGTTTATCCTCTTACTGTGGGACAAGGAACACGGCTGGAAATCAAGCCTACCCCCCTCCCCCCACCCCCATCCCCGATTCGAAAGCTGGGATCGATTAACAAAATAGCGCCTAAGGGCTATAAAGTATACGCTGGTGTGTATCTTTTGCGATAAAAACTACCAGAATACCCCAACTTGTAATATATAAGAGAATTGCAGATAATCTAAGATCAACAGAATCCCCAAAATGCACCGTATGCTCAATGAGAAGAAACGCATTCTCTAAGCCATTGGCTAACCTTACAAGTCTAATTCAAACAAACCACGCACCTATTTACTGTTTTTTCAATTCTGTTTTTTTTTTTTTTTTTTTTTTTTGCGCTTTTTAAAGCACAGTTGGTCAAGTGAGGCAGGCAAACTGGGTCAGCCAAGCTCGCATTTTATAGAGATCGTTTGACTTGCGGTTTATTCGCCGAAAAGTTCAAGTTCTCCGTTTTCTAGGAAGAGCACGTTAAGTTACAGGAGGCCGGATAACAGACAACCTATAAATGACTGAAAATTCAACTGACAACTGACATTTGTAGTCAGAGGGTCGCACAGGAAGGGGGCGGGGTCTCTGCCGCGTTTCACGAATACAAATAATAATAATAATAATAATAATAATAATAATAATAATAATAACAACAAAAATAAAAATAGCGAGTCATGGATCACGGATATCCAAATTTCATTTTCTCGAATCACGAATATAAGCAATTACGGTACTCTTTATAACCTGCTCTTAGATAGATAGAGTGTTACGAGATCTTACGACATATTCGAAAATTAAGCGAAGGACATCAAGGAAAGCTCGCTCAGTAACGTGGTAGTTGCCGATGCCTTGGGGGACATTACGATAATTATATTTCCATTGCAATAGCACCACCCCGGTAAGCGAATTTAAAGCTATTTTACCATCACTTTTAAAGTATTTTCAGAGGAGAACACAAACGTTCAAAGCAGGCAATTTAGCCGCTTATTCCCACATATGGCAAGAGCTGACTTCTGATCCTGAAGTTTTAGAGACTGTTACTGGTCCATATATTGAATTTGATTCTCCGCCGATGCAGGTCAAACCCTTTATGCAACCTAAGTTATCAGAAATACAAACAGAATCGGTTGATTTGGAAATTATTCAGCTCCTCAAGAAGGGAGTTATTCAACCTTACCAACACGTGACAGGGGAATTTATATCACCTATCTTTACCAGACCCAAAAAGGATGGCTCCTTTCGAATGATTTTAAACTTCAGTGAAGTGTTTTAATGCAAATGTAACTCACTATCATTTTAAAATGGACAACATCTGGTCTGCCATCAGGCTAATGAAGCCGGGGTGCTACATGGCATCCATAGAACTGAAAGACGCCTATTACTCAGTGCCAATATGTAAGGACCATCAAATATTTCTTAAGTTTGAATGGAAAGGAACCTTGTACCAATTTGTGTGTTTTCCGAATGGATTAGCACTTTGCCCTAGGAAGTTCACAAAGTTGCTAAAGCCGGTTTTTTCACTTTTGAGACAACATGGGCACATTTCAGTTGCATACATAGACGACTCATGTTTGACAGCAGATAATCTCCGCCAATGTACCAAAAATGTCATTGATACAACCAGTTTGCTTGACAAAGTAGGATTTGTAATTCACCCTGAAAAGTCTGTCCTACTTCCGACACAGATTATAACTTTCCTTGGGTTTGTTCTCAGCTCTATTTTGATGCAGGTTTCACTGACTCCAGACAGAGCTCTAAAACTAAAAGATGCATGTGAAAATCTGCTCGCTACTGTCTCCCCTTCTATAAGGAATGTGGCTCAAGTACTTGGGCTTATGACCTCTAGTTTTCCAGGGGTGATGTATGGCCCATCACACCATAAGTTTCTTGAAATGAACAAAAGGCGAGTTCTAAAACTACACAAAGGGAATTTTGATAAGAACATGGACTTATCCCAGGAAGCCATAATTGACCTAAAATGGTGGGTCACTGCACTGCCCACAGCCTATAACCTTATCAACCGTGGAGACCCCTAGGTTACTATGACAACAGATGCTTCTCTGATTGGATGGGGGTGCTGTATTGATACAGTCACCTCTGGAGGGAATTGGTCTCTAGAAGAAGCACAGCATGACATAAATTATTTGGAAATGCTTGCTGTTTCCCTTGCCTTGAAATCTTTCTCAAGTGTAGCCCAGGGTAACCATGTGAAACTCCCGGTTGATAACACTACTGCAGTTACTGCCATTAACCAAATGGGCACATGCCATTCTCGAGTAAACAATCAACTTTCACGACACCAAATCTGGTTGTGGTGCACAGACCATAGTGTTTGGCTATCAGTTGCACATATTCCTGAAAGACAAAATACTGAGGCAGATAGAGAATCACGGCTACCCCGGAAGGAAACAGAATGGACTTTACAGAAGCCAATTTTTGATGCTGCTACTAAAAAATTAGGCGTGACTCCTAATGTGGATTTGTTTGCCTCTAGATTGAATTTCCAGTTGAAGCCCTATGTTGCATAACAGCCTGACCCAGAGGCCCATGCCATCAATGCCTTTCACATCTCCTCGAAGGGGTATACCTTTTATGCATTCCCCCCATTTAGTGTCATACAGCGGGTATTACAAAAGATTTCTGACGAGGAAGTCACAGGCTTACTAGTAGTTCCACACTGGCCAACTCAGACTTGGTGGCCATATTTAATGAATATGCTTATTGATTTTCCTCTCATGCTACCTTGGAAGGAAGACACACTGTACCTACCGGCACATCCCCACCTGCTGCACCCACTACACAAGAAACTTCAACTACTGGTCTGCCACTTGTCAGGGATCTCCTTACAAGCAGGGGAATTTCGGCTGGGGCTGCAAAGATCATCATGCAATCCTGGCGAACGGGTACACAAAAGCAGTACCAGACTTATCACCAGCGATGGCAAGAGTTCTGTCGTTCAAGGGGTATTAATCCCATTTCAGCTTCTATAGAGAATGGTCTGGAATTTCTTTATCAGCAGTATGAAAATGGCCTATCATATAGTGGTATTAACACAGCCAGAAGTGCTTTATCCACAGTTATCTTCCCTCCAGATGGTGGCTCCTTTGGAAATCACCCTTTGGTTTCCTGGTTCCTTAAAGGTGTCTTTGAGTCAAGGCCTTCCCTTCCACGTTACAAGGACATATGGGATGTTTCTGTTGTTTTAGGCTATTTAAAGACACTGCCTCCACTTGAGGAATTAAGCCTTAAAGACATCATACATAAAACTGTTGTGTTAGTTGCATTGTTATCTGGCCAGCGATGCCAAACTGTTCATGTACTTACAGTTAGTGGCATAAGGATTACAAATGATACTGTTCACTTTCAGATTGCTAAACTTTTGAAGACATCCAAACCTGGCAAGCATCAAGGACACTTGGAGTTTAAATCGTACCCAGTAGACGAACGTCTATGTGTTGTGACTTGCCTTACGCGATATGTAAAACTTACAGAACCAATCAGAACTGGTCATGACCCTCTGTGGTTAAGTTATAGTAAACCCTTTAAACCAGTAAGTCGTGACACTGTTAGTGGCTGGATTAAGAATGTTTTAGAAAAGGCTGGAGTAAACACAAAGGTTTTTTCTGCCCATAGTACCCGGGCTGCTGCCACTTCAGCTGCGTCCTCAAATAATGTTTCTATTAATACTATCATGGATGCAGCTGGATGGTCCGGAGAAAGCACTTTTAGAAAGTTCTATGACAAGCCAGTTCAAGCAGTTGTCAATTTTGGGGACGAACTTGTCTCCACGCATGACTGTTCCAGTAAGCATTAAAATGGTCTTCTGTTTACCTGTTCATGGCCACATTGCTTTAAAGTCTCACGTGACTCACTAGTGACTTAGACCAATGACGAAATAGAATTTTAAAATTAAACGAGACTTACCTGTAAGGTGAAGTTTGATTGGAATTCTATGAGTCATTGGTCAGGAGCTAGGGAGTCACGTGCCCATCCTATTCTTACACAATATTGGGCATATGTTTTTCAGCCTACCCTAACTAGTGAGAAATTATGTGTCCACTCACAGGATTTAAAGACTGAATGCTCAGGTTCCCGCGCTCTATCTCACGTGACTCCCTAGCTCCTGACCAATGACTCAGAATTCCAATCAAACTTCACCTTACAGGTAAGTCTCGTTTAATTTCAAAATTATTCGTCTTACCCAAATTTTGTCCTAGACGTATTATTCCTCTTAGACGAATTATTCATCTTAGACGAGTTTTTCGTATTAGACGAATTGTGTCTTAGAAGAATTATTCATCTTGAATAAATTTTTCGACTTAGAGGAATTTTTGCCTTAGACGATTTTTTTCTCTTACATGAAGTTTTCGTCCTACATGGATTGTTTGTCTTAGACGAATTGTTCGTCCTAGTTGAATTATTCATCTTAGACGAATTATTCGTCTTAGAGGAGTTATTTGTCGTAGACGACTTATTCTTTTTTGACGAATTATCCGTCTTATAAGAATTATTTGCCTAAGAATTTCGTCTTAGTCGTAAATTTTGTCTAAGCGGTAAATCTCGTCTTACTCGTAAATTTCGTCAAAGACGCAAATTTCGTCTAAGACGTAAATTTCGTCTAAGACGTAAATTTCGTCTAAAAGGTAAATTTCGCCTTAGTCGTAAATTTCGTCTGAGACGTAAATTTCGTCTAAGACGCAAATTTCGTCTCAGTCGTAAATTTCGTTTAAAAGGGAGCCTGCGTCGCAGACAGTCTAAACCGCCGGTATAGTCCGTTTGCGCAACGGCTTCCAAAATCTTGTTCTGATATCCCGCAGTTTGTGTATCCATTTTTGATTGGCTAGTTTCTCACGCGCTTTCTAATTGGATAAATCTTGCGAAAGCGATCACGCAACTATCACGTAATGCTAAAAGTAATTTTGTGCGGGTTTCCCAAGTACATTTGTACATTTGTGCATTATTTAATCCGCTTCGAGTTGGAAATGAGATGTCTGCAGTTATAGAGGAATGTTGGCAAAAAGCGTTCAAAGCCGTGTGAGAGCAGTTTGAAATCGATAATCTTCTACCTGAACAGGAAAACTCGCTTCGCGAATTTCTTGGAGGTCAAAATATTTTTGTACATTTGCCGACGGGCTACGGTAAATCTTTGATTTCCCAGTGCCTTCCGATCGCTGCGGATGCTCTGTTCGAAAAGCCTTGTGGTTCCAGTGTTCTCGTTGTGATATCGCCGTCGCGGTCGCTTATGGAAGCCACGGAAGACCAGATTCTCTGGCGAAACCGGACAAAGAAATATATGACACCCGTGATAAGAAGCAGCATAACTTGCAACAGTTAATCAAAAAGCCGGGCCCGGCGTATACGTAATAACACAAAATGCAAGTAACCAACATGTTCACGGAATATTTCAAACTTTGTCCCTCCAGAGCTAATATTTAGAGAGCTTAAAACATATCTTGCAGTACAAATAACCCCCCCCCCCCCAAAAAAAAACAAAAAAAAAAAAACTAGCAGGTGAAATTTACGTCTTAGATGGTATTTGCGTCTTAGAGAAAATTTAAAACTGAGACGAAATTTACTTCTTGGTGAAAATTTTAGACTAAGGCGAAAGTTACGTCTTAGACGAAATTTACGTCTTAGAGGAAATTTACGACTCAGGCGAAATCTAGCCTGCGTTGCAGCTGGACGTGTCATAAAATCCTCGATATAGTCCGTCTGCGAAACGACGCCCAAAAGCTTGTTCTGATATCCCGCATGGACACACGGTTCTGTGTATCCATTTCTGATTGGCTAGTTTCTTACGTGCCTTGTGATTGGTCATATTCTTGCGAAATATATCACGCAATGCTAAGAATGGAGTGATAGGCGTACAAAACTCCTATCCACGTGTAATAGCCGCTTTGAAAGTTCTGCTCAAACTATTATATCTTTACATATCTGCTCCTTTTGTATAGTACGATAGGGGGGATCTTTGAATATTTCGCTAAGCAATAATCCTGTGTTTTTAGGAGGACATTTCACCAAAGTAGAGCCGTTAGAGGTCATAGGTCTGTGTGTTTCCGTTGTTACCAAGAAGTAAATTTCGTCTCAGTTTTAAATTTTCTCTAAGACGCAAATACCATCTAAGACGTAAATTTCATCACAGACAAAATTCGGTCTAAGATGTAAATTTCTTCTAAGACGTAAATTTCGTCTTAGTCGTAAATTTCGTCTATGACGTAAATCTCGTCTTAGTCTTGAATTTGTATCAAGACGTGAAATTCGTGTTGTAAATTTCCTCTAAGACGTAAATTCCATATAAGACGTAAATTTCGTCACAGACGTAAATTTCGTCTTTGTCGTAAATTTTGACAAAGACGTAAATTTTCTCTAAGGGGTAAATTTCGTTTAAGACGTAAATTTCGTCACAGACGTAAATTTTGTGTTACTCGTAAATTTCGTCTTAGTCGTAAATTGTGTCTAAGACGTAAATTTCTTTTTAGTCGTAAATTTCGACCAAGAGGTAAATTTCGTCTTACAGATAAATTTCGTCTTAGTCTTAAATTTCGACTAAGAAGAAAATTTTGTCCTAGTTGTAAATTTCGTGTAAGAGGTAAATTTTGTCGTAGTCGTAAGTTCCATCTAAGACAAAAATTTCGTAAATTTTTACGAAGACGTTAATTTTGTCCAAGAGATAAATTTTGTCCAGGTAGCGAATTTCGTCTGAGACGTAAATTTTGTCTAAGACGTAAATTTTGTGTAAGAGGTAAATTTCGTCTTAGTCGTAAATTTCCTCTAAGACGTAAATTTCGTCTAAGACGTTAAGTTTCTTCTAAGACGTAAATTTCGTCTCAGTCGTTAATTTCCTCTAAGACGTAAATTTTGTCTAAGACTTAAATTTCGGCTTAGACGTAAATTTCATCTAAAACGTAAATTTCGTCTTAGTCATAAATTTCGTCTTTGTCTTAAATTTCGACCGAGAGGTAAATTTCGTTTTAGTTGCAAATTTTGTCTAAGACGTAAATTTCGTCTCAGAGGTAAATTTCGTCTAAGACGTCAATTTCGTCTAAGACGTAAATTTTATCTGAGGTAAATTTTGTCTAAGAGGTAAATTTCGTCTAAGCCGTAAATTTCGTGTAAGAGGTAAATTTCGTCTGTGTCTTAAATTTCGAGCAAGAGGTAAATTTCGTCTTAGTTATAAATTTCTTTTTAAGCCGTAAATTTCGTCTGAGAGGTAAATTTCGTCCAAGACGTAAATTTTGTCTAAGAGGTAAATTTCGCTTAAGCCGTAAATTTCGTGTCAGAGGTAAATTTCGTCCTTGTCTTAAATTTCGACCTAGAGGTGAATTTCGTCTTAGTTGTAATTTTTTATTACTTAAATTTTGTCTAAGAGGTAAATTTCGTCTAAAATTTAATCTAAAACGTGAATTTTTTCTTAGTCGTAAATTTCATCGAAGACGTAAATTTTGTCGCAGACGTAAATTTCGTCTAAGACATAAATTTCGTGTAAGAGGTAAATTATGTCTAAGACGTAAATTTCGTCTGAGAGGTAAATTTCGGTTTAGTCGTAAACTTTTTCTAACACGTAAATTTCGGCTAAGACGTAAATTTTGTCTAAGAGGAAAGTTTCGTCTCAGTCGTAAGTTTCGTTTAAGACGTAAATTTCCTCTAAGACGTAAATTTCGTCTAGGACGTAAATTTTGTCTAAGACGTACATTTCGTCTTAGTCGTAAATTTCATCTAAAACGTAGATTTCGTCTTAGTCGTAAATTTCGTTTAAGACATAAATTTCGTCTAAGAGACGAGTTTTGTGTTAGTCGTAAGTTATGTCTAAGACGTAAATTTCGTTTAAGACGTAAATTTTGGCGTTAGTCTTAAATTTCGACGAAGATATAAAATTCGTCTTAGTTGTAAATTTCTTTTTAAGACGTAAATTTCGTCTAAAAGGTAAATTTCGTCTTAGTCGTAAATTTTGTCCTAGTCGTAAATTTTGTCGAAAACGTAAATTTTGTCCAAGACGTAAATTTTGCTGAGACATAAATTTGGTGTAAGAGGTAAATTTCGTCCTTGTCTTAAATTTTGACCAAGAGGTAAATTTTGTCTTAGTTGTAAATTTCTTTTTACACGTAAATCTCGTCTAAGACGTAAATTTTCTCTAAGACGTAAATTTCGTCTAGGACGTAAATTTTGTTTAAGACGTACATTTCGTCTTAGACGTAAATTTCATCTTTTCTTCATCATTTCGTCTTAGTCGTAAACTTCGTCTAAGAGCTAAATTTCGTGTAGGACGTAAATTTTGTCTTAGTCTTAAATTTCGACCAAGACGTGAATTTGGTCTGAAGTTATAAATTTATTCATCTTAGACGAATTTTTTGTCTTAGACGAATAAATCGTCTTTGACGAATTTTTCATCTTAGAGGAATTATTTGTCTTAGAGGAGTTATTTATCTTAGACCTATTATTTGTCCTAAACAAATTATTTTTCTTAGACGAATTTTTTTGTCTTAGATAAATAATTTGTCTTAGAGGAATTATTTTTCTTAGACGTATTATTTGTCCTAGGCAAATAATTCGTCTTAGACAAATTATTCGTCTTAGAAGAATTATTTGTCTCAGATGAATTATTCGACTTTAACGAATTTTTTTGTCTTCGACGAATTATTCATTTTGGACCAATTTTTCGTCTTAGACGAATTATTTGTCCCAGAGGAGTTATTGGTCGTAGGCGAATTTTTCTTCCCAGGCGAATTATTCATCTTTGACAATTTTTTTTGTCGAGGGCAAATTTTCCTTTTAGACGAATTATTCGCCTTAGACCAGTTATTTGCCTTAGATGAATTCTTTGCCTTAGACGAATTTTTCGTCACGGACTAATGTTCGACTAAGACAAATTTTTCGCCTTAGAGGAATTTTTTGTCCTAGACGAATTATTCGTCTCAAACGAATCTCTTGTCTAAGACTAATTTTTGGTCTGCAAGGAATTGTTTGTCTTAGACGAATTATTTGTCTTAATCTAACTATTCGTCTTAAACGAATTATTCGTCGTAGACGATTTTTTCGTCCTAGAAGAATTATTATTATTACTATTATTATTCCATTTTATTGAAAGACTCCAATACAATACTAACGTTGCATACAATGCTAACATTACTTACATCACTAACATTACTTACAGTATTAATACTTTTTTTAAGTTTAATTTCTACATAGCATATATTCTGTTACAAATACACAATACTAACATAAAAAAGCTTACAATTTACAACACAGTACTAACATCGACTTATAACTTGATAAAGTACTAGTTTATGATTATCGCTTACAAAATGTTATTTTACCTTACAGTGCGTCATACTGCTTGCTTACAAACATTACTTACTACATATGATATTAACTACTTATAAGACGTTGCGTAAAATTATTGAATTACTTGTAATATGCTAAATTACTTACGTACATCATTTACAATACATCACGTCATTTCATTTGCAATCTGTTATCATTATATTACTTACTTACAATACGTCATAATTCTTACTTACACGAATCACTTGCACCAGGTTGTAACATAACGACTGTAGCGCGGTTATCATTACATTCTCTAAAGCAACACACACGCACACACACAGTACAGAGATACACGACTAAAGCAAAGCGGCCCACGTTTCTGTAAATTGATCAAGTTCTTTGTTTTTAACAGCCAAAGTGCGAAGGACACAGAGTTTGTCTTTCAGGCGCAAAGGAAAGCTATCAAAGTCTACGGAGCCAACGCGTATGCTTGAAGCGAAAATATGATATTTTGCGATTATTAAAGAGTAGTTGAGGGCTATAGAGTTAATTGAGCTGATGAGCTTATGATGGCAACCGTATGAGATTACTTTTTCTGATAGAACTATATGTTGGTGAAAAGTTATCTGCCACCAGTGGGTAAAAAGGTACCAAAATGTCATGGACTCACAGCATGTGATCAGCAAGTGAGGCAATGTCTGGCTTTCTAAGTTACATAAAGGGCATTTATCGAGGTCCGTCAAACCGGCGCGAAACAAACTGGATTGCGTAGGTAAAATGCCGTGGATGATTTTAAGTTAAAACATCAGGAGTTTTGCTTATTTTAAGATACGAAGTGGGAGCAAGTAAACATTATGAATACTCTCATTAGTAGAACCGTGATTTAGAATTTTGGATTCTGCTGTCGGTGGTAGGTATCTTCAAGTAGTTTTGAGTATGCTAAGTTTGTGGAGAAATGTTGTGTAGGTGTTGCGGCTCCAGGTGCTAAACTGTTGGCAGGGGCGGCGGTATTGCGGAGAGATGATTTCCAAGTTTTTGGAATGGCATTTATGAGGCCATGGTATACTGTAAATGGGCATTTTACACGATATTTGTCTTTAAACTCTGTCAGAGACAAAAAATTAAAGTCTGTATTAAGCAGATCTTGACTGTAGATGATGCCTTTGTTATACCATTCGTCAGAAGGTTGTCTTTCCGTCCAGCTGAATGTTGCGATTATTCCAGATTATTTGATCATATATGGGTATTTTTTTTTGCTGTCAGTTGAAAACTTGAATTCTTGCCAATAACACAGGACCGTGCGGTAGAATTCTGGGAGATGTTCTAAGTTGAGCGTCTTTACGTCGTAGTCGCGATTAATCAGGAAATCAACACCACCAAACTGCCTGACTGCGTAGTTTAGGTTGGTTTTCCACGAAGCATCACCACCTTGTATAATACGTTTGATCCAAGCTATTTTCAAAGGGCGCTTCATGATTTCGAAATCAATCACTTTAAGGCCACCGCGTTTCTTTTCTGCGACAATCGTTTTTTTTTTCTTAATTTGGGAGTTTTCCCTTCCCAAAGAAAACTAAAAATAATTTAGTTAATACTGTCTAGAGCGGCTTCGAGATTGTCAAAAGCGAGGTGCTGTATACAAGTTTGGCTTGACCCAGTGTTTTGACGATGTTCATCCTGCCAATGAGAGTGAGGTTTCTTCTTTTCCAACTGTGTGGAGTTTGTTCTAGAGTGTACACCCTCTCTTCGAAATTTAGCTTATTAGCAAGTACAGAGTCGTACGAGAATTAAAGTGAACACCCAGGGCGTAAATTGAGTTTTGGGGCCATTTGAAACCAAAGAGTTTTTCATTGCAATTTCTCCAAGAACCTAGCCACATTGCTTTAGCTTTATGCTCGTTAACCTCTAAGCCGCTGATATTCGTAAAATTGTTTAAGAGCTTCAGTAACTGCAAACGGAATCGAGATCGCGCACCAGTAACGTGGTGTCGTCTGCAAACCGCGTAATTTTAATTTCTTTCTGGCCCACTCGGATACCTCTAATGGTTGGATCTTTTTGTACTGCGCTAGAGAGAAGCTCAATTCCAATAACGAGGAGCAGACCCGACAAAGGACAACCTTGTCTGACACCTCTTTTTAAAAGAAAACGTCAGATGCGTGCCCATTATGCAAAACGCAACTAGAGGCATTGTTGTAAATGACGTCAAACCAATTTAGGATGTCAGGACCGAAATTAAACCTTTGTAACGCAGCTTTTAAGTAGTCCCGTTCAATTGTATCAAACGCTTTTCGGAAGTCTAAGAAAATGGCAGTACCGGGTTTTTCCTCTTGCTTAGTCTGAAACATAGCGCCTTGAATCAGCCGAACATTTTCGTCCCTGAAACGACCTTTGATATAACCAGTTTGATTAGGGTTGATGATTTTTGGAAGAACTTTTTCTAACCTTTTCGCAATTGATTTTGTCAAAATTTTATAATCGATATTAAGCAACGAGATGGGTTTGAGATTTTCAAGCAGGCTTTTGTCCTTATTTTTCTTGGGAATTAACGATATGATCCCGCGCCTTTGGCTAATAGAAAGCATTCCGGTTTTGAAGACATAGTTGAAGCTACCGATTATATCGGTACTGATTTCTGACCAAAAAAGTTTGTAAAACTCCGCAGAAGGGCCATCTGTGCCAGGGGACTTACAATTTTTAAAATTCTTTTAGAGCTCTTAGGCATTCATTTTCGGAGACTATGCCTTCACATGATAATTTTTCTTCTTCGTTTAAGGAGGTAATGTTTTCAGTCTCAAAAAAGGTTAGATTAGACTGCGTGTGGCTTTCAGATTTTTGTGATTTGTAAAGTGTTTCGTAGAACTTTTTTTCCCCCCTAAGAATTTCAAATTGGTTGGACGTGTACTCATTATCATTGATCTTTAACTTTATTACAGTTTTTCTGCAATGATTCCGTTTTTCGAGGTTAAGAAAATACTTTGTATTGTGCTCGCCTTGCTCTTGTCACCTGGCTCTGCTTCTGAGGATTGCTCCTTTTGTCTTTTGACGGATTAGTGCTCGTAAGCTTAGATTGCTGGCGTAAATTTCATTTAAAAGCTCTTTGTCGCTGAGGTTTTTTTCAGTTTGTTCTAATAGCTGATTGGCTTTATATTGTAATATAGATTCTTCATTTCTTCGTCGTTTGGCTTTAATTTTTGAGAATTTGATTGTAAAACCACGAATTTCCATTTTGATGAGGTCCCATTTTAGACTTGAATTTTGGACGTCTGAAGACTTGTTCTTAAAAAGTGGGATTTCTTCACGAAGTTTGTCAACATATTCGCAATCTTCTAGTAAAGAATTGTTGAATTTCCAGAAGCTGGGTCCTTTAGGTTGCAACAGGCTTTCGGATTTTAAGTGTAGCTTGATGGCTGAGTGATATATATGATTCAGGCGCATTGACAATGCTGCAGGATTGCACGTCTATGGAAAGGTCATTTGAAATTAGGAAAATGTCTGGCCGAACCTGAGTTTTGCGAGACTTGTTTCTCCACGTAAATCGTTCTGTGTCCGGGTTGCGACGACGCCAACTGTCGGATAAGTCATACAGGTTGATAAGGCGTTCGATTTCCTGAATAACGCGAGCTTTTTTCAAAATCGAGTTTCGTCCCTTCTTGTCCATTTCCATCAAGGCGAGGTTGAAGTCTTCTGCAACAACGACATTTTCTTGCGCGAATTCTACAAGTAGGTTTTAGAGATCTTTAAAGAAGGTTAACTGTTGATTAACGTTATTCGGTGCATAAATGTTAACAAGTATAATGTGGGACTCGTCGACGATTAAGTCAAGTAGGATATATCTTCCATTTTTGTCAGTGATGCATTTTTCAACTTTTAACTCTAGATTGGGGTAACAAGAATCATAACCCCTTTACTATTGGAAGAGCTGTGACTGAAAAAGGCTTTCCAGCCCCACTCTGCTTCCCAGAATTGAGAGCATTTTTTAGTGCTGTGCGTCTCTTGTAAAAACGCAAATTGATGCTTTTGGTTATGCAACCATCGGAAGATTGATCGTCGCTTAAATGATTTACCTAGCCCTTTCACATTTAGTGACTGAATTATAATATAATTAATGTTCAGGCTCGGGTGTGAAGTCGTTATTATGTCGGGTAAAGAAACACCGTTCTGGAGTGTGTTGGCATGAGACTTTGGGAGCTATCTTTACGCCTAATTAAATGTAGAATTCGCGAAATTGGCATACTTTTGGTGAAAGCAAGCCAAAACAGAAAAAAAAAAAAAAAATAACGACAACAAACAACCAAAAAAAAAAAAAAAAAAAAAAAAACACAGTGGACGACGTAAAAAAGCGGGTAATACATGGCACAACACATCGACAACTAAGAAAGGCTCCGTAAACGGTCCTACAACCCGCCACGATAGAATGGTTTCGCGTTCTGCGCTGAGCTGCATTGATACGATTAACGCTACCGCTTAACAATTCTCATGACTAGTAATGTTTGTGCATTTCGAGCTAAAAAAGCGAAAACTCGATAACTCAGATTTACAATGTTCTACACACAAAGACAGTTCTGACTAAGAAATGTCTCATGCCTAGTGGGTCGAAGGTGGAACTTGACAATAGGCTTCTTCGTGTCCGTCGTCTTTCTGTGGCTCCGTATTGACACTTGAACCATTTACAGTAGGTTTTATAGTTGGCAGCCATTCTTTTGGAACGTCGTAGTGAAAATACCTTTTGCGGTTGAGAATGAGCCTGTTTCCAATGACGAAGGCTTTAGCACGAGGGTTTTCTTTCTTGATCTTTTGCACAGCTGGAACTAACACTTTTTTCCTGATATCTTGAATCTGTCTTGGAAAATACTCTCCGACTGCAATTGGGGCATCTTTCAAATGAAAACGATTTTTCCACACTAGCTCTCTGTCGAAACGACAAGTAAAGCGCATAATGAGAGGCCTAGTTTTACTGGCGTTTTGTTTACCAAGGCGGTGGTCGCGGCAGAACTTCATGGAATGCACAATTTCTGCCGGTAAGTGCAATTGCTGCATCAAAACATTCTTTACTAGTGCTGCGCAGTTTTCTTCAGGAGATTCCATTATACGGTAGAAGATTAGGTTCCAGCGTCGGTTGTAAATGCTTTGATGAGTAATCTCGCTCCATTGGGCAGACTACTCTGAGTCACACATTGTAACACGTTCGGCCAAGTCACTGTGTTCCCCTTGAGTGCACTCGAGTGATTCTTTCGTCTCCTCAACAGCTTTGAGGGTTTCACGTAGCTGCTTTTTGAGAAGAGTCTATTCCCGCCTGGGCTTCATTTAGCCGTGCTTCCAGGTTCAAGATCCGACTATCGCTTGCTTTGTATTTGTCTTCTAAGCTGGTGATCTTTGCTATTAGGACTTGGTATTAAGTAACCGTTAGCGAGGAGAGTGCGTCATCTTGAGAATGAGTCGCTTCTGCGTTTGTCTTGGCCTTGGCGTCTGAGCTGCTCACTCTTTGGCCCTTTTTTTCCTTATCTTAAATACCCATCGGTCGCTATCCTTCTTGAAAGGGAAGCTTACACACAAACAAACGGCTTTTTGGTCAAGTTTCTGCGGAGTTTGTCAACACGCGCCTATCCTTGACGGCACATCGGCCCAGTCGCCGCTAGAAGAATTATTCATTTTAGACGAATTTTTCGTCTTAGACAAATTTTTCGTCTTAGAGAAATTATTAGCCTTCGACGAATTATTCGTCTTAAACGAATATTTTGTCTTAGACGAAATTTTTGGTTTTGGACGAATTATTAGTCTTAGACGAATATTTCATCTAAGAGAAATTATTTGTCTTAGACTTATTATTCGTGTTGGTCGAGCTATTCGTCTTAGACGAATTTATTGTCTTAGACGAAGTTTTCGTCTTAGACGAATCTTTTGTCGTAGTCGAATTGTTCGTAATAGACGAATTTTTCGTTCCAAAGAAATTATTTATCTGAGACAAATTTTTCGTCCTAGTGAAATTATTTGTTGTAGACGAATTTCTCGTGTCATAAAAATTTTTCGTCGTAGAGAATTATTCGCCTTAGACGAATTATTCGTCTTCGACGAATTACTCGTCTTGTATAAATTTCTCGTTGTAAACAAATTTTTTGTCTTAGACGAATTTTTCGTCTAGCACAAATTTTTCGTCTTTGTCAAAGTTTTGGTCTTGGACATATTAATTGTCTTAGACGTATTATTTGTGTCAGATGTATTTTTCGTTTTTGACGAATTTTTTTTTCTTAATTAGTGGAATTATTCGTCTTAGACGAATTATTTGTCTCAGAGGAATTTTTCGTCTAAGAAAATTTTTTGTCTGAGACGAATTTTTCGTCTATTACGATTTTTTCGTTTTTGTAGAACTGTTAATTGGGTCACATGGGCCCTTTATTTTGTGTACATAACTTATTGCTGATAGGTAAGATGATATAGCGGAAGGAGCCAATTTCCGGGCGCGTAGACAAGATACAAAGAGCGCAATTGTGGTCGTTGTGAGATGCAGACGAAAAGAGTGGGAAAAACAAAGCGTTCGTAAAATTCTTGGAAAACGGTCTATGCTCGGGAATACAACTTTCGTGCCCCCGCGGATAGGGCTGTTGGAAGGAGCTCGTTCAGGGAAGCAACCAACTCTTCGGCAGAAGGTCGTCCTTAAGAGTCACCTTCCGACGTGAGTAAAAAGAAGTTAATAGGGTGTGACGTTTATGAAGCTTATCCTCTGGGAGCCTAGCTTCTTGCAGAACAGAGTCAAGCGTAATACCTGTGAACTGTAGCGAGGTGTTGGGGCCAACAGTCTTTTCTTCGGCTACAGGGACTCCGATAAATTGGCACATACTTAAGAAGTTAGTAAGATCCGACTGACACTTGCTTAGTGTCCGCAATAAATAAAAAAATCGTCTAGTGTATGTAGTACGCTAGAGCCTCCAAGGCGATGGACAGCTATCCACTCTAGGGCAGTGCTAAAAACTTCAAGAATGGCACAAGAAGAAGAACAGCCCATGGGTAGGTAACGATCATAATGGCCGTTTTCACACTAGAGACGGATAATCCCTCTAGACGGATTATCCGTCTACTCATATCCGTCCGATTGGCCGTTTTCACACTAAGACGGATTATCCGTGCTGAAAGGATAACCGGCCTTAGACGGATAATCCGTCTCTAGTGTGAAAACGGCCCATACCAAGACGGAAAATGTAGCAGACGGATAATCCGTCTAGACGGATTATCCGTCTCTAGTGTGAAAACGGCCAATAATAACGGCTTTCCTATTTCATACCTTGCAAATGGTGATCGTCTAGGTGTATCGGGATAATTCGAAAGGCTGACTTTATGTCGGTTTTAGTCATAAAGCAGTCTTGCCCTGTGCGCTTTAGGGAAGAAATAGCGTCGCTAAATGTGGCATAAGATACGGAATCATTTATAGAGGAACCTCGAGGAAATGACAACTGTTGAATTAATCTGAATTCCGAGGAAGTTTTCTTGGGGACTATGCCTAAAGGTGAGCAAAACATGTCTGGGAAAGGAGGCTTACGGAAAGGACCTGCTATCCGTCCAGCGTTAATTTCCTCGGTGGGTTTATCGCGTGCATTGCCGGGCCGTGCAATGGCACTCTTTAAATTAGGAGGCTCAAAAACTCGCCTCTCCCCTTGGAAGTGTACTCGAAAACCCGAGTTGAAACCACTCATTAAGTAGCCTTTTAAAGGGAAAGGGTAGCCATGTAAGAGTTTCCCAAGTCGATCGGCTCTGACGGGCGTTGTTGGCTGTGGAAGACTGTGGGAAAGACTGGGAGGGTGATTGTGCACTAGCGCGTTTTTGACCGTCGACATTGCAGCGTGTTGCGGGGTGCTTGGCTCCACATTTGTAGCATTTGAAGTTGAATTTGCATCCACCCCCGCAGAGGCGACCTGCTTGAAAGGTCCAGCATGTTCCTTTCGGAAATGGCGATTGGTGGGAACGGGTTCGATTACCTTGGGGCCTGTCGCCTATACAGAATGTTTGTCGGCCCCGAAATGTCACCTTTAGCCATAAGCTCCTAATGCAGTGCATCCCAAGGATACTTAGTGGGGGCGTTTTGCCGTAAAAGAAGAAATTTCTCGTCGTAAAATAACCAGTCGCCGAATTTAAAGGCAATGTCTCTTACGATTTCGCAATATTTCATAAGTTTAGGTGCTTCGTGAGGAAACTTAACCGGATAAGATCAGGGGCAACGTTTGTGCTGATGAGTATGTAGATTTCGGCCTTCTACTCTCAGTAACACCAGGTACTGACAGCTATTCTATATCCATCAATACTACGACTCCTAGCTCGAGGGCACAGCTTACTCTCGAGCCTTGGAAGCCTCTGAAAAAGATCGCTCATATTAATCAACGGATATCTGCCTTCAATACTTTTGTTTCAATTTACGGACCCGTAACGCCACATCCTAGCTCGAGGGCAAGACTGGAGAAAACTAGTTTATCTGAATTAGCAACGGTAGAAGAAGCCCCTGAAGGGTCGGGCTCCGTCGTACATGCTGTGGAGGATGTCAAGATCGCCAAATGGCCAGAGAGCGCCTCTTCCACTGAGACGGGAGCCGTTGTACCTGCGCTTTCATCGGTAGCTGACGTGTCAGTGGACAGATCGGGCGGTTTCATGGCGGCTTGCACTGCGCTAGTTACAGCGGCTGTGATTGTAACCGTCAAAGCCTCCATGTCGACGTTGGAACTAGGCTTTGTAGCGGTTTCAGGTGGGACAACCGTTACTGTTGAGGCGGAGGGCAGCAAACGAGCCCTCTTGGGTCTACCGCGTGAGGTGCTACTAGACGAGCGCTTGCGGGAAGACATAGCTTTTCAGAAAGTGTAATTATTACACTAGAATGCGTAAGCAACAGAATGGATGTCCCCTTGGGAAACGAGAGGGCGGCACTAAAATGCAAATGCGAGACATGATTTAAGAACACATAGGTTCAGAAGGGAAAAAAACTAAGAATTTCCTAAGCAAGTCAAAGCCAAGTTCCGGATTAAACACGAAACAGAGCAAGGACATTAACCAAGTGCAATTGGGCATGCAAAGCGGCCGGATATGGGCTGTACACTTTAATGGAAACGTCCTGCTGTACAGAAGTAAATTAGGGCCAACATTAGTTCTTGTGTCGCGGGTTCTTGTTCCACAAGACATCCAGGGAAGGGCGACAAATCTGACACGAGAGATCGCAACTCGCAAAACGTAACCCTCACTGGTTACAACTTGACTCCATTCCCGCAGCCGTTCATCTCCTTCCGTAATTTACCTCAGTGAAGATTCCTTCGATGCCGCCTGCGGTAATTTTAGTTCTTGTCCTAGCTCTAGGCTTCGTCGTAAGGCTTTCTTTATTGAAGCGCCCCTGTCAACTGAAGAATTATTGTAATCCTCTGGACCTTCCTCGGCCGCCGAAGACAAACATACCTGACTCTTCAACTTCCGAGAATTCCTTTGTGTAAATAGGAGTTTCTATATCCCGATCAGACCTTTCCATTGTTTTGCGATACTACTTAAGACCTATTTGACCATCGTGAAAATTGTCAGAGTAATATATCGAAGGTAGACTCTTGTAAATTCGCACTCACAGATTAGCTTATGCAAAGGTATGCCGCAACTGGAAAGTGCAAATAAAACGTATTGTACTGTGGGAAGGCCATCTGATGGAAGGGCTGGATTGGAATGATGGAAAACGACAAGCGGAGAACGGAATAAAGTGCAAAAAAAAAAAAAAAAAATCGTAGCTTGGCCGCCATTTCTTTTATCAGGTTTGTTTCGATGCAGAGGTCACCGGAAACAGTAATGTTCGCGGGAAAGGCGTATCTAAAAATAAAACTACTTGTGAGAAGGCCGTTGCACGAATATATAGAAATTGCACGCCCCGGGTAATGGGTTCCTGGTGAAGCTTAGAATAGGACTGGAGAATTTCAAATGTGCATTTGCCTTGTATGGTTTGATAATGCGATGAGCAGCGATCGCTTTTCCATCGCATCAGTTGAGATCGACAAAAGTTTTTCGTTCACTCTACCCAGGTGGAAAAGTTTGTGTCACAGGTGGTCAGGTTACCAGCCGAAACCAGGGTTTTTCTCCCAACGACAAGGAAGGCAGAGGAGAGAGAGCCTGGGAACGAGGTTGGAGTATATTTTTTGACGGTGCCACAACAGTGCATGAATAATCTTTTATAACTTCTCAGACGTTGTCCATCAAAACAATTAATACGCAAGGCAAAGACAGTGTGATGACTAATCCGGCTCTGCTAGCAAAACTACGATGGAAAGAAATCAAGTGATTGTCAAATCGTATTTTTTTTCCTGTTACTTTAGGTCTATTTATTTGCTCATCTCCCTTAGATCTTCGGTAAATTCATGGAATTTGCGCTCGAAACGAGACGTCATTGTTCAAAACAATAGCAAAGCAGTAATCTACGCCGTTGTCGACGAAGATCTAAAAAAAAAACAAGTTAAAGAAATTTTGCCCTCAAAAGATAAAATAAAAGATGAGCTCTGTCTCGGCCAATGAGAATTTAGTATTTTTTCCCTCTACATGTAAGTAGAAACAATCCGTTGATTAGTGATATGTCTTTCAGAGTTTTTTTTCTATTGCCAATCTTTTCAACTGCTTTCAGTTATCAGCTTATCCCTACCAGCCCTTTTTAATTATACAAATGGACAGTGTGCACTTAGTGTAAATTTATAACTGTTTTGATGTTTAGTCTTATTACTAGTTAGATTAGAGTGTTCTTAAATTTAAATTAGGTTTTATTATTGTAAATATAAATTTTAGTTTAACTTTAAACCTCCTAGTGTAGATTTTACTGTTTTAGGAGTATCTAATTAAAGCATTTAACTGTCCTAGCCAATCAGCAACCGATCTTTTTTTTTAACAAAATCCTATTTTTTTTCATATTATATCGTCAAATGCCGGCAAACATGCAAATAAACTAGATAAAAGAGCAAAATAGAACAAGTTTTAGCTGCGACGGTTTTTTTTTATTTAGCGCTTGTTCATTGAATATATGAAATAGAATGCGTGATAAATACATTGGTATTAAGATTGATAAAGATATGGAATTACTGTAAAACTACTTTCTACTTTTTCTTTTCTCAGAGGCAATCTGCCTATCACTAGGGTTAAATTATGGTGACAGCGGGTGGTGGAGGGACAGCGAAGAGCCAGAACTACGTATTAAGACATTTTTGTGCTTCATTTTGTGGTGACCACATCCTATGTTTACTGACATTACAACGCAGCAACACCATGGCATAACGGTCAAAATGTAGCTTCGATTCACCGCTTTCGCACAACTCTTAATCCTTTGCCTCACCCGACACCACCTCCACTAGACAAAAAAAGAAAAGAGTACCAGCACAGTTTCAGAGTCGTTTCACAAGCTGGGAATGTTTTTAAATATTACAAATTTGTCACAAATTAAAGGGCAGAAAAGTCCTGGCTAAGCTTTAGTTAAGATAACTCAAATTCCAGGAGTAAATGTTTGGTTTCTCCTGAATGACGTGTTTATCATATTTTACTCACTCAGACTTCTACTGAAATGTTTTCAAAGATTAAATAACAAAACGTTTCGATGGAATATCCATGTCTAGTCTAATTACTAAATCTCGAAGCAAATTGCTTTAATAACTACTCCGTCGCGTTTTTCTCAGCTACTTGTCAATACTGTAATCCTTGCTTGCTTGGAAGGAGTCCGGAGACCTTGAAGAAGAAGGCAGTTATTTGTTAATAAACTTAATAGACAAAAACATGTATTAAATGCCCGCGACACAATTTGGAGATTGTTTAGTAGACAAGCAGTTCAAAACTAAACAGATCAACGAAGGCATATTTCACCTGCTCCTTACACTTGCAAAACAATCCTAAGCCAAAGTAGTGGTACCAAGTACGAATGCCCTCTAACTATATTTCAGCTTGGAATCAAACCAGGGACTGGCTTTGGCTTTCGATCTCGTTTGTTTGCATTTGTTCTCACATTCAACGACTACGCAGCCACGGAGAAGAAAGAGAACGCATACTTGCGTTGTGTGTTTGCACGTCGCTAGCTAATTGGCAAGTCCTTGTGCTCTATCTAACCTTCATTGGAATTCATCGAACAGGCTGACTGACTAACTGAATGACTGCCTGACACACTAACGGCTAGGCGACCCAGATCAAACCACTCACAGTCGTTCCCCATTTGAATCCCTTTTTGGCCCATGTACCAGGACAACAGTCATAGGAACCGAGGATATTTCTGTTTGGGTTCCTTGATGACGGCTTGGGTGCCTGTGCAGGGCATCTTGATGATTTTCGTCCTGTATCTCTACTTTGTTACCATCCTCTTGTTCAACTTCCTCAAGGGTGACATCAATTGCTCCACTGTCTTTTACGGCAGCGGTGAGGCTAGGCTTTTCAATTTGTCCGGTTTGCAGCTGGTTTTTAAGAACGTTTGCTCCTGCTAATCCGAGTAATTCTCCATGCAAATCGTTGAGAGGCAGGAGTAAAGCCAGACAGCATGAGAAGGACCAATGTGGATTTTTGCGCCATTCTTTGATGTAGCCATACAGGAACACTGCGTACTGAGCTGATAAAAACGACAAACCAAGGAGTTTGATATAACAAAGTAAAGTAATAAACCAGAAGTAGCATAAATAATGTCATACGTTGAAAAGGAACAATTTTTCTGAAGGAATTAAATAAAAAGATTACTTTCAGAAATCTTGAAACACTGGCGCTCCGCGTCTTTTCACCAAGGATCGGATGGAAGACGATCGAAGATTAAAATATTTGCACCCAGCATACTATACTTGCGTTTTTATTTCAATGCTTTTTAATATGTTACAAAAAATCAAAAAATCAAAATCAGGTCTTTTAATGTTGAAACTTTACACCACCTTGAATCCGCCATTGTAGATTAAGAATTTTGTCAAAAATAGCATCAGACGACCCCCAAAACTGATTTAAAAAACAAATCTGTTAAATAATTGTAAAGATTTTAAGAGATTTTTTTTTGTTTTGTTTTTTTGAAATCCAAAAACAGAAATTTTATCTTGAAATGCCGCTAGATTTGGATTGCCATAGAAATGTCACTTCACAGGCCCAAACAATCGGCACACGAAAATAAATCCTGGCATATCGTAGAAACATTCGAATCAATTTGATTACGATACTGAGGTGCGTGAACAAAAGTTTAAATCAGTGCAGACTCTTTTAGCCCTCCTCTCCCAGGCTGAGTTGGGTTGAAGCTACAGGAATAAAACTGGACCATCCATAGTAGGCCGAAATGCTTTCTTTACGATCCACAACTACAGATTTGTGATCTTTCACTAGTAACGTACTATAGAAACAGTAAGATAGAAAGGTTGAAGAAACGAGGGAATCATAAACTGAGCAAGCCCAGCAATTTTTTCCTTGATGCTTAATTCTGCCACTTATCACCTACCCGCCTCACCGACCGACTTACTCGAATATCATGAAAGTATGGTCGTTTGTAGAGCTCCGGTTCAATCCGAATGTTATTGGTACTATTATCTTACCTACAAGTTGGAAAATAACCAAAGAATTTGCTCCAAATATCAAAATCTTGAGTGAAACCGCGTCCATGTCCGCGTCGATCGAAGCTGATATGTTTTCCGCGGGTATTCTACTCACGGCTCCAACACCAAGGTTGACAACAGTAACGGCAAGGGACGTCGCCATTAATCTGTTCTCTGTAACATCCGCTATGGGTTTGATCCATGAAAATAGCATTCCGTACATCCCGGCAATGACCCACGCCAAACCAATGTAGGACCTGCTCTCTTGTCCTACAAGAATCAGCCCAGATGTGAGGATTACTTTACGAGACGTTTCAACTAATTCCCAATACCACGCGCGATGTTCGTAGTTTTCGAAAAGAAAACGCAATCCTGAGATCAATTCCATTCCAGATACCGACGTTTGAAGTTCGTCCGCTTCCATAGTAGCTACCATTGCTCTCTGCTTCCTCCAAAGGGCAATGAATGAACAGACCGGGAGGGCAATGATGTAAGCAGTGGAGACATAGGCGACAAGAAGCCAATGATTGTACTTTGTCCCTTGGCATTGTATGCTGTAATCCGCTTTCATGTACTTGAGGCACAATTCCTCTTTATCATCACGGCAAAGCTTGTGGCAAGCTATTGGTAGGACACTGGCTGTCTGGGCACACGTACTGAGGTAAGTCAAGTACAAGAAGAAGAACAAATTCTTGAACACGAGCTCTTTTATTTCTGAGATTTTCCGTGACTTATCGTCATTCTGTAGGTTTCGACTCCATAAGATTATTGCCTTACGCACTCCATAAACGGCAACGGAAATACCAATGGCAGCAGCATTTATTGCCATAATCGCAAATAGACTTACAAAAGCATTCACTTGTAACCGCGTGAAAAGGCAGCCTACTGGTGCGATCTGAAGTACATCCATCCGCAGTATTTCTGAATATCTCCCAATTGCTTGCAGAGAGCCTGGCCATTTTATGTAGGAGAAGGCTTGAAGTAACCCATGAGTAACCTGATAGAAGCCAATTATGATCTTAAGTTTGGAAAAAAACATGTCTATTAGGGTGGATTTCTCTCCCTCCGCTTTCTTTTTCTTGATTGTCCACAGTAAAACCGCAGTTATTATAATTGCAATAACTGCAATGATCGATAACTGTCCCACAATCCATTTCTTTGAAGGACATTGTACGCACGTTTGAAACTGCTTATAGTATCCTGAGCTGCAAACGTCACAGAGTGGACCTTCGTAATCATTTTCACACGGGGAATCCAAACCACCCTTGCAAGACTCTTCTCTTGGACATCTGTAAGGCGTCGGAATCGGAAAAGGGTACTGAACACCGGAAACATCTAATGCTGGCGAAATTGCCAGGAGATTCGCAATGAAATGTCTGTAACGATCTGTGTGTGTCTTGTTCCGCCATTCCCACCAATAACCAGATTTTAAAGAAGCGTAGTCATCTCTGCATGTCAGTCCTCCTACGCATTTGTGACATTTCTCAAACATATGAGTTCGATAAAATCCTTCCAAACATACGCAAGCACGATGTCCAGCAAAGAAGTCAGTTTCTGTTCCTGTTGAATATTTATAAGAGTTGCAAATTGATTTTTAGGGAAATGCCTGTAGAATATTGCTTCATTATAACTGAACTTGTTCTAAATGGATAGAATAATATACGCCACCTAAAGAGCGATATACTCGCACTTGAACAGTTCACTTCGTTTTCCTTGCATCAAAGCGACCTTTAAAATAGTCCTTATATTTTGTTTTCATAACATTTGAGTCCGATAATTCCAGATTCCATCCGCCTATTGATAAACATTTCCAAAATGACCAACTATGTTAAGAAGCGACTCTCCGCTACGGACCTACTAGTGACAAGTTTTATATTAATTAGTTTTACCTTCCTCGCTTCTTATGGTATTAGTAAGGTAGTTAGCTTTACTTTCGGATGAAGAGCCATTTTATCTTTTGTGGAAATGCCGAAATAAAGTCGTTATTATTATTATTATTATTATTATTATTATTATTACATGATGAGTTTTTGCTCAAATGCACTTTTCTTTTGTCAAGTAGTGTCTACTTTCGTGTTCTTGAAAACGTTTCTATACAAATAACCTCGAATGTGATCATCACAGTTTATTTAGGATCTATTTCCATAATCATTTGTGAGATTTAAAAGCGATGGTTATGATTTCTTGATATTTTCCTTCCAACACTGTCAAACGAAATACGTCATTTTAAAATTCGGTATCAAAATTATGGAAAAGTTGGAGATACTTGATCAATTGACGCTATTTAGGAAGTTACACTTATAAATCAACTTCGGTAAGTCATCTCTGTAACTATGGCGAGTAAATTTGTAACTGGTGGTTGCGTTAATAGTTTGATTTTACAACAGGAAGTTACAATAGAAACATGGGGTTTTCAAATCATACTTCCGATGACGAAATTTGTCTCAACCAGATTAGTGTAGAGTCATTAGAACTAGCCCCATTTTGGGGGAGCAAACTGGGAGCAGGAATAAAAGTATTATTTTCAGATATCTTCATGTTCAAGATCTTATTAATTTATGGGATAATTTATGACGCAAAAAATTGGCGTTCAAAAGTACAATGGCATAAGACCCAACTTAATTTAAAGACGAATTGTCTCATTAAAAAGCTGAAATTAGAAATTACTTCCTCTTTTGTTCGGGTTTTTACTACGAACGGAGCCGCCTACTTATCATGCTTTTTTCTAACTACTTTGTCAAGCTTAACAATTTCACCTTCTCCTTTTAAAGATCGATGCCAAAATACATTGGCATCACAAGTTGTCGGTTACAAAATATCGCAGTTTAATTAGGCAGAAATCTCTAATAAACTGTCAACACGTCAGAAAACAAATATTCGATATAGGTAACAGCATGAGAACGTGGGTATAAAAACGCTGGTTGGTTACCACCGATCTATTATGTTTTCAAAATATTATGTTCACGTTGTGAGACGCGCCATTTCCCATTTGAATTAAGTGCAAAACAAACAAACAAACAAACAAAAAGAGATTCCAGCCTTTGTGAGATAGATTACACTTTTATTGACCAGTCTTTCATAAATGCCTACTTTGAGATACGAATAACACCAGCGAATAACAACAGATTATTCTCTCGGGTGGCTGATCGATCACGTTTCGAGCCTGTCGCAACAGTGATTCCACCCAGACCGTTTAACAAGATCCATCATTTGTGCAACCATGCAAATAAATGGATGAATCAATCGAAACCACTGACATCTTTCTTGAGACAACGTCATAAATGGAACACAATCGGATTTATTGTTTTTACTGTTCACGTATCTTTGCACATTATCTTTCCCATAAACTTTTTTATTTGACAAACAGGACAAGTCAAACCCGACCTATTCGACGCTTTTCGGAAACTGACGTGTAATGTTTCACATTTTTGAAGGCTTCAGGCCCAGTATAATTCTATTCTTTACCTCCTCCACCAGCACATCCTACTCTTCCTCTTCTTCCTCTTCATTAATTCTATTGCTTTCTCCCCTCCTCATCGCCGTCCTCGTCGTCTCTCATTCTCCTCAATTCTATTGTTGACCTCTTCCTTCTCCCCAATTAATTCTATTGTTTACCTCCACTTTTCCTGCTCCTCCTCAATTCTACTGTTTACCGCCTCCTCATGTTCCTCCTACTCCTCATTTCCCTTCTCCTCCTCTTTCTCCCCAACTCTGTTTTTTACTTCCTCTTCCTCCTCCTTCTCAGTTCTGCAGTTTACCTCCTCGTTCTCCTTCTCGTAGCTCCAGAAATACATGCATGAACGAAAATGGGAGCTAAATTTGACAATATCTTGTCGACGATGTTGACGGATTTGACGAAACCTGACAAACTGTGGAAACTTTTCGCAAATTGCAAATTTGACAAAATATCGCCAAGTCTGTTGACAAAATTACACGGCTGACTAGACATAACAAGCTTAGAAGGGCCCCAAAACGTTGACGAATGTTGCGGAAGCGACGAATTTGGCGAAGGTGACAAATCTGACGAAATTTTGCCAAACTCGTTGCCAAAATTATACAAGTGAACAACTACTTGGCTAGCAGGGCCCCAAAAAGTTGACCAATGTGGCGAAAACGACGAATTTGGCGAAAGTGATAAAGGTGACGAAATTTCGTCAAGCGTGTATCTTAGGACGTACCGTGTATGATTAGATAATTTGTACAATCTTCGACAAAATCACCAATTCTGCTAATATATTCGAGCTGTATCTGACGAGATAATTTGCATAATTATGGCTGGCGAAAATTTGCCAAAATCGTCAAACCCGACAGCCTGTTTTTGCTTTGACAAATTTGACTAAAATTCGCCCAAAAAATCGTCAAATCCACAACCATTCACTCAGTTTGAGTCAAATCTCGTTATTGCGTGCACTACTGGATGTAAGTGCTCCTCCGTGACTCAATTCCATTATTTACTTCCTCCTTCTCAATTCTGTTGTTTAACTCCTTACCAGTTCTTTAGTTTATCTCCTCCTCCTAAATTCTATTGTTTTTTTTGAGAAACAAATTATGAGGTAGAGATTTCTAAAATGTCAGCATGTCAGAAAAGCAATTTTTACTTGAAATAAAAGGGATTATGATGCCTTTTACTTTTGCGTCATAATCTATACCATAAATTAATAAGACCTTGATCGTGACGTCATTATAAAGGTGGCTATTTGTTAAAATGAATAATGTGAAAAAAATTTGGATATTTGTGGTATCATCGAAGACTGAGTAATGACAAACCTTGTCCCCGGGACCTTCTCCTGAACGATTTGAAAATGGTGGCTCGTCTTCTCCCGCCCACCATTTTTGAAAGTAAAGAAGGCCCTGAGAACGAGGTTGGGGTAATGACATCTTAGGCCCTTTTCAAAAGCCGCTCCACTCGTGCGCCGAGCCAAACTACTGAGTGGGTACAGCAGAAGGGCGGCGTTTAAGAGACTGTCTCTGTTAAACCGACCACTGATTTTACTTCGAAAATTCAATTTTTCTCATAAGCTGGGATTTCGAAGCCCTTACCTAATCAATTACTAAAATGAGTTTTATTTGATTAAAAATTCTAATTGAAGTTTTCTAGGATTGATTGAAGTTCGGTACGCTCGACACAAGTTGCATGCCTGCCGAAACTGGAAAAATAGCACACATTGCCGGCGCTCTAAAAAATAATATTCCTTCAAAAGTCCCAATTCAACTATAGATATATCATAGCAGTTTGTTTAGCAATGTTGCAATTAACATTAAATGTTGTTCCTTCAACGGTTAAAAGAAGATTTTCTACCCGTTAAATCGAGTTTTGAACCAAACGCGAAAATAGCTCTACTTTGAAGGCACGTTTTAAAAATGTGGCACCTGTTTGAAACTGCTGAACTACATGAATAGAAAGTATAAGCCTCCCTTAATTTAAAATAATAACAAAATTTGTCTGCCCACTAGGTGTTTAAAACTAACGACCGCTTAAAGTTCAGGAAATGTTGAAAATATTCCAGTGAGTAACTAACACACGCGCCTTCGTAAAGTGCCCCGATAAATTCACGTAAATCTCTTACCTGGCTTCAAGATTAAAGTTTTGGTCCTTTGTAGCGATCCTTGAAAGCTAGGTAGCATTAAAACTGCCAGCTCTTCCTTCCAGCTGTAGGTTTGTATATAAAGTACATTCATACGTTTTTCATTTGTGTCGAGCGTGGCGGTCACATACTTCGATGTTCTTCGTATTACTGACCATTGTTTTCCTCGAAGCCGGTTTAATCATGTAGAGTCCTCTTAAAAGGTTTGTTGAAGGACTCTTTTAGACAACTTTCGGCACACATACATGTATGAACAGTAAACGGTGATCCGGGGAGCCAAGGAAGGATTGATAAATGCGACGGCCATTTTGTGTTTACAACAGGTGTTTTAGTTCCCAATCTTCTCGTGAGTATCACATCATTGATTCCCCTCAAGGGAGAAGTTCGGCAGGGTCTGTCGCATTATGCGATATTGGAGCGGCGGCTGATTCAATCAAGGCCGTTCTCTTCGAGTACCAAACCTAATGCATAAATTACTAAATGTGCTTTTGTCTGATATAACGGCACTCGTGATTGGCTCAAAAATGAGTGGTGAGACCAGTCATGCATGAAGCTTGAACTCATCGATAGAAAAAAAAATATATACGTAACAAGAACTCCATCGCGTTTCAAATCTCACATTTTTGTTTTCGATTCACGAGCAAGGGAACTGTACTTCTTTAGCGCTTATTCTTTTTTGGTGTTTGCTCGTGACAATAGCCCCGTTAATGAGTTTTCTCATTTGAAGGTTGAAGTTACCGAGACACTTGCAATTGAATTTGCTTTCCCGAAATATTTTTCTTGCAGTAAAATATTAGCAATTTTGTTTTTTTGATTTGGACAGATATTCTGAATTCAGAATGCAGTCTACTTTCTCGTCGAAAATTGTTACCACCGTCTTCCTAAATTAAGTTCGACGCAAGTACGCCGTCTGAACCAGCCTTCGCTGGAGAGTCTAGTGAAGTCGACGCTTGAGTGGAGCGTCGTTTGGAACGGGCATTAAGGTCCTTTGTACAATCAAAATCAAGCATTTGGTTTCGGAAAGACAGTTCGATTGTTACCTTCTGGACAGGACTTGCAATCTTGCTTTGATGTTCCTGGCGTTTTGTCAAATGGTACAAAAGATCCATTGGGACATTTCTTGCAGCTTTCTCCAACGTAACCAACATCATCAGAGTAAAATCCGCCTGTTAAGGAAGTTATGTACTTAATATGATTTAACACCGTACCAAACAATGTTCATGAACATGGTTATGGATATTTGCTATTGTACCACGGAGATCCATTTGAATTATTTCAAGGAGCCTATGAGTGGTAAGGTTGAAGTATGTGACATTTATTACTAAATAGATGTGATCTCAAGAGACCAACAAGAATATCGGACTTTTGGGCTTGGAAAGAAAACAAATAAGAGCCATAAAAACATACCACAGAATGCAAGTAACTTGACCGGTTGAAAAGGGCCCAAAATTTGGCCAGGACACCCATGGGGCTGATATCCAGAACTCGGGTTGAAAACGATCAATGAAGTTGAAACTGGCATTGTACACAAGTCTGCATAAGGACTTTGTGTATGGATTTTGAGGAAAATCAGCTGAAATCTGCCCCGGTCTCTCAGGCAGAAGCTCTTAAAACAAGAACATTGCATATATACCTCTTACCACTGTAAGTTACGGACCGAGTTTTTCTCTATTGATTTATGACCCAAGTGTGAGGCGCGCGGGACATAAATCGAAGGGAAAAACGAGGATCTGTAACTTACAGTACGGACCGAGGAAACGAGGTTAGTAAAATATTTATTATATCTCTCTACTGTATGTCTGACGGGCTCGGAACCGATTTAAATTCGAGCGGAATGGCTTCAAATTTCGGACGCACCTCGAAAGCAAAACGACTCAATTTAATATCGTCGTTAAGTGACTCTTAAGTCGTAGGTAGGTTTTAATACACAATTACAGAAGTAAAAGAAAGTTTTTAACTTTTACTTGCTAAAAAAAAAGTTAACAACACTTGACGATAAATCACGAAACATTTTGGGAACGAAAATAGCTTTAAATTTTAGCGGGCCGTACAGTAGATTACGGCACGCTAAACTGACCAATCACAGCGCGCGTACTAACTGAGAGATATAATAAAGTTAAATAGCTAATATAACTAGTGTATGCCAAAGATAATCAGATAATCGCGCGAATTGAAAACCGCCGGGCTGCAAAGTACATTGTATAGCTTACCTGGGGAACATTTTGAGCAACCGTCAGTTCCTTTGGTGAAGATATTAGAAAATGTTCCCCGGGGACATGGTAAGAACGAAGTCGCCCACCAGTTGTTGTGTAAAAATCTGAATCCCGAAGCTAAGAGAGAGGAAATGACATACGACGCGTCTTGGGCATAGCGAAAGTGAATGGCTTCTGTTTGGGAGTCAATTGGATTCCTAGAAGAAAATAAATCGCTAGTTTACGGAAGCAATAACACTAATTATCATAATTGTTTAATCTACTTTTCAAGGTTAAATAGAAAAAAACAAAACAAAAAAAAACCGATAGGAATAAGATATTTGTCTTGAATATGAGCAATATTAATTAGATTCTTAAAGGAAGTTACAGATAAGGAACAAAAGACCATGGAACTGGTTTATATGTGTGTTATGTTCGCTTTTACATGAACAGGCTGCATGTATACAGTCACGACGCCTGCTCGATTATAAATGAACAATAGCCTCCATTTGGCGCGAAAATATGCTAGGATATTTGTCCATGGACATGATCTGTTCCGACAAGCGAACAGTTTTCCGAGAGCGTAGCTCGAGGAAAACTGTGAACTTCAAGGAACAGAAAATATCCGAGAATATTTTCGCGCCAAATGGAGGCTATCAAGTTTTATTGTCCTTCAAATCTTTTTCACAACACGCGCAGTTTTAAAAATTGGGGAATATCCCCCAGTTTTAGCTGGGGAATATTCGGTCACGTTACGTGTTTAGACATATCGCGCACGAGCGAAAATATTTAATGGATTGTAATAGGAGTTATCTCTTTACTTTTTTTCCAAACATTTTTGAGAATACAGAACATGCCCTAGAGTTCGAAAAGAGTAGAGGAAGTGTATTGACTACGATGTTTTATTGCGATGAATACACTTTTGACACCCTATCACGTCCTATTGGCAATCACTGTAGAAAGTTAATTCGTAATTCCCACTAACACTACAAAATACTCTTTATATGGAAATATATGGACTCCCAATTGACGGTGGACAATCATTATCCCTTCGGTTCCAGTAGGGCAGAATGTCCAGTTTACTTAGCTTTCTTTCGGAGGGCTTCGCGTTTCATGTGGTGCTGAAACTTTCAGTAGCTGTTCATTCAACCCTCGCCGGGATTATGGCATGAGTTGTTAATTCATGCCTTGAGCTCATGAGGTAGGGGTACCAGTAAATAGCACGTTTTAATTAATTCAAAATGTCTGCCAATAAAAGTTTGAGTAAAATGACAAAGAAAGGTGGGCAAAACGATGACGTGACGAGCCAATGACGTCAGTGGAGGGAATACCCTTCTTTCTGCTGGTCACGTGACATTACCTTCCCCGGCTCGTCACGTGTCAATGACGTCAGTGGAGCAGGATACCCCATCCCACGGCTGGGCACATGGAACCCTTCCCCCTTCTGGTTACGTGTCAGTGACGTCAGTGGAGGGGGATATGGGGATACCCCAATTCCGTGCTTTTTGCGCGTCAACAGATACATACATACATACACACACACATACACGCATACTTATACTTTATTTCCTCTCGAATTTTATGTAGCTAAAATTGGCTAATATCTTTGAGAACATAGATATAACAAAATACAACGCTTATACGATAAATATGCTAAAATTAGTGAAAGAGCTAAACATTATCGTTAACGATAACGATAATGTTAGCAGCGGAAAGCTTTATCTTTACTAGTTTGTATCTAATTCAATACGCAAATTTTCTCAGCTTCTCTCATTGTTATTGTTAATTAGTTTCTTATCTTAAATATAAAATTTAGTTGTTACTTCTATTCTAAACGGTGACTTTTGAAGATGTATGTCGAAACATACGAAACGTCAAATTAAAAACAAACATTATGCCGATAACCGAAAGCATAATGTTATTTTATCGCGAGGCATTTCCTATGTATTATCAGTTTGCGGGTTGTGTTTTAATCTGGCAACAATGAAAGTCTCCTGTCCAATGAAAAATGAGCACGTCACAGTTAAGTACGAAAGATCTCGTACACGCGGCCCACTTCTACTATTGCCATCGTCGCAAGAAGATCTTTTCTGCCATTTAGCGTTCAGACGTGTTTGTTCTTTTTTCCCTCCACCTCCCCGGTCACCGACCCGCAGACTGTCAACATATCTTATGAAGTATTTTACTTTAGTTTTTACTGGTGGCGAAAGTTTTAACCTCACTTTTCCTGAAGAGATTTTAATCTTTGTTTGTAACCTTAGTTTCAGTTAAACTCGTAATATTTGTGGCCATTTATCCCAAACCACTTGTTTCTATTGTCGTCTATCTCTTCAGCAAACTAGTGCGACACCTTGCGGAGCTCTCGATGTCTTGATGATTCAAGATAAAATGAATTTTGTACATAAAAGAGGCTAAAAGCTACTACAAATTTTAAAAAATAAAAGGATTTTGTTTTCCAACATGCGTTTTATTGTCATGTTTTTCACTGCAGTTTGTGTTATTTCCTATAAAGCTACGATGGCCAAAGAAAACGATTATTTTACGATACATTTTCCCCCTCTCCAGAGGGATTACCTTTCAGTACTTTTGCGGGGTGTGGTCAAACAGGTACGACAAGACTTCGTTACAAACACCAATGCCCTTATTTGGTCATAAATTGCTACGACTGGACAGAAATAACCTCGTGCTTTATAAAAGTACTAAACTGTCAACTGTGCATGATTGGTAGTAGTTAGATAATGGGCGTCCTAGGCCAAGTCGTGTCCTTTGACCTTGGAATTTGTCAATTGGAATTTGTTCCCTTGTCACTCATTTTTTATTACAGGAAATGGCTCACTGCCAATCCGATCATCAGGGCCGAAGCTCCGACGTAAATTATCTCTCCCTGTTTTTGTTGAACACTCGGTTTGTAAAAGTCTGAAAACTGAGGCTCGTTCAAATCCATCTGATCTTGATGAGTCTGGTTGTAAAGTTTCAATGCGTAGTCCGTGTTTTCGAAATTCTGTTTCGCTTCATCTTTGATTTTGTCATTAGTGGCTATCCAATCCAGCAACTTCGTTCTGTTTTCTTGATATTTCTGATAGTCGTTTTCATATTTTTCCAAGGCAAGATCATGACGCTTCTTTTCTTTGTCAGCCTCAGATTCTCCACTCAAGTACCTCGCCAAATAACTTCCTCCGACGAATGTGGTGGCATTGATAATCGCTCCTCCAATCATTATCGCAATACTCGCCATTTTAATGTTAAACAGTAATATTAATATGAAATCGCTCGTGCTTATTCATTCTCAATTTCTTCTCGAATTTCTTTTCGAAGTTGATAATCTTGAATTTCTTTTCTCAATATGATCATCGCCGCTTCAAAGAATAAGCAGAAAGTGGCAAATCTCAAGGCGGAAACAATTATATAACTCAACATTTTATTTAACTAGGTAAAATCTTCTGATCTTCGAGGTACTGTTTTGTAGCGATCGAAGCCGCCACAACAACCGTGAATTTCACGTAATTCATTAAACTCACTGAAGGATCAGAAGTCATCGGCTCTTTAACGACTTTTTTCGCGACCCATCCATATCCAGCCGCTATTCCAGTCATCGTCGCGGTATCGGTCAATGTTTTTTACGAGCTTATTTCCAGACATTTTAGAGGATATAATAAATATAGCTTGATTGAGTCGCAGACGCTGTCGCTAATCCATGGGTTATATTTTTGATGATGTTCGATCTTCGCATCGCTCGCTTCTCGCCGGAACTTCAGGCGCCGTCGCTTCACTCGCACTCTCTGGCTTAATCCTTTCAACGAGAGACAACGAGCGTTGCGTCAGCTGCTGCAACTCCTCTCTCTTGAGATATACTCCCGCGATAGAAACAACTATACTCGCCGCTGCAAGAACTTGAGTGAGTGAGAATGAAGAAGAAGGAGAAGAGTTTATTTTCATTTTCAACAGTCAAGTCAATATTGAAGTCAATATCAGTTCCTTTCTGACGCGCAGCTTGTAGCTTTGCATCTCTTACTTTCCTGTTATGTTCTGCGAGCCTTTTTCCTGCCGCGACTCTCCCCGGATCCTTCATGGGTTTTGTCCTTTCACAGTCGAGGTTACTTTATTGGCCGGTTTCTTTTCCCAGTCAACGGTTTCTTCAACGGTTTCAGCGGGTTCTTCAATGGTTTTCACAGGTTCTTTAATTTCTTCACTATCCATGTTATATATATTTTCAAGAAGTTACTTAAGTTTCTTCAGACAAGTTCTTATCAAGTTCTTCAGAAGTATTTTCAAGTTCTTCAGACTTATCGAGTTCTACGTTCTTCGCGGTGAGTAAGACAGCACTCACCACTGCCATGTACTCTCCATAGTTCAGGCTCAATCTTCCAGCGATCATCGAGAGTTCTTCTCTCACCATGAAATTTTCATTCAGATCTTTCAAGAGTTTACTCCGATCAACGGGAAGAAAATGGGATATCAATCTGCAACTGAGTTGAAGAAAGGTATCAACCATCGCGTCACAAGTCTTTGAGGATAATGAAGTCTCATATCTTTTGAAATACTTCTCAACATCCTTCTCACTTAATCTCTTAACTTGATCTTGGGTGAGATCAACTCCGGTCATCTCTTTCGCCTTCCCACTGGCCACCAGGACCGCCAGCCGCTCTCTCGCTCCTGACTCGGGTTCGGTCTCAAGAATGTTCATTACATCTTTCAAGGCTTCTTGCTCAGTCATTTCCATTTTAGTATTCGCGGTTAATTTCAAAAGGATGTCTTAGGGAGAAAAATAGTTTTGAATATTTCTTTTTCTTTAACTCGGAAATCTTTTTCAACCTCTCAAACTTCCTCAATCCTCCTCCGAAATTGTCAAAAATCTCTTTCATGTCCCTCCGAGAAGTAGTATAGAACAGGACCAAAAAGGTGATATTCTCGCGGAATGACCTGGCGATGCTCGTCATTTGCTGAGTTATGACCCAAACACTGATTCCACTATGTCTCGCGCTGAATGCCAAGTTCACCAGCTCATTCGTCCTCTTTTTCACATCTTTGGAACTGACGCAATCATCGAGAATGATCAGGGAATTTGTACCCTCAGACACGAAACTCGCTATCCTCATCCAATCATCGATTTGATCTTGATGAGGAGGCAAGATGAAGAAATCTCGGTCATCCTCGGCGAAACCCTGATACGTCCTATTGAATATATAAGTCGGACAGAGAAGGATCACGTAATCAAACTTTCCTCTGAATTCGTTGCTTAGTATTTCGACCAAGTAATTGGTCTTTCCTGAGTTCGTGGGACCGACTATAAATGCGTTGAAGGGAATATTTTCTGGATTCATTTTAATTTATCTTTTATTCTTCTGTGACCATGCGCATAAGTGTGAATTCCATCTTCTATTATCACTCTCTTGTCATCTTCCGCGCTCATGGTCACCTTATTCACCGTCTCTGTGGAAATCTCATACCGATGTGATCTAATCACATTCATCTTTCTCATCTGAGGTTTTCCGTTGAACAAGCAGTCTTTATAATCCTGATGTGAAATTTTCTTTTTTACAACGGACTTTTTCACTCCCTTGCACTTCTTCTCTTCTTTTCCAATGTGCATCTTAAAGCTGTACAATTTAGCTCTCAATCCAACGAACTCTTCAATGATCTTCCCCGCCGCCTCGTCTTTCATCATTCCAATGACTTCCTTGTTGCATCTTTGAGTCCCACTCGGATGATCACTCGTGTCAAACTTATCTTCAACGTCTGACTTGATGTCTTCATGGAAATCTTCAGTCTCAATCTCCTACATTAGACTGTCGGTGTCTGTGAATAATAATTTTGCCCTGGATCCATACTTTGGTTTGATGTAGTCGTAATGAAAGTCGTACATCAACGTCTTACTTATATCAAGAATACTCATTCCACAATAGACCGGTTTGTTGAAGACCAGCTTCGTTCGTTTCATATGAATCGCGACCAAATTTTCATCGAATATCGTCAAATGCTTGAAATTCGGTCTCGCTGATAACTTTTCTGCGGACTTCCTACTATTGACCAACTTCACATCGACTCGTTTCCTGATGTTCTCCATCGTGTTCCCGAAGACGGAGTTGTTCATCAACTTGAAGAAATCTTTTTCAAAGCTGTTCTTTGCTCCTTTCCTGAGATCCGTGTTTTTCTCAATATAACTTTTCAACCATGGCTTCTCATCAAATCGGATCCCACGATGAATCTTTTTCAACTTCATTCCAAGGGCGAGACACTGCTTCAAATTTGGATGATGAATGACATACCTCTCTTTGTGATTGAGATTGGGAATCAGCTTTTCCACTCTGTTAACCGTGACGCTCTCAGGAGCCAGAGGATAATCATTGTGAAGATCGTGAAGTTCCTCGGGGTACTCCATGTCCACCTCGAGGATGCAAGGAATGTTTTCCCAGTTTTCCATCTCTCTTTCAGTCATCCATTTAAATCCACCCACTGGAAGTGGTTCACACATCACCCAAATATAAAGATTGTTTGCGTCGAGATATTGAATGAATTTACTCGGTTTGGTTGGATCATAATCTTCACCCATGTATTTATTATTGGCCCTTCCAAAACGATTTGAGATCATTGAGATTCCTCCACGCGTTCCCCTTTCAAACAGAAGTAGCATGTCAACGTCGGTCAACAATTCAAGTTCGACTGCAGTCATTTTTAAAGCGGCATCCCAAGCCAAACCAGGGGTGGTGTAATACCAAGTGAGATCGAGATCATAATTCTTCAGGCAGACGTTTCTGAATTCTTCTAAGACGTCAGCGAGGAGGTGGACATCGGAGTTGAGATACAGATTGTGATATTCACCCCAGTTCTCAATCTCAAACTCATTCCACACTCTCTCAGCGTGCTCGTAATCCTCAACAGAGATGTGAGAATCATTGAGTCTCGAATAAAACACTTCTTTTAGAGGCAACTGATTTTCTTTGAACTTTTTGAAATCACTCATGTAATCGTAAGGATAAACTCCCTTTCTCGTAAGCAAATGAATCTTCTCAGGGAAAAGTTTCTTGGTAAAGCGGAGATGTGTGACAATGGGGTTCAAGCATGATGAAGATTCGCATTTTCCACAAGAGACGAGATTACTGACGAGACCATCAAGGGAGGAGGCCATGAATTTGAATCTATCTGTGAACTTGATCCCATGCTTGATTTTGACTTCTTTTTCGCCCTTGTTTTCATAAGATCCCACTTCAATTTCTTTGCTGAAGCGGATGTATTTTTCCTCAGTATTCGGAATGCATCTGATGTCGCCCTCGCTCTTGCCGAGATTCTTGATGAACAAATGTGAGTCGTAATTGGCCAGGTTATGAAATATCACGGGAGTGAACTTTGGCTTCTTGAAATTCAAGTTGCATATTTTATTGCATATTTTCCTGAGAAATGGCAGTGATCTCTGACCTTGTCAATGACTCCGTCTTTATTTAATGGTAAATCACAGATCCAACATTTTTCTGCTCGGTTGAACTCGAGCCTGTCTTGATAAGTGAATATCATCTTCTTGGAAAAGTTGAATTCTTTGTGAATCTTTTTAAGATCTCTTTTAAGCGTCTCGACGAAGATCCGCTGACGTCTTCATCTTCACTCTCCGCTCTGTAGATGACAGGTTCTTGAGACCACATCTCATCGTCGAAGCAAACTATCTGGTAACAAAACCCACATGGCACGTGCTTTTGATATCGCTCCGTGAAACTCTTTTCACCATTGGGTTCACAAGTGTTGATCGGTTTTACTATCGCTTCAAAATCCGCGTGGACGGCGAAAGGAACCCTTGTCGAGCGACAATGATTTTTGAATTTAATCTTCTCACCATACTTAGCCATGATAATATTCTCTTCTTTATTTTTCCAACAATCCGTTTCATGCCTTTCCAATCCATCTTCATCGTTGAAGTGATTCATGCAATTTCCGCAGAAATACGGATGCAATTTTCCATGATGAGCCGTTACTTGCATTGATGCCAATCTGCTGAAGTCCTTTATCAAGCAGTAGTGACCGCGCTCTTTTCCTTTCCCATCACTTATGAATAATAAATTTAGTTTATTGCATTCTTTTTCTTGCTGAATCTCTTAGGATATATCCTCCTTGCCTCATAACCGTATACATTGACTGAGATCCCCTGATTTCGTTTTTCAAATATGGATATATCATCTGTTTTCACGGGAAATTCAATTCCAGTGAAATCGAGATCGTTTTCATATTCCCTGAGGGAAGAAACTCTCTCTGGATGATTTTTAGTGGGATGCAAATGCCTCAGAATGGACCAGTTGAAACATTCGTTATCAACCTTGTTTTGGATATTAATCACAGCTTTCTTTCCTTTAAGGAACTTTGGCAGTTCGATATAAGATGAACCTCTCAAAGGGATGTAATCAACCAGATGAACGTCGAGAGATAGTACTCTCTGAAACCTCCAATGGCTCCCTCGTTGATCAAAATTTTGAATTCTTTCTTCGATGGTATCCACCATGACGTTGAATACCTCGGGTTCATCGGTCGCTTCAAGATTCACGATTGTCTCGGTTTGGAAATGCGCTTGAAAAATTTCAATCTCTTCACTGAATAATTCTTGACTCGTCATCTCGGAATTTAAGATCAACATTACCCTCATCTGGTGATTTTCTCTCGTAAGTCGTAATACTTCCGTTTTGGATCTTTGCATGAACTCCCTTGGTCCGCTGAACGATGGACCTAAAATCCTGAATTGTCTCGTGAAACCGCGCAACGCGCTTGCGGTCTGAGCGACCGTGAATTGGGGGCGCCGTTTATTTATCTCGTTGATCCTGTTGATTTTCATCTCTCGCTCTGTTTCCTCTGGACCGGTTATTTTTATCTCAGGGAGATTCGCTTCACTCGCTCTATTTTTACGCAAGCCGAGCATCTCCTCGAGTTTTCTGATTTCCTTCTTTCGCTCGCTCGCTTCCTTGGTTATCTCCGGTTTCACATATCTCGTCGGTCTTAGAACTGGAGCACCGATTTCCGGAACTTCTTCATCAAGAATATTATTTCCATTTCTATCTAAAAAATCGATCAATTCGGCTCTTCTCAACCGGCTGTAACGTCTCAGTCCGAGCCTCTTCGCTTCCCTTTTTAATTCTGAGACTCCTGTTATCCATTTCAATATAAAATACAAATATGAACGTTTTTGTAAAAAATGAAACTTTTATATAAAAGTATTTAAAATGGATAGTGAGAATGAAATGATTCATCTTGTTGCAATCTCTGAAAAAGAATTCCGAGAAAAAGTCAAAGGCTGCGGGATAAAATATCGGAACAAGATTCCGAGCAGGGAGTTGAAGGCGATGCTTGGTTATCGTCCGTTAAACAATAGGATGGCTGAGATCAGAGACGAGGAGGGCAATTGCAAGATTTTTGACAACATGCGACAGGCAGCGATTGAGAGTGGGTTATCCAACTCTTCCGTCATAAAATACGCGATTGATCATGGAAGGTCTTCCGTGAAAAGGAGATCCGACAAGAAAACATTTTATGTGAGAGAGATTTGATTTTTTCCTCTATTTAAAAAATGGGAAAAACATATTTCAACGAGGAGAGGTGTAGGATCATATTCGAGAGATTACTTAATCAGAAGCGAGATGGCGAGCGGTTAAAATTAAAAAAAGTCAGACCTTGATTGTTAATGAATAATGAGACGGGTTTCTGTCTCAAACTCGACGGGTATTGTAAACAACTGAAATTAGCATTTGAATACGACGGGATTCAACATCATGAATATCCGAATCCTTTTCACAAAAGTAAAAGAGAATTTCTTCAGCAGCGAAGGAGGGATGAGATGAAGAATTTCAAATGTAAATTTAACGGAGTCACTCTGATAAGGATAAGATATGACGTGGTTGATCTCGAGAGTTACATAAGACAAGAATTGCGAAAAAAGAGTTTTATTTGAACGAGCACGTGAAAGACAATGGACACATTCCAGAGTTCCCTGACAACGAACAAAACTAAAAATAGTTTTTAAATTTACTTCTGAAGTCACAAGTTGTCAGGGAACTCTGGAATGTTGACAGTAAGTCTTTCACGTGATGATCCATTGTCTCTTAACAGGATGAACGTGATAAATTCCAGAGTTCCCTGACGCTGAATGAAAGTTTACAAAACAGTATTGTCAGGGAAGTCTCGTCGTTGACACACCGCTATCTATAATTAGGTGAATTTCACGAAATTAAACCGAGTGTTATGAACACCCCAGAAGAAATGCAATTCGACGAAACGGATTTATTATTCGGCCACCCAGCAATAGAAGTACCACCTATGCGACGAGTGGAAACATTATCAGAAGTTCTTCAAGATATCGTAAGCCAAGATTCAGTTCCTAAAGAAGGTCTCAGGAAGCTCTGGAACATCAAAAAGACAGAACGAGAAAAGCTGGTTAAACAGCGAAATAAAGCCAAAGAACAACTGGCCTACTGGATCAGAAAAATTAAGTTCCTTGAAGAGCAACTGAACTTAAATTCACAAGAAATCGAGAGAATGAGAGGAAGAATGATTGCTGATTGTTTGAGCGATTAACACGATTGAGAACTTTGTTTTGTAACGCCTCGTTACATAACTACTCCAACATGTTTCTTTTTTCTTCTGGGGTGTTCATATCTCTCCCTTCTCCTTCGGGAGTCGTAAACGTCCGCTTTTTCATAAGCCAGGCGTTCTGATGAGGCTTGCTATCAGCCGAAACGACTTCTCGAAATAAACAAAGAAAATCTATTTCCTCGCTTCTCAAATTGAATATTTAATTCTTTATGTCTACGAATGATCCGAGCTTTTTTCGGTATTCGTTTTTTATCTGTTCTTTTAGCTCTTCGATGTTAACACCGCTGGTGACTCCTGCAGCGGATAGTTTACTACTGTTAGCTTTTTTCAATGAATAATACTGTTGACCTGTACGGGTCCGCAAATGATCCCAGGACCGCAAATGATCCCCGACCGGAAATGATCCCCATATTGGACCGCAAATGATCCCGATTAAAAAATAAGGAATGGCATGGATTTATATCAGAGGAAGGTGAGAACATGTACAAAAATAATGAACTAAAAAACATATTTTACCATTTTGCAAAAAAAATTCCACAGTTGCTGTTTTGTTCTTCGAAGGGTACAGATCGTTTTCACTGTCACGCAATAAAAGAAATAATAAATCGAAAACCAACTAATGGAAAAAGCTAAGAAGTTGCGATGTACGCTATAGAAGATAACTAAATAAGACCCTTCTCCAAGTTTTAGGCCTGTGCATTTCCCCAAACTTCAAATATTCGTCGTAAATGTTTCCCAGAAATTTACTGAGTCCAGTAAGAAAACGCCATCCAGGTGATCTGTGACGTCATTGCGGGGGCCTGGGGAAAGAAATTTTAATGCCGTATCCCATAAACAAATGCGCGCACCAATTTAATCTGTTTTCGAATCATGGCGGCTGGTCGGCGTGATATGAGCTCGATGTTTTAAAAATACTTCGCCATCAACGAGTGAGAAGACTTGTCACTGGGTAGCTTGTACAATGCAGTTATTGCCAAGAAGAGAAACTCTGCGTTCTTGAATGCTTTGACAACTTTTGGCGACGAGCGTTGCAGACAATCCAAACGTAAGCTCGATGTACTCCTGCGTTGTATGAAGTTAGCTCGCTTATTTCTTTGTTATGTACTGGACGTTGGCTTTATCAACAGTAAATGTTACTCGTAGTAAAGCTGTTATTGGTTTTTGGGAATGGTGTATTTGTCTTAATTTTATTTTTTTATGTGCTGATTTTAAGGAAGTTTTGATGGAGCCTTCGTTGCTCTCTCGAAGTCAGTTCCATTGTCGCGGGTGGCACAATTCTTGCGGGCATTTTGACGCGGCGACATCCAACATTTAAAGTACTTAAGTATTGTTTCTTTTGCCGGCTAATTGTTTTTATTATGGCTTTTTATTGTTTGTTTGGATGTCTTGTCGAGCTAAGGAAAATGTGCTTAATGCCGAGTGAGTAATTCGTCTTTATTGCCCATTTCAAAACTGGTAAATCTTACAAAAACAAAGAGTTTAAACGAACATCTTCGTCTTTATCCGGAGCACAAACCGGGTAGCTTGCCAACCTCCCGGAAACGGGTTTCATTTAGACAATGCGCAGAAAAATTTCTAGACGAGAGTAATCCTTATTCAAGGAAGCAAAGGGTCAGCGAGCTGCTGAACTGTCTGAACGATGAAGAACTTGTGGATTTAGTTTTACCAAGGATTGCCAAAATTGTGTCACCGGTCGACTTTGTACCGCACGGAACTGTTGGAACTCGCGATTTTCACAGCAAATTATGCAAGTTCAGAAATGAACTGTCCCTGCACTACCCAGAACTTCAAGCGCTGTTTTGTCCAGAGCCCTCACCAAGCACTGGCGTCTATAATCAGAGGCCAGCGTTAACTGAAATAGTTCAAAAGGACAAACCTTATTCTTGCGACTAGCTCCTCGAAATTGACCATGGTTCTTTTTTCAAGGATGTTGTTATGCCTTGTGTCTTTAGAAAACAGCACTTGGCATTTATGGAATTTTCTTGTGGAATTGTGAGGTCACTTACGATCGGACAAAAAGAAACACAAAATGCACTGAGAAACAATTGGGGGAAAAAATTGGAAGGGCCCATTGGCATCAATCCAATTTTAAGTAAGGATGAGATTTTTGGTCATCTGAATGACACCCGCCACGAATTACTACAACAAATTGGTCTTACTAGAATTCAATGAATCGAGAGAAGTGTTTTTAGGTCATGTTGACATTAAAAAGTACATTTCATTGTTTCCTACCCAACCTGGTACTTAGAGTGTAATCAATACAGCCAATAATAATTGTCTGATTCTAATGGATTACACTGATGGCTTTCCTTGGCTAAAATGGTCTCGTCATTTGACAGGAGAAACCAGTGTAAGGAGTGAAACTAACTGAGCCTCACAATTTACTAAGTACAGTTTTAACTGGTGCCCTTTGGTTGGGGAATGATGACTATGAGACAACAAGAAAATGTGGTCAAGCTTTTTACAAACAACTTAAAGAGCCAAAAACAATTTAACACCCACTGACTGGGCAAGAAATTAAAAATTATTAGATGAACATGTGGGGGATGGTAAGGAGAGGAGATTATCTCCTGGCAGTTCATCTGCCAAATCCACTTATCCAATCCCAGAAGCCCCAGAGTACCAGATCCAACTGGGCAACATGAAGATAATCTGTCCAGAACCATTTTGGACAGTTTCAGATGCAGAGAGTTGCCAGAAAAAAATTGAGACTGAACTGTGTGGAAAAGCCCCCTCCAAAGAAAAGCACAGAGAGTTTGCCAAACAAAATCTTGGGAACACTGGGCGTAAAAATTTGAATGGTACACCCCTTTCTGAGTACTACCTTGGTACTGCTCACCTTGGCATTCGATCAGCTGAAAAGCTATGTTTGCGAATTGCAAAAATTGCAGCAGGTAAAATGTGCTTTTTCAAACTAGTTTACACTGACAGTGATTGTATTGTGCCAGAAAAAACCCACCAAGGCACCAAAATTTTTTCTCTAGCCTTACTTTCCTTGAAACAATGGAGGTAGGGATCTGTAGGGTGGTTATGAATTTTTCCTAGAACTACACAATACAAATAACAAAAACCAAAGTATAACGTGCCATTTTCAAAAATCGTCAAAGTACTTTTAAAATTAGGAAATAATGTGCACGTCTTTCACTGGCAAGTTTGCACCCTTTTTAGGATATTTAGAAATAAAAAGAGGGTTACCGGTACACTAAAAATCCTGCATAGTTATGAAAGCCTCTGACGTTCTTGGTTTGGAAATTGCTGAACATTCCATAGTTCTAGATGTCAAGTCAAAAAAAGATGGAGAGGAAGATTCGCAGGCACTTGGCTACGCAGAGTTCTATCATTGAAGCAGACGTCAACCAGAAATCGAGTGGTAAATGGACAGAGCAATGTATTCTGGCTAGTGACAAACCATCATACCGGATTACGGTAGGACTGATGCGTCAAAGAGAGTCAAAATTCAGCCAGTTGAAAGAGCTGCCACTAAAAATTCCACCCTTGAAGCGAGCAGCCGATGGAGGCCTACAGGCAACTTATCCACCAAGTTCGCACGTCCATGGAAATCCCGAGGAAAGATATCCGATCCTGAAAGATCCGACTTTCCTCAGAGCCGGACAGCTAGCTTGTTTAGATCTGTTAACAACACTTCCACCGCAGAATAAAACTGAGTACGTCGTCAAAATGTACTCACTGATTCAATGTACATGTAATTGCAACACTCTCCCACGGGAAAGAATCGAGCGCTGACGAAATCCGAAAGAATTATACGAGGATTTGACCCACAGAAGACATCCTAGTAAGTGAGCTTTTGACCTTTCACTTTCAGTCTAATTTAGAATAAATATCTCTCTTCCATGGAACGATTTCTATGTCGCAAACCTTCCCGCATGGTAGCCGACCAGCCGCCATGATTCGAAAACGGATTGAATTGGTGCGTGCGTTGGTTTATGGGATACGGCATTAAAATTTCTTTCTCCAGGCTCCCGCAATGGCGTCACAGATCACCTGGATGTTGGTGTACATCCGTGGTACACCAATATGGCGGCCAGAATGTAGTGTAAACATCTGGAACTTACTTTGGCTTTCTAGGCCACTGACTATCAGTACTAAACAAACAAGCATTTACATGAGCACTTTTCCTAATGTTCTAACTTCTAAAAAGGCTCAAAATCATGAGATAAGTATATATTTTTCAACAAACTCGATCGTAGCCTTGTGTCACGCAAGCTCCATAACCCTGAAATTCAAAATGCGCTGGTTTCCAAACGAAGCACGCTAATTGTAAACAGATATAAATATACCGCCTCTTATGCCTGATGAGGATAAAAACACGTCACGTGAAGACGATCTATTGAATTAAAAGTCTTAGAAAAACACATACTTGTAAACATTCTCGAAATCCCGGTGGCGATAGTATCAAACATCTATCACACAGCTAATATTCAAAACGAAGCACAAGCCTTGGCCTTGCGTGGTCATGAAGCTGAACTTCATAACTATAGCTTGGAATTTTGGCTTCTTAGAATACTCAAGTAGTCATTTCCGAGGAATTAAAGCCAAAATACGACCAAGGAAAAATTACAAAATAAATCTGTTCAAATTTCCAGTGCTCACACTAAGTGTTTTACAGAGTGATGAAGCGTCGTAGGCTTGTGGGTCTACTCAGGTGACAGCGTCTTCTGTAATAGTTGCTTCATGGTTAGATGTTAGTTTAAAACTTTAGACGAGTGGCGTTAACGGCTGATAAAATGTGATTTAACTATAACACCGAAATATCAATGTTTAACAAAGGAGGATATGTAGCGTATGTTGCACTGATCATAATTTTACTGGGAATTGCAAAGAAAGGTAAGCCAAGTCGTGTTTTGATGATTGAGTGGTGATATTCAGAACATCGTAGTTAGCAACAAAGTTTAGACGAAAGTATGAAAAAAAATCAAGTTGTAAGCCATTATAATTATAAGATGGCTTAAATAAAAACATCGGTATTCACGTACGCCAATTCCCTATCCACACCATCCCGTCATCCATGCCATTCCTATTTTTTTGATCAGGATCATTTGCGGTCCAAAACACAGGCGACCCAAGCTCTCAATGTTATCCTTTCTTTCCCACTTTTATGCGAACGTTCAGCCTAACGTGACATATGGCATATACTATTACATAACGACCTAATTTGACTACGCGAAACGTGACTCTGGCCTTGCAGCATATGGAGGTGTTGTGTTACAACGGTTTGTAATTTATAAAGGCTTGAATGAGAATGCAACGGCTTTGCTTGAAAAGTCCATTATTCTTATATTTTGTGAATAGAATCCAGTTACCCTGTTGCTGTGTTGTATTCTTTGTTGTTTGCCAGCTCCTCAGGCCGATCTAACGCGGTTTCGGCGAATTATCGTTCTGTGGGCTTCCACTACTAAAAGAAAGACAAGGCCGGACACTGATTTCCGGAGTGCCCGCCGCTCGAAGCGAATAAATCCACTGAACATAACCCTGCCGGCTCAATTCCTCCGTAGAATCGAAGAAGAGATGTTGAAGTTCCATGTCAGTTCACTCGCTACGCGATTCCGTCCACAACGCCTTCGCAGCGATACATTTATTTCGAGATTGCTTCGCTCGCAAGTTCGAAAACAGCCGCGTCGCAAAAGCTAGGACACTTTCGCGGTGTTGGGAAACTATAATTAGCCCGACCGGGGGTAGTCAGCGACGATTTGTCAACAGTCAAACCAAAATGCTCCCCGGGTACCCTCGCGCTTTATTTGTCAAACCCATAAAGGGAGTGCCCAGGGAGCATTTTGGTTTGACTGTTGACAAATCGTTGCTGACTACCCCCGGTCGGGCTAATTATAGTTTCCCAACACCGCGAAAGTGTCCTAACTTTTGTGAAGTGGTTGTTTTCGAATTTGCGAGCGAAGCAATCTCGAAATAAATATATCGTTGCGAAGGCGTTGTGGACGGAATCGCGTAGCGAGTGAACTGACATGGAACTTCAACAACTCTTCTTCGATTCTACGGAGGAACTGAGCCGGCAGGGTTATTTTCAGTGGATTTATTCGCTTTGAGCGACGGGCACTCCGGAAATCAGTGTCCGGCTTTGTCTTTCTTTTAGTAGTGGAAACCCACAGAACGATAATTCGCCGAAATCGCGTTAGATCGGCCTGAGGAGCTGGTAAACAACAAAGAATACAACACAGCAACAGGGCAAGTAGATTTTATTCACAAAATATAAGAATAATGGACTTTTCAAGCAAAGTCGTTGCATTGCGGTCGGGGATCATTTGCGGTCCTGGGATCATTTGCGGACCCGTACAGACCTTCATTGAGAATAAAGTTGAATTCAGTGTCACTTATTTGTCTGTCATTCAATGCCTTTGAAATTAACCCGCTGATGGAAAGATTCGAAGATTCAGCGAGAGAGATAGTCTTATCATGTTTTGTGATTTTCCCATTCAGTTTTTTACTCCCTACGGTCATTGCGGTTGAAATAAATCCCAGAACACCAGCGACACCAGCGAGAGGAGCGCCGACGATAACACCGATTTCGCTTAATAATATTCCTAATCCAGAGGAAGTGAGAACGGCAACTGTGACTCCGGTGAAAGCGGATGATGCGATGGATATTGAGTGCGTTCGTTTGTATTTTTTCAATACCTTTCGATAATGTGAAATTTCATTTTGTAGTTCAGTCTGACAGTCGCAAATCTTTTTCAGTCTGAAAGACGTGATACTATCAGCCATGTCACGCGGAATAGTTGGATAGAGTGGTGGCGCTGAAGCGACCGCGGAAGCAGGAATATTATTTTGATCTGACATTTTTTATACGATTTCTATTTCGAACCTAAGAGGAAGTCCGCTGAAATCAATTAGGTCATCATTGTCATCAGTCACTTTAATCCCTATGGAATTGATTTGATTTCTGCTCGTTACTTTTCTCATCGCTACCTGACCTTTTGACTGATAAGTCACTCTTTCGAAAGGTTTGCCGACGGCTATCTCTAAAACGGGGAACGAGAAATGGAGGAAAGGGGAACGGGGAACGGGGAACGGGGAATCTCTAAAAGGGGGAATCTCTAAAAGAGGGAATCTCTAAAAGGGGGAATCTCTAAAAGGGGGAATCTCTAAAAGGGGGAATCTCTAAAAGGGGGAATCTCTAAAAGAGGAAAGCTCTAAAAGGGGGAAGCTCTAAAAGGGGGAATCTCTAAAAGAGGGAATCTCTAAAAGGGGGAATCTCTAAAAGGGGGAATCTCTAAAAGAGGAAATCTCTAAAAGGGGGAATCTCTAAAAGAGGGAATCTCTAAAAGGGGGAATTTCTAAAAGAGGGAAGCTATAAAAGGGGGAAGCTCTAAAAGGGGGAATCTCTTAAAGGGGGAAGCTCTAAAAGAGGGAATCTCTAAAAGGGGGAATCTCTAAAAGAGGGAATCTCTAAAAGGGAGAAGCTCTAAAAGAGGGAAGCTCTAAAAGGGGAAATCTCCAAAAGGGGGAATCTCTAAAAGAGGGAAGCTCTAAAAGGGGGAAGCTCTAAAAAGGGAAATCTCTAAAAGGGGGAATCTCTAAAAGAGGAAATCTCTAAAAGGGGGAATCTCTAAAAGGGGGGATCTTTAAAAGGGGGAATCTCTAAAAGGAGGAATCTCTAAAAGGGGGAATCTCTTTAACCTTTTCGTTCTTGTCATTTTGCCATCTCCAAATTTCATATTGACAGATACTGTAACGAAAATTATAAGCGAAACGTATAGTTCGGTCTCTCCTCAATTGTTCACTTCGTTTCTCGTCTTAAAATATTGGTCAAGGCAATATTGATTATATTGACTTTGATTCGGAACTTACTCGAGCCTGTGCGCTGTGCGCTAGAACGGGGAACGAGGAATGGAGGGAAGGGGAACGGGGAACGGGGAATCTCTAAAAGGGGGAAGCTCTAAAAGGGGGAATCTCTAAAAGGGGGAATCTCTAAAAGAGGAAAGCTCTAAAAGGGGGAAGCTCTAAAAGGGGGAAGCTCTAAAAGAGGGAATCTCTAAAAGGGGGAATCTCTAAAAGGGGGAATCTCTAAAAGGGGGAATCTCTAAAAGAGGGAATCTCTAAAAGGAGGAATTTCTAAAAGAGGGAAGTTATAAAAGGGGGAAGCTCTAAAAGAGGGAATCTCTAAAAGGGGGAATCTCTGAAAGAGGGAATCTCTAAAAGGGGAAATCTCCAAAACGGGGAATCTCTAAAAGAGGGAAGCTCTAAAAGGGGGAAGCTCTAAAAGGGGGAATCTCTAAAAGGGGGAATCTCTAAAAGAGGGAATCTCTAAAAGGGGGAATCTCTAAAAGGGGGAATCTCTAAAAGGGGGAAGCTCTAAAAGGGGGAAGCTCTAAAAGGGGGAATCTCTAAAAGAGGAAAGCTCTAAAAGGGGGAATCTCTAAAAGAGGAAAGCTCTAAAAGGGGGAAGCTCCAAAAGGGGGAAGCTCTAAAAGGGGGAATCTCTAAAAGAGGGAATCTCTAAAAGGGGAAATTTCTAAAAGAGGGAAGCTATAAAAGGGGGAAGCTCTAAAAGGGGGAATCTCTTAAATGGGGAAGCTCTAAAAGAGGGAATCTCTAAAAGGAGGAATCTCTAAAAGAGGAAAGCTCTAAAAGGGGGAAGCTCTAAAAGGGGGAAGCTCTAAAAGAGGGAATCTCTAAAAGGGGGAATCTCTAAAAGAGGGAATCTCTAAAAGGGGAAATCTCCAAAAGGGGGAATCTCTAAAAGAGGGAAGCTCTAAAAGGGGGAAGCTCTAAAAGGGGGAATCTCTAAAAGGGGGAATCTCTAAAAGAGGGAATCTCTAAAAGGGGGAATCTCTAAAAGGGGAAATCTCTAATAGGGGGAATCTCTAAAAGGAGGAATCTCTAAAAGGGGGAATCTCTTTAACCTTTTCGTTCTTGTCATTTTGCCATCTCCAAATTTCATATTGACAGATACTGTAACGAAAATTATAAGCGAAACGTATAGTTCGGTCTCTCCTCAATTGTCCACTTCGTTTCTCGTCTTAAAATATTGGTCAAGGCAATATTGATTATATGGACTTTGATTCGGAACTTACTCGAGCCTGTGCGCTGTGCGAAATTGTCATTTGTTGCGGTTTCGCGTTTCGTGGTGTTTACTCGTTTAGGGATTAGCATGGAAGCAGATTGGCAAAAATTATTTTCCTGCAGCCTTTTTAGTGCCTTTCTTCTGAGAAGTAGACAAATGTTTCAGGGCAGTCGGCCAGAGGATATTGATGGCTGGGTTTCTTTGCAAATCGAGTGATCTTTCGAAGTCAGCATGGCTTCCATTGTGTAGTAGTCAACTATGTGAGGTGTCAACGTGGCAGAGTCCCCAGCCTTTGTTAGAGTAGTTTACATCGATCGAAAATCGAACTGAATTCTGCGCCATTTTTTTTTTCGTCTTTTATGTTTTTTGTTTTGTTGTTGTTGTTGTTTTTTTTCGGAGAGAAATAATTCTGTACTTTCCTTTCGGTAGTTGTCACTCAGTACCGCCTTGTTTTGTTTGTTTGTCCGTTTTTTTTGTTTTTACTAGTTTATCCAATGTATAATCTTGAACTATGTGAATGAATTCAGTGGCATATATGTTCTAACTTTTTTTCAACCTTTACTGAACATGATGTAAGTCCATTATCATGATGTGGAATTTCCAGAGTTGTTAATTATGTAATAATAGTATGTGCAATTTCTGTTTCCCGTTTGTAAAAAAGAGTCAGTAAATGGTTTTTTATCCTGACTTTGCACCTAATTATATATTTTGCCATTGACCATTTACTGAAGAAAAGCTGTTAAGAAAGTAAATTAATTAGATGGACAGAAAATGACTCTTTTCTAGCCCATCCCGTGGGAATTCAGCTGAGAGTAGCATAAAAAATAAATCAACATGGCTTCTTAGCCCGCTCGTGATATTTAAAACGGACATGTTTCATGTAACACATATGACAAGGGTGGTCGAAAAGACTATTTACATGCAGGTGGAACAATTGTACTGAATAGACTGTTGTTACTGACGATGAAGCAATTAGTTCTAGCAAATAACTAACTGTGTTATGTAAAACATGTACACAGTACTTCGTAGGTTAAGAACCATCAATAATCAACATTTTATTTTACATACCCTCGCCTATAAAGTTACCCTCAGACTAGCAAGTCGAGGGCTATTCTGATATGGTTCTGTTCTCAGGACTTGAGTTATTACAAACATCTTCATTTCTCCGTTGCACTAAAAAGTCGTTAAATCAGAGGATTGAAATTACTCACTTGAGAGCGTAAGGGCCTATTAGAAGCTGAAAAATTTCCTCGAAAACCGAAAACTGAAATAATAGCCCTCACTAACAAAGCTTTGGTAGTCTTCAGAATCTCTCTTTCAGCTATCTAATTTTTATACGTCTAAACTTGTTTTACTTTCCGAATTTCTTTCTGCGTATTCCCTCGTTAGTGCAGAACACATCGTAGTCTAAAAAGTTCCTTTTTTGTGTAAATCGGCTCCACAGACCTATAGCAACAAATTGCATGATAAAATGATTTTATGTTACTATTGTTTAAAAGAAACACCACATTCTGAAGTTGCTTTTTAATTGCCTTTTTCAGAATTTTCATTTGTGTAGCCCTATTTTACAACCAAACTACTTTATTTTGCAACCAAACAGACCCTCCTTTGCTTTTATTCCACGTGAAGGGAGCGACTGAGCGCAATGTTATTCCCGCTACGAAAAGGGGAGACAAACTCGCAGTTGAGATATAGAAACTCGGTGGTCCACATTCTAGGGTCAAAGTCCACAAGATATTAACCCAGCCGCGTGATATTTGAAGAATAGTCTTTTGCTTTAATGTTATCTTAGGCTTTTCATAGTCTGCTTGGCAGCCCTTACGACCCAAACAACGGTTACAAATTACAGTTTTAGCGCGACTGCGGGTTGTAACTTCCTTGGCAAAACCAGAAAAAAACCGTATAATAAATCGTGCTGAAGAATCCGAAAAACCGCCTTCGTTGTTGACAAAAACCGAGACCCAAAGACTAAATTGGAGAAAACCCGCAAACCGCACAAGACACGAAAACCGAAAAACCGCGGTTTTTAAATGCGAAAGAAAACGAAAAAACGAACCAAATATTGACGAAATTCGCAAAACCGAAAATCCCAACGCCCCTCTCCTTGAAACGTTCCGTTTTCCGGTCGTGAAGTCTTCGTTTCGTTTTCTTAATGTATAAATCATTGCAGTTCCAGTAACTAGCTTTATAATGAATTTGGATAGTTGTGATCGGTTGAGACGGTCCTTGTATGGGAAGAAGGATTTAATGCGCCGGGTGTTTTGAAAAATAACTTTGACATTAACAAAAGAGTAGAAACGATTTACACAAGATTTACGTTTTTTAGGTAAGTTTTATATAGCCTCCTAAAGGTTCAGAAGACTGGATGACCCTTCTGCCCTATTATTTCTTCAGTGAACACGTAAAATTACAACCTGGCGTCTTACCTTGTTGAAATACTTCAGCCGATATCCACCTATCAACATACAGTTAAAGATTCATTTAGTTTTGCAGACTGGGCTAAATCTCATAAACATAATAATGGAATAATGTGCTCTTTCGATGTCTATTCGTCGTTTACAAATGTGCCACTTGATGAAACAATACAAATTTGTCTAGACAAGCCGTACGCCCTTCCTGATTCCCCAGCAATACCTCGTCCTGTTTTAAAGAAATTGTTACAGTTTGCCACGAAGAAAAGCCACTTTATCCTCGATGGTCAGTATTACGACCAGATTGATGGTGTTTCCATGGGCTCACCTTTAGGCCCCATTTTGGCTAACATTTTCATATGTGACTTTGAAGAAAAATGGATAACGGAAGAGTCTCAGATTTCACCCGACACTTTGGTACAGATACGTAGATGACACTTTCTCCATGTTTAAGAGCAAATGTACACAAAAATTCAAAAATAGTTCGGTAAGGCTTGAAAAATCGAATTTGCCCTACTGTTACATATAAGTAGGCCTTAGTAAGAGTAAAAACGCTATGTAGCTTTTTTCTTCAAATATCTGGGTATTTCCGAGAAAAAGACATTATCGATTTCACGTCCAGACATCAATCTAACGAGTGCTAACTGGGCTGAAAATCGACCATTTTCATTCGATTCGCATTTCGCAACTATTGAGCGCAAAAAAGTTGTAATACAACCAACTTAATGCAGAACTATTCCTTGTCCAAACAAGCCCAGTTTTAAGGTTACTTCAAACCTTCGCGGAAGTCCTCCAGGAAAAAATTCGTACGCGCGCTGTTTTCAAGGAAACCCCCACAAACTATATATCAACAGAAAGGTTATAAAATGTAGAATTCGATAAAATTACGTTTTGTCTTGGATTTTGCTTTCCAAAGGTGGCAGAGGCCGTCAACTCCAAAATGACCGACTGACGTTCCAGCGAATTAATCGGGTATCAAATGCGATCGTTCATGCGAAATAACTCTGCAGTGTTAATCACAAAGCCTCAATCTCCAAAAACGTGTCAGCATTTTCTTTTATTTCTATTGGTTATCTTTTTATAGATCTGTCAAGTTCGACTAGCGAAAAATTCGCGTAACCTGTTATGTTAAAGTCCGCCACGAGGAAAGTATCTAAAATAAAGGAAATCGCCGACACTCTTTTGTTCCATATCTATCAGTGAATGTTCTGACCAAATTTCATGGGAAACCGTCAAATCTGCATACCCTATTAATTCATTTAAAGAGAAGGGATTCTCTCGAAAAACGAGTGCGAGTTTTCGCCTTGTAAAGATTTATAAACATATCACGCCTTCACAGAGGAATGTGTCAACTTGAAAGCCGCAAGCCAATAAAATAACAGAACCCCTAGCGTTCACAGTATGCAAACTTGTGCTTCGCGGACATTAATTTTCTTGCCCAAAAAAAATCGACCAATATAGCCCCGCGAAGGTTTGAAATAACCTTAAGAATATTGGATCAATCCAACTATTTGGCGGTAAACCCAACCAAAGTGTTCTCCAACGATGAGTTCGTCAGTCAGTGAAACGAATTGTCATTTTGACCACGTGCCATGCCTCGGAATTCCAAAAGATTTTAGATTCTAACTATACTAGCATAGGTTTTTCAATATATCTAAAGTTTAGTTTGGACAAATGATTAGGCACTCGTCAAAAAATTATTCAAATCACACACAAAAAAATTAGAATAACGCCAGTAGTCGAATGCGTGACCAAAAGTGCTACCACTGTTTTTTTCATTAAGTCACTTCAATTCGAAATATCACAGGAATATCAGCACGACTTAAGCATAAAACAATATAAATATGTTTACCTTAGCTGGGTTATCATGTCTTGACCAGCAAACAACATTCCCATCCTGCCATTTTAACGGTGTTCCATTAGCTTTGCATAACCTGTACGCATTCGTCTGGTGAATTTGAACCCCCCAAATCGCTCAATATTACCAGGTTCCTATGTAAGTGTTCCTACGTTTTCCGTTTTGTTGTTCGGTACAATCATTCAACTTGCTTTCAGGCAGAAATCCCCAGTAATTAGCAATAACAAATAAGCTGCCATCTTCGATTGCCCAACGTCTCTTATTTGCATATTGTCCAGCAAGGTCTTTGCACACAGGGTAGGGGTAGAATGGGGATTATTTCCGAAATAAAAAGCGTTAGAATTTTTCCAGTATCTCGATGTTAGTTCTAATTCAGGGCCTCCTTTCTTAGGTAAAGCGATAAAATGATGCACACTAACAAGGTCTTTGTGGCTTAAAATTCAAACAAAGAAAAGTAACTCTGTTTAAAACTCTGAAATCCCTACCGTCACCCCCATGTAAGATATGTTGTAACGCACTGGTCTCGGATAAACATCTTCAGTCAAAATGGAGGCCTTTCAAACGTCTTCAAAATGGAAACCCGAAAGTCACACGTGGAATAACGCTTTAGCAGTTATTACTGGCTTAATCAAATGACACAAATAACACAGATAGAGTGATACATCCTATAATACATACATGTGAGTTGAGACAGTAATTGTTTTTCTTCAAAGTCGGATATGAGTACTGACAAGAAATTCAGGGAAAGAATCAGTTTGCAAGATTCAGGATACTACATACCGAAGTAGGTGAACATGTTATTTTTATGTGTATGTCATTTATACTGCCTGGTAATGCTGACGTTTCGAACTGAAGTATTAAATGCCGATATGCTGGTGATACTGTTGGTTACGCACTCGGTAGTTGCTGGCTTGATTTTGTGTCTTTTGTGAACGATTTTGAATAATTTTTTTACGAGTACCTAATCATTTGTCCAAACTAAACTTTACATATATTGAAAGACCTATCCTAGTATAGTTAGAATCTAAAATCTTGTGGAATTCCGAGACATGGCACATGGTCAAAATGACAATTTTTTTCACCGATTAAATAATTCAATTTTGGAGAACACTTTGGCTTTGTTTACCGTCAAATAATTCGATTAATCCGATATTCTTGAAATTGTCCTTTTTTAGACAAGGAATAGTTCTGCAATAAGCTGTTTGTATCACAACTTTTCTGCGCTCCATGGTTGCGAAATGCGAATTGAATGAAAATGGTCGATTTTCAGCCGATTTTCAGCCCAGTAGGACTCGCTAAATTGCATGAAATTGAGTCTGAAGGTCAAATCGAAAATGTTGTTTTTCTCGGAAAGACAAAGCTATTTCAAGGAAAAACTACAGCCTGTTTGCACTCTTGCCAGGAGCTAGCTATACGCAAAGTGAATTTGAAGTTTCCAGCCTTGCCGAAGAAATTTGATTTTGTTTGATTTTTGTGGGAATTTGCTCTTAACAGCAAAGACTCAGCTAATGAGTTTTTGAAGTACCTCAACAGCCGTCATATTAGCATCAAATTCATAATTGAATTTGAACGAGCCAAAGAGATTCCGTTTTTGGACATTGTCGTTAAACGCCTCCTAAACAACACTTTTATCACATCAATTTACTGGAAGATGACATTTACTGGACTCTATACCGAATGGGATTCATTTACACCACGCAAATACAAAGTCAATTCCTTATCCGCATGCTAACCTATCGATGCTTCCGTATTTGCTCCACCGGTTCATAGTTGGAATCCGCCGTCAAGGATCTCAAAAGGCTTCTGCTGCAAAATGGTTACCCTCAGGGCATCATCACTTTCAATATCAATGATGTCCTGAACAAGGACAAGAACAAGTCAAATGAACCCATAACAACAGTCCCCAAAAAGATGTTATTATTTTATTACCTTATATTGGTCTCCATAGCAATCACATTGTGTTAATCATTTCTACTCTTTTGTTAATGTCAAAGTTATTTTTCAAAACACCCGGCGTACCAAATACTTCCTCCCATGCAAGGACCGTCTCAATCGATCACAATTATCCAACGTCATTTATAAAGGTAGTTGCTGAGACTGCAGTGATTTTTACATTGGGAAAACGAAACGAAGACTTCACGACCGGAAAACAAAACATTTTAAGGCCCTTGTGAAACATGATCACTCTTCTGCTATTGCTGATCTCATTAAAACGACTGGCCACAACATCATATGGGAACCATTTTGAAATTTTGGCGTCCGGCAAAACTGACAACCATTGTAAGGTTAAGGAGACCTTGTTTATTCAGGAGTTGCAGCGAGCATTGAATGTCAATATCAGCAGTGAAAAGCTTTTACTTTATTAGAAAAGCTTTTCCATTGTGTCGCTTTACAGACAGTTTCCGTTTGAAGCGTCTTAAATTTCTACTGCAGATGTTTTCTCTCTAGGTTCCTGATCCCCATTGATACAGTATAAATAGCTTTTCAAAAAGTTTTAACGTTTATACTTTTGAAAATGTATGTTGACTAGCATACCAAACGTCAAGTTCATAAAATGCATATTTTTAAAATGTTTATCACCGCCGTTTGTGTTATATTTTTTGTCAAACATTAGTATTGTTTGGGATCATACAAATGGTTTTAATATAGCACATTTATTAATAGCCAGTGCATTACAATACAAGCTCTGCAGTGACCTACATCTGTAACAACAGCCATGAGGAAACAAATTTATTAAATCTTTTTAACCGCACACAAGTAAAGTAGTGTACCTGAAAAGACATAATCACTTGGCATACCAAAGGATATATTAAATTAGTACAATTTCAAAGCTGAACAAAATCGTTTCTTGCAATCTGATTGGTCAAGCGATTCCTTATGTGACGCTATATTCACCGCGCCAGGCGGTGAATATAGCACTTTCGAGGCCTGGTCACAAAGTTCGCCACCTTTGCCATCTCATTAAGTAAACATGGTGGACAGTCACTGAATGAATTGTTCATTTATTCGGAATACATCGCTCAAAGCCCAGGATATTTGAAAGGATGAAGAATTTTCAAAATGACTGCTGTCGCCATTGGACCAAAAAGTCTTTAAAGAACTCGTATTCAAGGAATTTAAGAATCGTAAACGCAGTGGTTACGTTGATCGCCAGCAGGTCAGATCGATTGACCAAAATTTATTTTTCTTCAAACTAAAGCTACTCATTTTTAGACGATGACGACAACTGTAAATGAAGTCGACAACGATAAAACAAAGGTACCGGGGGAATTTATTTTTCGTAGTGTTTCGCTTGTTTGTTTTACTGAAGAACTCTGTAAGCTTGTTATTAAAACTACGGCTGCATACGTGTATGCAAACGAACAGTTGCGTCTCTTTTTATGTTTTAGTTCGTTATTGTGTAGTCCTCTTTATTCAGTTCTGAAAATTATACTAAGGCCCAGCTCATACGTCGCATTTCTGCCCTATCGAATTCAATTCAATTAAGTGCGGCAGAAATGCGACTGTGGATTCATACGTCGCACTGGTGTCGCACTTAATTCAGAATCTATACTGTCGGGTATGTCGGCCAGCGGAATATGTTTTAAACGTAGAGTATTCAATATGCGGACGAAAATACTGAGCGACGAAGGACTTTAATTTTGCTAAAAATTGTCCGCCAATGGAACGAGAAGGAGAAGGCTGACAACCGAGCAGTATGTGTTACAATATGTTCAGGTTGCATTGGGTCGAGAATGGCCAAGTTTCTTCTTTTTCTTTGGCGGGAAGAGATTTACGCATGCTCAATACATTAACATAATGTATGCATTAGATTTGCCCCGTGGGACACCGCTTTTGTTTTCGAGGACACTGACGACATTGTCGACAGCTGGTATAAAATTTTCACTGACATCCTTGATTCTCACATACCTGTGAAAGAGAAAAGAGTGGAAAAAAGGGCCCAGCCAGTTTGGCTCACTACAGAAATTAACGACGCCATGAGAAGAAGAGACAAACTACTAAAGAAAGCTAGAATTTCTGAAAGTCCTACTGACTGGGCTACCTTCAAACGTGCTAAAAATGAGGGGTGCAAATTGATAAGGAATGCCACGGAGCAATTTTTTAAGAACCAATTTACTGAACATAAAAATAACCCTAAAAGATTGTGGAACCTCATCAGGAACCTAACGAGACAAGACGTAAATAATCATGCTCCTATACGTCAGCTGAAGGAAGAAGCTAAATTGATTACAGATCCTCTTGACATTGCTGAGCGTCTAAACCTCTGGTTTGTGAAGCAGCCCCTTGAACTGCTCCGAAATAAACCATCACATTCATCGTCACGGGCTTCTCTCAAGCACATTAAGGACCTCACGGCAAAAAGCGTAAACAAACCAGAGTTCACCATCCCACATATCACACCGAAAAAGATCGAGGAGTTGCTAAAACTCATGCCATCCCATAAGGCTGCAGGATCTGACGGTCTTGGTGCTAGGATACTGAAAATAGCTGCCCCTGCAATCTCCTTACCATTGAGTCGGCTTATAAACCACTGCATTGATACAGGCACTTTCCCGTCTGCATGGAAAACTGCCAAAGTTACGCCTATTTACTTCACTTCACTTCACTTCACTTAGCTTCTTTGTGCCTCGTGGCCTATTTACAAGGGGAAGTAAAGACGACAAGAATAATTATCGTCCAATCTCAGTACTCCCCTTACTATCCAAAATTTTTGAGAAACATATCCACCAAGCCCTGTACAGCTACATGAGAAACAACAACTTGTTGTACACCTTGCAGTCCGATTTCCGAAGATCCTAGTCTACGGAGACAGCGCTCATTCGCCTGACAGACCAGTTGTTATCTGATATGGATAAAGACCAAGTCAGTGGGCTCGTGTTTGTGGATTACAAGAAGGCCTTCGACTTAATTGACCATGACATACTTCTGTCCAAGCTCGAGGCATACGGTATAACATCTAGGGAACTGATGCTCTTAACGAACTACTTAAAGGGCAGAAGGAGCTCAGTTGTCATTAACGGAGTGCATTCAGAATACAGACTGATCACACACGGTGTTCCGCAAGGATCGGTACTGGGGCCACTGCTATTTATCATCTTTGTGAATGATCTCCCAAACTCAGTCTCCAAGTCAACTGTAGACATTTACACAGATGACACTACTTTAAGTACTTCCGCTGTAGTCTCAGATCTACCTGCAATTCAGCAGAGGCTCCAAGAAAACATAAACAAGATTACAGACTGGACATCTGACAACAAGATGGTACTTAATGCCTCTAAAACAAAAAGTCTTCTCGTAACTGGCAAACGACTGGAAAAGAAGGCTCCAGACACGAATCTTAAACTATCATGCAACGGTAGCGAGATTGAGCAAATAACTTCACAGAAACTACTTGAGGTAAAATTAGACACTCACTTGAGTTTTACTGAACACATAGATAACATTTGTAAAAAAAAAAAGTGTCATAACGTATTGCGGTGCTGAAGAAGATTAAGCGTAACCTGCCTCTCGCTGAGCGTAAGCTTTATTTCAACGCCTTGATCAAGCCGATAATGTTGTATGGCTCATGTGCATGGTGCACTGCGTCAGAAGAGAACGTTAACCGCATATCCAAGCTGCCAAAGCGAGCAGCTCGAGTAATCTTGGATGCGGATATCGGTGAAAGAAGCGAAATGCTTCTCAGACGACTTGATTGGCTGTCACTTAAGGAAGAATTAAACCTTAAAAGGACTAGTTTAATATTTAGGCGCATCAAAGATGAAAATAATTGTCCGAGCTATATAACAGAACTTTTAATGAGAAACTCAGACCCACACACCAGAACCAGTCGCTATGGAAAATATAACTTAGTGTGCCCCTCCTATAACAGAGAAATGGAAGGGGGGCGAACTTTCTAAGCCAATGGAGCAAAACTATGGAACAGCATCCCTTTAGACATTCGCAAGAAAGACTCCATTGGCTCCTTTAAATCTTCTGTTAGAAAATATTTTTTGTCCAAAAACTCTTAGCTTAGTTTTTAGTTGTGCATATCTAGATTTAGATTTTTTAAATTTTAACTTTTATCATATCTTTAAATTTTTAGCTGTATTCTATTTTGTAATTTTATTATCTTATAAGTGTAAATAGTTTTTAATTTTTAACTTAGGATAGAGGGCCACTGGTTCGTCAGATTTTTACTGTTGTGTGTTACCCTCTGTAAATAAAGTTGTTACTTACTTACTTACTTACTTATTCGACACGGCAGAAATTCGACGTCTGAATCGGTGTCGCATTTCTGTCGGATAATGCGACACGACCAGTCGAACGTGCGGCAGAAATGCGGCAGCCGATTCAGACGTCGAATTTCTGTCGAATTTAATTCGTCTGTCGAATTTAATTCGTTGAATTGAATTCGACACGGCAGAAATGCGACGTATGAACCGGGCCTAAAACAATTACTCGCCTCAGGCTAAGTGAACATTGGTGAATATTCACCTCGACTCCCTCTCGATGAATATTCACCAATGTTCACTGAGCCTGAGGCGAATAATTGTTAACTATATTGTTTCGCCGATCTCACTTGTTGATATTTGAATTCCAACGTTCCTGTCTCGTAGGGAAGCTGGGTCTGAGGATAGTTGACCTCGCTGTCAAATCATGCAACGTACTTTGAAAATTTCAGTTCTTCTTCCATAGTAGTAACGCACTTCTCCCGTTTCCTCATTCTTCTGGATAAATCCTAAGGCCACATTGATTTTTAACACGCTTCGTTGTTGACGAAAGACGTCTCACTATTTCTTCCACATCTGCTCCCTGATTTTGTAGACGGACGTCGTAACTGTCCCTGATGGTCTCGTCGACTTGATGACAGGTCAGTGCGAATTTAACTGCACCAGATTGTGTTAAAACGTGCTATTTACTGGGACCCCTATTGTTACTCATATATCTACACAGCCTGCACATTATTAAACCGGTTCTGCGATCCTCGTCTCATTAACTCAAGGCTGCTGAATTACATAATCAACAAGTGTTCTGGTTATCTGAGTTATACTACTAATATATCAATTTTCTGTCCAAGTCAGCTGACTTTGCCAGAGCAATGTCTCGACTGCCCCTCAATTAAAATGTCGCCCGTTTTAAAAATTTATCCTTTTTTTTTTTTTTTAGCAACATTGCGTAACTAGTATCTTGCAGCAATGCTGGATAATTTCCTATCAATTAACCCTACGTTCTTACTCTCTGAAGTTTGAATGAAGTCACAGATGAGAGTCAGATGACGGATTTAATGACGTGTGTATATTTGTGACGTCATATGACTCCTGACCAACCAAAAATATGTCATTTGCAGGTTAAGAGCTTGTCTCATTAAAATGACAAAGGGAGGGTTCCCTCCACCCTCACCGACTCTAATACCATGGTGGGGGCATGAGCTTACTTGTGCGTAGGAGGGTTGGTGATTAGCGAGTATATATGTTTGGATACCCGGTCTTAATTAGCACAGATTTTGACGATTTTATTTCTCCGTTTATTCCTAAGCTTTTGGTTGGATTGAGAAGATATATCAAACACTCGAGACAGTGTTTCATCTGCTATCCAGACACCTCGAATTTCGCCAGAAAATACTCCGCTACGCCTCGTATTTTCAACTCTCTTCTCGGTGTTTGGATATCCCGATGAAATACTGTCTCTCGTGTTTGATATATTGCTTGAAATAAACGTGAATCATTTTAACATAAACTTGAGCTTCATTCATATATTAAAGGTATTTACTAACAGAAACTTAGAGAGTAAAGCATGCGGCAAGAAAATAAAAGCAACTGACAGATGTATTGTGACGATTGACTCCGGTGAAAAATACATTACTTTTGCAGTTGCTCTGTTTTTTATCATTCTGAAAAGAACAATAGAATGTCGGAAATATATTAGCACCGGTATTTTTCCAAGATCAGTTGAAATACGTAGTATTTTTACTTGAATACAAAAAAAGGATACGTCACATTTTAGAATCGTGGACTCTCTGGCCAATGAAGGAATCTAAGCTTAGTATCTTCAACTTCGTCCGGAGCAAAAATCTGTCGCAAAGATATTACATAAAGGCAATTAGAGGAGGCTACAAGGGCAGCGGTTTCAAATATCAAAATTATTGCCATGTGCTGCTAATATAGGGTAGTATTCATACCCAATGGTGCTTTTAAAGGACGATTCAAGGCCATATAGGGCAACTTTCGTTGAGCCATGGTTCGTATTTTCGAGACCAAACTAGCTTGATACTGCATTATACCCAAATTCAGGTCAGCGGCTTGATATCGCGTAGGATATAAGGCCTGTAGACGACGCTTCTGATTGGCTAGTGTGAATCTGGGTATGGGTGAGACATATATAGGAGGTTGCCTTCCGGTCGAATTTATACTTTTCTGTTGTCAGAGGGCTGAAATTACCACAAAAATGTCAACTTACATGTGCGTTCCAATGTCACTATCCCATCTGAATGCTTTTGGCCCGATTGTCTTTAAAGGATTATCGGAGAGCATTCTTTAATAATGCAAGCAAAAATAATGTAATTACTACGCTAGCACAACTTCAGGCGTTTGTAAAATCACCAGCATTTGCCAAATTAATCAGCATTTTTTATAGCTTATCTTTGATGTAGTACATTATCGAGTGGTGTAGCCGGGGCAAGAGGACACATAAGCTCTCATAACATATGTCATTTTATGTAGCAAATACAATTCTGGAATACTCAGTATAGTAATATTTTTCGTTAATTTCTGATTTTGTGTCTTTTTAAAAGTGGAAAATGAACAAAATTTTCAAAAGTTCTCGATGACAGAAAAGAATTAAGAAGGTACGTCGTATGTCACTAGGTGCCAAAAACATTTACATCAACTTCATGTACTGGTTGTTTTACGGGTGATTTTTATTTAATTACCGGTAACGAACCTCGCTAAGTTTAACTAAAGATCATTGTTATACCTCCCAGCTCAAATGCATTTTCTGCTTGAAGGAGAACGTGTCACGTGTCATGGATCAAAACTCACTAACTCCCTAGGGGGAACAAAACTCAATAACTCCCTAGAGGAACAACAACTTGAACTTTCTATTCGCACGTGATCAGGTCGTGCACCTTGAGGCACTAATAGCGGCAAATTTGTGTACCAGTGGGCCTGATGTCAAGACGTCGGGTAACGTTTCTCACCAGAAAAAGTACTCATTATTCAAGAAAAGGGATTTATGATTGCAAAAACATATCAGATTAACAAAGGAGAAAATTTGAACACTCTGTGTCTTCAAGTTTTTAGTTTGGCGCCAAAAATGCGTCGTCCGCGGCGTTCGGCAAGTCACTCTTCGATCGCTGTCGCCAGATAGGGAAATAGTCGTGTCATTTACAACAAAATACGCTGTTTCTCGTCAAATCAAACCCAGAATTCTCGAGCTAAGCATTAACAGAAGCCAAAGCAGCTTATAGTATTGTCTTCAGTTTTTGTTAGCTGCGAAGTGAAAGGTTATTATCATGTCGTTTCGGCAGGACAGCTGGGTTTGACTGCCGCTCGTACTGCGGGCGCAGCCACCTAGGCGTCAAGTAAATCTTTTTTTTTTTTTCTACTTTTGAGTCGGGAGGTATAGCAAAACACTTCATAACTAGCCCCTCGGGAAACAGTGAGTTTTGTTTCCCCTCGATCCTCAATGTTCAATATTGAGGGTCTCGGGGAAACAGAACTCACTAGCACTGTTTCCCTTGGTTCCAGTGATTATGTGCTTATTGTACGATGTGTCCATAAGAAGAGGCTCTACCACATAAATAAACATTTCAAAGGTAAACCATGTAGCTTTAAGGGTTCAGAGATCACTGAAATGCTTCATTAAGAAAAAGAAAAAGACGCTGTAACACATTGATGCCATTAAGAATTCTTCCTTTAAAATACGATAGTGCACTGATATGATTGTTGATACTCACAGGAAATAAAATCCTACAAAGCGGACGGCGCTTGGAAATAAATTGAAGTTGGAAAAGGCTCCATGTGGAATTTTGTTTAACTGATTTCCTCTCAGGGAGCTAGGAGATAACAGTAAACATAATTGTTTGTGGCAATTGTAGTACACATTGCTTAAGGTGGCTGGCAACAATTTCTAGCACTATCCAGCAGATGGATCAGCCCTAGCACAATTTATCGAGTGATGTTACAACATTGGTATCAAAAAATCAAAGATTACCTATAAAATGTTTAAGCATGCAACCGCGGACAATGATCCTGCTGTATACGATTCGAAACTTTGGATCAGTACGTAGCTTATCATGGAAAATGAAGAATATAAAAGCCAAGACTGATACAACGTGGAATGATTTTTTAAATCAAAGTGGCTGTGAACCACTTAACTCGCATAATGATTTATAAAAGGCTGAGGATGGAGTTTTTGTATTAATTAAATAAAGTGAGTCTATTAATAGCTTATGTCCAAACGTAGTCGTTCGAGTTGCACAGTCTCTCGCTACTCCAGCTCCATTGAGTTTGTGATGAATGACACCATTGTCAGCCAATTCAGACCCTCGCTCAGCAGTTGAAAGGGCCGGCAAAACCACCAGTTTTCTGAAGGGTTGTTTCGAGGACGAGGCTCTATTGTCGCATTTGCCCGGTTTGTTCGAAAGGTGGATAACGCTATTCACTGGATAAATCACTATCCAGTGGATAGCGTGGTTTGTTTCGTTAACACTTATCAACTGGATAGCGATTTATCCGGTGGATAGCGATATGCAGCCTTCGAACAACCGGAGCCAGGCCTTCTAAATAAAAGTGACCTGATGAGCCTTCCTCGTTTGAGTATATCGTGGAAGTGGCGGTCTCTTGTTAAATATGCCTTTCATAAGGTGACAGAATATGGAATGTTCCACAACCCTGAGAGAATCAATGGTCGGGTGAGTCATGGATATGGCTTAGCGATAGACATTAATTGACCGATAGGCCTTCCTTGAGTTAAATGCCCTAGCCAGGAAATCTCACAATGCTGAATAAAGAGGCTGAAACGAGATTAATCTGTTGTTGATTCCACCAGCTGCCCAATTAACTTTCTCCATGCTGAACTATGAGCATTAGAAGTGTTCCTCCGCCATGCAGCTAAGAGAAGTGTTCTAGCTTCTGTAGAGAAACCTGTCTATGAATATAAGCGGTTGAGACAACTCACCCTGCTAATTGAAGGTAAGCTAAGAGGTGGTTTTCCCCCTGTCTGGTCAACAGATCCACCGACAGTGGAAGTTACTGCGGGAAATCATCTACACAAAGTTGAAGAAACATTGGGTACCAGAGTTGTGTTTCCCAGACTGGTGCGACAATTACCAATTTCTGGACATTTTTGGAGAATGACTTGCTTTAGACACCTCCCTTCTAATACGAAAGGGGAGAAAGCATATCCGTCAGTTGAGACCAAGGTGAATGCATCTACTGCTTCCGCCCCTGGGTCTGGCCTCCAGCTTGCGTACCTGGGGATCTGGTACGACAGGCGGCATGCGACGAGATCTCTTTCCAGAGGATCCTAAAGTCTCTGAATGTGTTGAAATATCTCTGGTTTGAGTTTCCAGTCGAAGTGGTCCACAACAGTCCGCGACTCCCAATCTGCCAGGAGATTTTGGCTCCCTGGAATATGTCTTGCCATTAAAGTGGATTGATCTTGAAGGTACTAGGTCCACAGTTCGAATGCAAAACTTCACAGAATGGGAGACCTGGTACCCCATTTTGTTGATATATGTCACTGCTGTCATATTGTCCTTAAGTACAAGAACCTTCACTTGAGTTTTGTGTTGAGTGAAGGCTTTCACTGTAAAGGCTCTCCCCCTTCCCCATCAACTCTAACAACTCTAAGCAATTGATGCGTAGTAGTCAATCGGACTGAGTCCAAAGACATCCCGTTCGTACTTCATTGCAGACAGCTCCCCATCCCAGTTGGGCGGCATCCGTATCTGGGTCCCCCACTTACCAAGTCCTTGCCGTTCCAGGAAAGCAAGCTGTCTCTCCACCATGTTAGGTCTTCTCGTGCTTGAGGAGATAGGTGCATTTCGCTTTCGTAATTTATTGGAGAGCACAAATGTCGATTCTTTACGTTTTGTGAGTGGCGGTGATGGAGGAGGGCTGGAAAGAAACCTTGAATGGAGCTGTTAAGCAACCCTATCAACCTTGCAAACTTGCGCAATGTCAGGGAGGATACTGTTAAGGCCTTCTGGCACTCTCGTTGTATCTTGTGAACTTTTTCGTCGGGTAAAGCTAGAGACATAGTTGTGGAATCCAATAGGAAAGCCAGGAATTCCATCGAAGGGGATGGAGTCATGGCTGACTTCTCGTAATTCACCAAAAAGCCTAGATTTTCCAGAGTGCTGGAAACTAATTGGGTAAGTTGAGCTGCAAGATGTTTGGTTTCTGCCATGATTTAAATGTCGTCCAGACGGACTATCAGCCTTACCCCCATTTGCGCAACAAGCCCACCACTGGTTTCATTATTTTGGTAAAGACTCTTGGAGCACTGGCAAAGCCAAAGGGGAGGCACGCAAATTTCCACATTGTTGTCTTCCATAGAATTCTTAGATATTTCTGGTGATGTAACCAAATTGAAACCGTGAAATAGGTATCCTTGAGGTCCAATGCCAACATATAATCGTCTTTTTCTTAAAAGGTCTCGCAGCATTTGTATCCCTTCCATTTTGAAGTGGAAGTACTCTAAATAATTGTTTAGTCCTTTCAAATTTATCACAGGCCTTTGGCCACCACCTTTCTTGGGAACCATGAACAGGGAACTTACAAATCCTGCTTCCATGCCTTCCAATGGGGCTTCGTGAATAGCCTGTTTGTCCTTCAAGGACTGGATCTCGTCGTCCATTGCAAGTATTTCATCCTGTGAAAAGGGGAGGGGTGGTGGTAGGGCTATTTGGGTAAATTTGATATGATAACCTGTGACCGTTTGACACACCCTGGGCTCGCTTGGAATTAGAGACCAATTCTCAATAAAGTGCACCAGCCTTCCTGCTACTGGAAATCTCTTATATTTAAATCGGTATAAAGAGGAAACCTACCTTTGCTTAGGTAGGTGTCGCTTGAGAGGTCCACTGTTGATCCCTTTCCCTTAGGGTAATGGGTTGACCCCAGGATTAAAAGCGCCCTGATCCGCGGTTACGGAAAAGTCTGTTCGCACCTGGGCTGCCTCGGAAGGGGCAGGAGGTGCCTCTGTATAAAAAACGATTCGGGAAGTGCCACGACCAACTGAGCTAGGAGTCTCAGCTCTGGTTTTAAGCCGTTCTTCGAATCCTGCACGAAACAGCTTTCGTGCTACCTTAGGGTAATCATCTTTTCCCAGAGAGGCTTAAGTGCCGTGACTGTTAATATTTACTATTATGTGGCTGTGTCTCACAAGGACTGGGAACTACTGAATTCTCGAATTTTACTGGCTGAAATCGATATTGACCGCGGTCTAGATTTTCCCATCTAGACCGGCACCTAGACCGGTTTCATTTTGCGTTGAAAAAGAAGCAAACTAAAATACAAAAAATGTTCACCATTTTCTTTTATTTTCTTCTCAATCAGTTATGGAAGTGCCAAAAAGCCTGATGACAGGAAAAAAAAAAAAAAAAGTAAAGAGGACGAGCAAATTTCGGCAGGTTTAAGTTAAGCTCATCTCCGTTTTCAAGCAAAATGTTAGCAAACCAGTTACATTAAACGAATTAAAGTTTTCTTTCTTGCCATTTAATAAACATCTTATTAACCGAGCTAAGTCGGTCTGTATGGGAGAATCTTGACCTCGGTCGTGTGTACAGACCCCACTCTGTTCGGTTTGTACTCACGTCCTCGGTGAGATTCTCCTATACAGACCTCCTGCTCGGTTAATAAGGGCTAAGTATAGCTGATCGGCGTGTAACTGACATGAGAGAGCAAACATTCCCTACCGGGCGTATTGAATATGAGACTGCTTGCAACCGACGTTTGACTTGATTTTGAAATCGAGAGTCAAGTCCTTTATGTGTGAATTAGAATTAATCGTAGCATTCAAGTGGTCAAACTTCATGCACAGGGAACCTGTGAGGTCAGCAGGACCCCGTTGATAACTATTTGTACTGAAGGGTTATCCTGGACAAATATTCGGTTATTACAAGAGATTATCAAGCTTAGAGAGTGAATCCCCCATGTATGTCCTCTAACTAAGGTAATCCCTCTTAAGTTATTGTTAGACCTCACACCTGGTTTTTCCGAGGATTTTATTCGCGCGATGCGTGGAGAGCCGAAGCGACTTTCTCGAAACTACCTGAGACGAAATGGCGGGAACGTCATTTTATATGTTTTGATTTCGTTCATAGCAGAGATGTTTTAAGCACTCTCAGCCGTCTTTTTGTTCGACCGGGCTTTCGTTTGTTTTGTGCTCGCTTGGCTGTTCATTATTTGGCTGTTTACTTGGTTTTAGGGAGTTTAATTAAGCAAACTTTAACGGCAACGGCAACGAGAAAAAAGCGTGAGTTATAATTCTTTGTTCATTTCTTTGCCGTTGTTTACAAAAGGTCACAAAACAACAACGTGAAATAACCACATTCGAGAGAACGTGAACTATACGACGGCCAATTTTTAAAATTTCCTTTTCGAATTTTGACGCTGTCTGACTTATTTTGTTTAGGATATTTCTGACAGTATAGACGAAATTATTAGAGAGGTTAAGCATGACGTTTACGGCAAACGGCAAAAATGGAACTTTTGCCGTCTCTCTTCAGTTGTGTGTACAGTAGGGTGAAATTATTTGTATTTGCAATGAATAGTAGGAGAAGGTATTCCATTTTTGTGTGCTTTATTTACGGATTAGAAGAAAAGAACTCAAAATCAAAAGTTATCTTTGCCGTTTGCCGTGTGCTGTTAACGTCATGCTTAACCTCTCTAATGAATCGAAATTCTCGCGAGACTCGTAGGTTGAATGTTAAGTCGTTTTTTAATCGATGTTGCCTTTGGCGTTGTTGCCGTTGCTGCTAAAATTGCTTTTGCTGCTTGGGCAGCGAGCGTCCGACCTGCACTTTCGACCATCTGTTTGTTCGGTTGCCTAGCTTGTGTTTGGACGTTTGTTTGCTTTGCACTCGTTTGTCGACTCATTTCTCTGCCGTTCATTCAGTTGTAATTGTTTGTGGAGAGGACATCCGTCTCTTCTTTAAACTCCTATTAAAGTTTCGAAATGTATTAAAACATACCGAGAGCGGAAGCCCCTTTGCCTGTAATCAAAATATCAAAGAAGACATCCCCACAGCGTTGGAGGTTATCCTTTGCATTGAAACGCAACGCAACGCAACGAAACATAAACAGATCATCCACGAAAACATCCACGCAACGCGCGAGTAATATCCGCGGAAGAACTGGGTACAATGTCTAAAAATAACTTGAGAGGGATTACCTTAGCTAGAGTATCTATATGGGGGATTCACTCTCTTACTTTGATAATCTCTTGGTTATTGTTATTATTCGAAAACGAAGCGGCTTTTTAAAACATTTAACGATAAAATATTGCGATAAAACATTTCGTAAAAGCATCAGCTAACGCAGTTAAAAGGCAAATACGTGATCTCAGTCACAAGATTGGTACTTTACTACAACCCGTATTTTTCAGCAGAAAATTGGAACAAGACCTCAAGCCCAGAGAAATCTAGCCTCCAATCGTAAATCAACAATGCATTGTTTACTCTTTTACATGTGATCTGTGTGATTCAGATTATGTCGGTTTTACAGCTCGACACCTTCACCAACGTATTGTTGAACATAAAAACTGTGCGATCGGTCAACACTTTTCAACAGCCCATGGGGATACAAGCCTCCTCAAAGAAAGCCAATTCCGCATTCTAAAAAAGTGCCAAGGAAAAATTGATTGTCTTGTCTACGAGATGCTTTACATTAAGGAGCGCAATCCTAGTCTCAACACGCAGACTGATTCCATTTGCCCAAAACTCTTTGTTTAAAAGAACATTCCATCACCTATTGTCTTTTTAGTATTCAAAATTTTTTATCATTCACTCTTTGACTTGATAATAGCGTTAGCCAGACGTCGAAACGTCGTCAACAAACTTTTAATATGCTTTTACGAAATGTTTTTTCCTCTAAATTTTCATCTTGAAGTTATTATTATTATTAATATTATCATTGTTACTATTATTGTTATTATTATTATTATTATTATTATTATTGAGGACTTTGTCTTGCAGAAAGCGGTTTCCTTTATCAGTTGCTTTTGTTCTTTGAAGAAGCGCAGCAATATAATTGTCCAGTTCAGGTGTATAAACTGCGCCAACATTACGCCCGGGATATTTCGGCACATGGTTTTCTTCTCAAAATTTGGAAGAGGTTTCCTTGAAACAAGTTCCAGAAAACAGGAAAGTTCGTCGCTTGCCGAAAAACGTGCGGCCGAGATGAAACAGGCACCTCTGTTTCATTGTCGTCCTCGTGGTCAATTTAAGGATCGTCAGTACTCGAAGTACTAGCTTGTGACATATTTAACCGTGGTTGTTTTGGTGGATTGTCTTTAGGGTCGATAACAGTGACCTCTGGAATGTTTGACTTTGATTACTCCTGGTTGTTTTGACGACCCTTGATCGGCCTGAGAAAATGGATCATGTTGGCTATCGGCCTTGATCGCCGATTTTAGCAATTCTAGGGCGTATTGTCGGCCAGGGCGGCACGAATCAAATCGCCAGGGTTTACCGTACCTTCCTGATGGATCCGGATTATTCGGGGGAATTTCCATCTTTCCCTGCCATGCTTTCTTGGTCAGAGGAGCGAATAAAAATGGCGCCGAACAGGACAACCGCTGCTTAGATGGATGGCCGCTGGCCTGTTGATATTGTTGTTTCGTTTTGTTTTACTGTAAAGCCGCTGTTGGGAGCGAATAAAAGTTGGTAACACTGTTATATGGAGGCGACTGGTCTGAAATATAATTTGGCTTTCAATTCCTGTCGTTCGTAATCATGATTTTTTACGTACAACAGGAAACCGAAGGGGCTCATTTACTCGATCGACTTTGTTCTCCGGAAAAACTTCAATCATTCCCAGAAAATATGTCAGTCGGAGAAGATGCTGATTATTGCAACTCATAGGAACGGGAAATTGTATATTTTTAGAAAGAGCAACTTCCTTAGAACGTTCGGTTACAACTATTACTATGCTTCTCGTACAAACTTTTTTATTTGACACGCACCTGAACTGGATGCCTAAGCAATCACTTTCATCAAGTTTCAAATGCTACACTTTAGACTGTCCACAGCCCTCTATTTTGTCATATTTTTATTCGATCATTGAACGCGTGGATTGAATCGCAAGAGAACTGGACGCAAGCGCAAAACGTAAGACCTGCCTGGGTAGAGGGGCTCTAGACATCTTTGGAAAAAAGTGAATTCCCCGTTTCTCCAGAAACGGAAAATTGCCATTAGTTGAAAGGCGACAAAAGTGCCATCAGGAAGTTTAAGCAAATCGCTACGGCTGGCTCTGATACGGCTGCCGGAAGTAAATTTCCCCCAAAATGAGACACTGCGCATGTACGTCGGTTGCATCCAGCCGTAGCGTGAA
>NC_138149.1:29829900-29847400 GCF_964199315.1 Orbicella franksi | reverse complement strand
ACTCCTGGCGCCTTTTTAACTTTTCTTCCGAAAGATTCCTTGCACAATCGTCTTAGTTTGTTAAAATTGAACTAGAAAAACGAAAATAGCGAAACCACACGTTGAACAGGTACATGCTCACAATTGATCATTTTTTTTTTTGAGTTTCCGATCCAAGAAAAACCAAATCCTCTATTTTCTTTGTGGTTAGTTATTGCAATCAGGAGTTCCGCTTTTAGGCCTGGTGTTTAGGCTATATATATTATCGCACTACACTAGACGCTAACAAGGTTTACGGATGGAAATGACAAAAGAAGCGTAACATAGTCTGAGTAGCAAGCGTTTCAGTACGAATGAGAGTTTTCCCAATTTTAGAATCATGCTAGCCAGTGTGAGAGGCCAACTGGGTAGAACATTCACGTAACTTCCCTTAAAGCCATGGCAGCATGGCTACTATGGAGCTGTTCTGTAGTGGAAACCTTACTGGCTATGAACAAACGTAGACGGGTGTTAAACAACTGTAAAAGTGTAGTGGAAGTTGCTCTTGAGTATATGCAATCTTAATCATCGCACAGGTCCTTAACAGCTCACAGCTCTTGAACACAAGTATTATATTTTACCGTACCCAAACTCGTAATTAGTAAGTCGGAGGCCCTATTTACTGCCGTAATACCCTGTAATATCAATTCACTGATCCAATATGGCCACATTTTGTGTACGGTAAATACCTGATCGTGCTGTCTCTGTAAAGACTAAATGATTTTTTGCCTGATTATAACATCAAGGCAAGGTTTTAAATGTTACGTTTAACTCACAGTTCGTACAGTTTTCCCAAAGTGGAAAACACGCCGTCAGGTAGAGATGTGATAGCGTTTGAAGACAAATCTCTGTAAAAATTGACAACGCATTCTGTGAAATTACAATTATTAACAACTTTTTGAATTGCATTCTCACCTAATATTTCGAGAGAGCCAATGCAAACTCGGCTTTGTAGTGTAGAGGGCCTGAACTAACTTACAGTATCCACAACTTTGTCTGTTTGGCAAACACTCTCTCTGGTAGAGAAGTAATATTATTTGAAGACAAGAACCTATGGTAAAACATAAAACAGTGGGAAAACTTCACGAATGATAATATGTGACAACGTTTTACATTCAATATCTGAGATAGAGATGTTATTTCCGTATTGGGAAAAACTGTGCCCGAAGTCTTGAGTATGGCCCGAGGGTCATACTCAAACGAAGGTCATAGTTTGTCCCAATACTAACGATTTGTAAAAGAATCTTCGCAACAAGAGAGTAGCTCAGACTAAATACAGAACGATATATCAAAGAACAGATTCATTTCCAACTACGTTATGTTAGTTGCATTTAGTTCACCAGTCAAGTTCTCCAAAACTATTTTTCGGTCTGAAATTTTGCGCAGTTTGAAGTTGTACTGCAAAAGCAACTTCTGTCAGTCTTGCAAATCTCTTGAAATCGGAGGTTTTATTTTGTTCTTTTTTAGAGCAAATTGAATTACAAAAAGGGAAGAAATCCGTTGAGTGAACTTCACAGAAATTATCTTAAATACAGAAGCAAACAGAGAGGTAAAATCGACTGAGGTTGTCTCATTTTTAACTTAAGGAGTTCGCGCAAACGTTTTCCAGTCCATAGATTTTTTTCTAATTTTTACAGCAATCAGATAACGAGTTACTTGTGTCAGAAAAGTAAAAAAAAAAAAAAAAAAGAAAAAAAAAATTGGAGGAGGTCACCGACTTCGTTTCAGAGATAAAGCGTGTGGAAAACAACGGTGATTTTGAAAAATTGGCGTACGTAATTCAGCATGGTCTACAGGGGTTTATAGTTAAAAATATCGAAGGTGAGTCAACGGAGGCAAACGGTCTTAGTCATATTTTGTTCATGTGGGTCTGTTGCGTACATAACTCCAAATGTTACCAACATTTTCACAAAAGTTATTCCTTCAAGAGGCATTTGAAACCTTCGCACACGTAAACGAAGAGCTAAAAGAACGGAATTCGATGGAGCATTTTGCAAAAAATTCAAACTTCGAATTCTAGTCCACAGATTTTCTTCATTTTTTCGCTAAACGTAGGAAATCGGTAGAGAAAATGAACCATCAAAAGAAAAATAGCGGTCACCAAAGGTCCGACATTGTTGAATCCAGGCAAAGTTATAGCCTTGCCCATCTGCCCTTTCATTGTTCATTTTATTAATCAGAGCGCGCTCTCATGCGTGACGTGGCGTGTGAATTTGCGTGCGCGGTAAGGATGGGCAAAAACCCTTAGATCGTCCTCACTACTGTATGACAAGAGAGTATTACGCGCCATTACAGTATTACGCGCCATTACAGCTCCAGAAAAAAATCCTCTAAGGAACAGATATTTCATGGAACCAAGACATTATCAAGATATTAAGTTACCTTGATGATCTCTTGATGGAACATATCCGTAACTTGATGGAACAGATCCGTAGCCTGCCCATTGCTCTGTGGTTTACTTACAGAGAGTCCAATTTTCTCAGATTGGCAAACACTTTGACATGTAAAGATTTCATAGCTTTTGAAGACAAATCTCTGTGAAAATTGACAAGGCATTGTGTGAAATTATAATAATTAACAACTTCTTGAATTGCGTTCTGATCTAAAATTTCGCTCTATCATGACAAGAGGACAAATGTAAGCTCGGCTTTCTAGTGAAGACTGCCTCGACTAACTTAAAGTTCTCTCAACTTTCTCAGGTTGGCAAACACTCTGCCTGGTAGGGACGTATTAGCAGAGATATAGATGCTATGTCCATATTGGGCAAAACTGTACACGAGGTCTTAAGTATGACCAGAGGCCTGAAGCCGAGGGTCATACTCAGAGGGGGGCACAATTTTCTCAATACTAACGATTTGTAAATAAAAGAATCTTTACAACGAGTGAGTAACTCATAATAAACACAAAAACATATATCAAAGAACATATTCAGTTCAAACTACTTAAGGTTATCAGCGTTTAGTTAAACAGTTAAGTTCTTTAAAATTGTTTTTCCGCTCGTTTTTTTGTTCTCTTTTTGCGGTTAAAAGTTTTATTGCAACAACAATTTCTGTCAATCTTTCGAATCACTTAAAATCGGAGTTCTTTTTACTGTATATTGGATAGCAAAGCCGAGAATTTTCGTAACGTGTTTTTCATAGAACGTTTCTTAAATACAGCAGCGATCAGAGTGGAAAAATCCACTGAAGTTCAGTTGATTTTAACTTAAAGCTGTATGGCTAGAGAAATACAGTAGTTCGAACCAGTACAGCGCCAGCAAGAAATCCAATGAGTAAGAGCTATCTCAAGGAATCAAACTAGGAGATTATCAAGATAATAAGTTACCTTGATAATCTCTTGATAGACCAGATCCGTTGCGTAGCCCTACCCATTGCTCTGTGTTTTACTTACAGATACTCCAATTTTCTCAAATTAGAAAACACGTTGACATGTAAAGATTTAATAGCGTTTGAAGACAAATCTCTGTGAAAATTGAGAAGGCATTGTGTAAAATTATAATAATTAACAACTTCTTGAATTACGTTCTGATCTAAAATTCCGCTTTATCATGACAAGAGAACAAATGCAAGCTCGGCTTTCTAGTGAAGAGTCTCTCGACTAACTTAAAGTTCTCTCAACCTTCTCAGGTTGGCAAACACTCTACGGGTAGGGACGTATTAGCAGTTGAAGACCAGTATCTCTTATAATACATAATACAATAAGAAAATGTCATGAATGATAATATCTCACAACGTTTTAATTCAATATTTGAGATATAGAGGGTGATTCCATATTGGGAAAAACTGCGCCCGAGGTCTTGAGTATGGCTGGAGGCCGGAAGCCAAGGGTCACACTCAAGAAGGGGGCACAGGTTATCTCAATGTTAACGATTTGTCAATAAAAGAATCTTCGCAACGAGGGAGGATCAAATCCGCTGACTAAAAGCTAGTTCAAGGAATCGAACGAGAAAATTATCAAGATATTAAGGTTCCTGGATAATCTATTGATAGAATAAACAAACAAAAAAACAGTTTTGCCACTGCTGCTGTGTTAATAAAAACTGAAATTCACAGTTTTTGTCTTAAACCAAGAACCATCTATCCCAACCAATCTATTGATGGGAGTTAAGACAATATGGGAACTATGTCTGTTCCAAGTAGGACCCTTTGTCTCACTTTGGAGGTTGCAAATGGGGTTATTCAGCTTTTTCACAGAAAGAGACTGGAGCCTAATGACTTGCTATGGCAACAGCACCAAGGGTGTCATTTGTTTCTTGTGTGATGTTTATTTTTGGTGCCAAGTTTCAAGAACACTGCTTCAATATTTCCAGAGGTATCGTTTATTTTGGTATTTTCCACTTTTCAGCTGCAAACCTTATGACGTCATCAGTGATCTAACTTGCATAATAGAAAAATGTCAATAACTCTAAAACGAAAATATCGATTTCAAGAAGAAAAGCCCCATTCTTCTGTATTTTGAAAGGCCTTTCAAAGAAGCATAAATTAGTTTTCGTGTCATATACACTTTAAAACTGTAAGGCAAGAGAAATACAGTATTACGCACCATTAGAGCGCCAGCAAGAAATCCATTGAGGAACAGATATTTCATAGAACCAGGACATTATCAAGATATTAAGTTACCTTGATAATCTCTTGATGGAACAGATCCGTTGCCTAGCCCCACCCATTGCTCCGTGTTTTACTTACAGTTGTTTCAATTGTCTCAAGTTGGAAAACACTCTGACATGTAAAGCTTTAATAGCGTTTGAAGACAAATCTCTGTGAAAATTGACAAGGCATTGTGCAAAATTATAATAATTAACAACTTCTTGAATTGCGTTCTGATGTTAAATTTCGCTTCATCAGGACAAGAAAACAAATGCAAGCTCGGCTTTCTAGTAAAGAGTCCCTCGACTAACTTAAAGTTCTCTCAACTTTCTCAGGTTGGCAAACACTCTGCCTGGTAGGGACGAATTAGCAGTTGAAGACCGGTATCTCTTATAATACATAATACAATAAGAAAAGGTCATGAATGATAATATCTGACGACGTTTTACATTCAATATCTGAGATATAGACGCTATGTCCATATTGGGCAAAACTGTACACGAGGTCTTAAGTATGACCAGAGGCCGGAAGCCCTACCCATTGCTCTGTGTTCTACTTACAGATAGTCCATCATTGTCAGATTGGCAAACACTCCGGCATGTAACGATTTAATAGCGTTTGAAGACAAATCTCTGTGAAAATTGACAAGGCATTGTGTAAAATTATAATAATTAACAACTTGTTGAATTGCGTTCTGATGTTAAATTTCGCTTCATCAGGACAAGAAAACAAATGCAAGCCCGGCTTTCTAGTAAATAGTCCCTCGACTAACTTAAAGTTCTCTCAACTTTCTCTGGTTTGCAAACACTCTGCCTGGTAAAGACGAATTAGCATTTGAAGACCGGTATCTCTTATAATAGATAACACAATAAGAAAACGCCATGAATGATAAGATCTCACAACATTAATTTTACATTCATATCTGAGATACAGATGTTACTGCCATATTGGGAAAAACTGTGCCCGAGGTCTTGAGGGGCACAGTTTTTCCTAATACTAACGATTTGTAAATAAAACAATCTTCGCAACGTGTGAGGAACTCATACTAGACACAGAAAGATGTATCAAAGAACAGATTTATTTCAGCACCAGGATCAAATCCGCTGACTGAAGGCTAGTTCAAAGAATCGAACTAGAAAATTATCAAGACATTAAGGTTCCTGGATAATCTATTGATAGAATAAAAAAAGACAAACAACAACAACAGTTTTGCCACTGCTGCTGTCTTAAGAAAACCTGAAATTCACAGTTTTTGTCTTAAACCAAGAACCATCTATCCCAACCAATCTATTGATGGGAGTTAAGACAATATGGGAACTATGTCTGTTCCAAGTAGGACCCTTTGTCTCACTTTGGAGGTTGCAAATGGGGTTATTCAGCTTTTTCACAGAAAGAGACTGGAGCCTAATGACTTGCTATGGCAACAGCACCAAGGGTGTCATTTGTTTCTTGTGTGATGTTTATTTTTGGTGCCAAGTTTCAAGAACACTGCTTCAATATTTCCAGAGGTATCGTTTATTCAGTATTTTCCACTTTTTAGCTACAAACCTTATGACGTCATCAGTGATCTAACTTGCATAATAGAAAAATGTCAATAACTCTAAAACGAAAATATCGATTTTAAGAAGAAAAGCCCCATTCTTCTGTATTTTGAAAGGCCTTTCAAAGAAGCATAAATTAGTTTTCGTGTCATATACACTTTAAAACTGTAAGGCAAGAGAAATACAGTATTACGCACCATTAGAGCGCCAGCAAGAAATCCATTGAAGAACAGATATTTCATAGAAGCAGAACATTATCAAGATATTAGGTTACCTTGATAATCTCTTGATGGAAATTCCGTTGCCTAGCCCTACCCATTGCTCTGTGTCTTACTTACAGTTCTTTTAATGTTGTCAGATTGGCAAACACTCTGGCATGTAAAGCTTTAATAGCGTTTGAAGACAAATATCTGTGAAAATTGACAAGGCATTGTGTGAAATTATAATAATTAAGAACTTCTTGAATTGCATACTCATCTAACATCTCGCTTTTAGTGTAAATAGAATACAGTAGTTCGAGGCATTACAGCGCCATCAAGAAATCCGCTAAGTAAGAGCTAGTTCAAGGAATCGAACTAGGAGATTATCAAGACATTAAGTTACCTGGATAATCTCTTGATAGAACAGATTCGTTGCCTAGCACTGCCTATTGCTCTGTGTTTACTTACAGATATTCCAATTTTCTCAAATTGGCAAACAGGTTGACATGTAAAGATTTAATAGCGTTGAAATCCAAATTTCTGTGAAAATTGACAAGGCATTGCGTGAAATTATAATAATTAACAACGTCTTGAATTGCACACTCATCTAACATCTCGCTTTTACGGTAAATTGAATAGCAAAGCCGAGGATTTTCGTAAAGTCTTCTTCATAGAAATTTTCTTAAATACAGCAGCGATCAGAGTGGAAAAATCCACTGAAATTGCGTTCTCATCTAAACTTTCGCTTTATCATAACGAAAGGGCCAATGGAAGCTGGGATTTCTAGTTTAGAGCCCCTCGACTAACTTCCTTAACTTTTTCAGGTTGGCAAATACTTACGTCACGAATGATAATATGTGACAACGTTTTACATTTAATATCTGAGATAGAGATGTTATTTCCGTATTGGGGAAAACTGTGCCCGAAGTCTTGAGTATGGTTCGAGCGTCATACTCAAACGGAGGAGATAGTTTGTCCCAATACTAACGATTCGTAAAACAATCTTTGCAACGAGCGAGTAACTCAGATACTAGACACAGAACGATATATCAAAGAACAGATTCATTTCCAACTACATTATGTTAGTTGCGTTTAGTTCACGGGTAAAGGTCTCCAAAACTATTTTTCCCTTCTGAAATTGCGTCCAATTTGAAGTTGTACTGCAAAAACAATTTCCGTAAGTCTTGCAAATCATTCGTAATCGGAGTACTTTTTTACTGTAAATTAAATAGTAAAATACGACGAAATTCGTTAAGTGCAGGTACTTCATAGAAATTCTCTTAAATGCAGCAGTGATTAGAGTAGTAAAATCCACTGAAATTGAGTTAGTTTTAACTTAAAACTGTATGGCGAAAGAAATACAGTAGTTCGAGCCATTACTGCGCCAGCAAGAGATCCGCTGAGTAAGAGCTATTTCAAGGAATCGAACGAGGAGATTATAAAGATATCAAGTCACCATGATAATCTCTTGATAGGGCAGATCAGTTGCCTAGCCCTACCCATTGCTCTGTGTTCTACTTAACAAATAGATTCCATGTTGCCGTGCGTCTGTTCAGTAATAGATCACAGATGACGTCAAAATGTGGTAAGAACAAAAAAGTGGCACACGAGGCGATAGCCGAGTGTGTCACTGATGTTCTTACCACATTTTGACGTCTTCTGTGATCTATTACTGAACAGACGCACGGCAACATGGAATTTATTTGTTTTATATAATAACGAAACAAACTACTACCGATAAAGCTTTTTTTTTATTTCAAAATCTTTCAACATAACTCGAAAGCCGGCCTTTGCCCACTTTGGCGAACACGAAAAAAGCCATTTGACGTAATCTATTGTCTATACAAATTGAAGCAATCTCATTGGTTGCTATGCGTAGCAAAGAATTGTGATTGGTCCGTGAAAATCACGCCACTGTCAAACTTGACTCAGGCGTCGCTTCTCGTGGAATGAAAACTTACAGCGAAAGCAGAATTGAACTGCGAAATCTACAAATCTCAAAGAAAATGCTGGATAAGTCAAGTCACTTTTTGTCATCAGAGCAGCCCGGTGAGCCGAAAAGCTTGGATGTTGCCTCGAATATTGCAGGAGTTGGAAAACTACGCTCGGAAAACTTGCGGCTGCGGTCAACCGGGAGGCCACTCGATTCGAGTTTTGAATGAAAGGAGCGTTAGTGATGGTGGAAATTTGTGTCCTCTGTGGTTGGTGATTCTCAAATCAGTTTGAAATAGTGTCGGAGACACCTTTTAGCTGCGATACAGTTGGCCGTGAGCTGTAGTGAGCTATACTTTGCTCGCTGCTGTGCCCTGAAACGGACTGGAACATTCGCATCGGAAAGCAAGGTTATCTGTTTATTTTAACTGATTTTAAGAAGTGGTTTTGATGTTTCATTCCAGACAATCACTGTGTCAACAATTATTTTGAGACTGAGAAAAGTTCAATGTTTTAAATAAATTAATCTCATAAACATTTTGTTTATTGGGTTTGTTAAATTCGAGACAAAGCAATGGTTCTCGGCTTACCAAGACTAATTTTGTGTTTGGTTTAGTCTCGCTCGACTGCCGACTGAGACTGCTCGAGTATTTTTTCTGAGTCACTGTCTAAAACAGAAACGCCTTTATCTTTCTTCTTCCTGCTAGACTATGCTTCTGGTACCTGTTCAATGCCTGGACAAGACTTTCTTGTACCTTATCTTTTGCCCAGTCATGTAAAATATTATCTAAATTCTTAAAACTTTCCGCCATTTTAAAACACAGAGGGAAAAACTTTGAAATGATGACGTCAATCGTGCGTCTGTCCTCTAATAGATCATAGGCGAGAACCAATCAAAATGGGAGAATAACTTGGGTTATTATATAATTACAGATATTCCATCATTGTCAGATTGGCAAACACTCCGGCATGTAACGATTTAATAGCGTTTGAAGACAAATCTCTGTGAAAATTGACAAGGCATTATGTAAAATTATAATAATTAGCAACTTGTTGAATTGCGTTCTGATGTTAAATTTCGCTTCATCAGGACAAGAAAACAAATGCAAGCCCGGCTTTCTAGTAAATAGTCCCTCGACTAACTTAAAGTTCTCTCAACTTTTTCAGGTTGGCAAACACTCTGCCTGGTAAAGACGAATTAGCATTTGAAGACCGGTATCTCTTATAATAGATAACACAATAAGAAAACGCCATGAATGATAAGATCTCACAACATTAATTTTACATTCATATCTGAGATACAGATGTTACTGCCATATTGGGAAAAACTGTGCCCGAGGTCTTGAGGGGCACAGTTTTTCCTAATACTAACGATTTGTAAATAAAACAATCTTCGCAACGCTTGAGGGACTCATACTAGACACAGAAAGATGTATCAAAGAACAGATTTATTTCAGCGCCAGGATCAAATCCGCTGACTAAAAGCTAGTTCAAAGAATCGAACTAGAAAATTATCAAGACATTAAGGTTCCTGGATAATCTATTGATAGAATAAAAAAAGACAAACAACAACAACAGTTTTGCCACTGCTGCTGTCTTAAGAAAACCTGAAATTCACAGTTTTTGTCTTAAACCAAGAACCATCTATCCCAACCAATCTATTGATGGGAGTTAAGACAATATGGGAACTATGTCTGTTCCAAGTAGGACCCTTTGTCTCACTTTGGAGGTTGCAAATGGGGTTATTCAGCTTTTTCACAGAAAGAGACTGGAGCCTAATGACTTGCTATGGCAACAGCACCAAGGGTGTCATTTGTTTCTTGTGTGATGTTTATTTTTGGTGCCAAGTTTCAAGAACACTGCTTCAATATTTCCAGAGGTATCGTTTATTTTGGTATTTTCCACTTTTCAGCTGCAAACCTTATGACGTCATCAGTGATCTAACTTGCATAATAGAAAAATGTCAATAACTCTAAAACGAAAATATCGATTTCAAGAAGAAAAGCCCCATTCTTCTGTATTTTGAAAGGCCTTTCAAAGAAGCATAAATTAGTTTTCGTGTCATATACACTTTAAAACTGTAAGGCAAGAGAAATACAGTATTACGCACCATTAGAGCGCCAGCAAGAAATCCATTGAAGAACAGATATTTCATAGAAGCAGAACATTATCAAGATATTAAGTTACCTTGATAATCTCTTGATGGAACAGATCCGTTGCCTAGCCCCACCCATTGCTCCGTTTTTTACTTACAGGTGTTTCAATTGTCTCAAGTTGGAAAACACTCTGACATGTAAAGCTTTAATAGCGTTTGAAGACAAATCTCTGTGAAAATTGACAAGGCATTGTGTGAAATTATAATAATTAAAAACTTCTTGAATTGCATACTCATCTGACATCTCGCTTTTAGTGTAAATAGAATACAGTAGTTCGAGGCATTACAGCGCCAGCAAAAAATCGGCTGAGTAAGAGCTAGTTCAAGGAATCGAACTAGGAGATTATCAAGATATTAAGTTACCTGGATAATCTCTTGATAGAACAGATTCGTTGCCTAGCACTGCCCATTGCTCTGTGTTTACTTACAGATATTCCAATTTTCTCAAATTGGCAAACAGGTTGACATGTAAAGATTTAACAGCGTTTGAATCCAAATTTCTGTGAAAATTGACAAGGCATCGTGTGAAATTATAATAATTAACAACTTCTTGATTCGCGTACTCATCTAAAATCTGGCTTTATTGTGACAAGAGAACAAATGCAAGGCTGGCTTTCTCGTGAAGAGTTCCTCGACTAACTTAAAGTTCTCTCAACTTTCTCAGGTTGGCAAACACTCTGCTGGTAGGGAGGTATTAGCATTTAAAGACCGGTATCTCTTGCAATACATAGTACAATAAGAAAACGTCATGAATGATAATATCTCACAACGTTTTACATTTAATATCTGAGATAGAGATGTTATTTCCATATTGGGAAAAACTGTGCCCGAGGTCTTGAGGGGCACAGTTTTTCCCAATACTCACGATTTGTAAATAAAACAATCTTCGCAACGCGTGAGTAACTCATACTAGACACAGAAAGATGTATCAAAGAACAGGTTCATTTCAGCGCCGGGAACAAATCCGCTGAGAAAGAGCTATTTCAAGAAATCCGACTAGGAGATTATCAAGATATTAAGTTACCTTGATAATGTCTTAATAGAATAAAAAAAACAAAACAAAACAAAAATATCGAATGTGAGTCAACGGAGGCAAACGGTCTTATTCATATTTTGTTGAAGTGAGTCTGTTGCGTAAACAATTCCAAATGTTGCCAACGTTTTCACAAAACTTAACCCTTCAAGAGGCATTTGAAACCTGCGCACAGATAAACAAAGAGGTAGAAGAACATAATTCGATGGAGCTCTTGCAAAAAATTTAAACTTCGAAATCGCTAGTCGATAGATTTCTTAATTTCTTTTTTGTTAAACGTAGAAAATCGGTACTGGAGAAAATGAACCATCAAAAGAAAAACAGGGGTCACCGAACGTCCAAGATTGTTAAATCCGGGCAAAGTTATAGCCTTGCCCATCTGCCCTGTCATTGCGCATTTCATTACTTCGCGTGCGCTATCATGCATGACGTGCGTGGCGTGTGAATTTGCGTGCACAGGCAAAAACAATTAGAGCGAACGTCCTTAAAACTGTATGGCAAGAGAAATAAAGTATTACGCACCATTAGGGCGCCAGCAAGAAATCCGTTGAGGAACAGATATTTCATAGAACCAAGACATTCTCAAGAGATTAGGTTACCTTGATAATCTCTTGATGGAACAGATCCGTTGCCTAGCCCCACCCATTGCTCTGTGTTTTACTTACAGTTTTTTCAATTGTCTCAAGTTGGAAAACACTCTGACATGTAAAGCTTTAATAGCGTTTGAAGACAAATCTCTGTGAAAATTGACAAGGCATTGTGTGAAATTATAATAATTAAAAACTGTTTGAATTGCGTTCTTATCTAAAGTTTCGCCTTATCATGACGAGGGAACAAATGGAAGCTCGACTTTCTAGTAAAGAGTCCCTCGACTAACTTAAAGTTCTGTCATCTTTCTCAGGTTGGCAAACACTCTGCCTGGTAGAGACGTATTAGCATTTAAAGACCGGTATCTCTTGTAATACATAACATAATAAGAAAACGTCATGAATGATAATATCTGACAGCGTTTTACATTCAATATCTGAGTTATAGATGGTATTTCCACACTGGGAAAAACTGTGCCCGAGGTCTTGAGGGGCACAGTTTTTCCCAATACTAATGATTTGTAAATAAAACAATCTTCGCAACGAGTGAGTAACTCCTACTAGACACAGAAAGATGTATCAAAGAACAGGTTCATTTTAGCGCCAGGAACATATCCGCTGAGTAAGGGTTATTTCAAGGAATCCAACTAGGAGATTATCAATTTATTAAGTTACCTTGATAATCTCTTGATGAATTAAAAAAAAACAAAACAAAACAAAACAAAACAAAAATATCGAATGTGAGTCAATGGAAGCAAACGGTCTTAGTCATATTTTGTTGAAGTGGGTCTGTTGCGTAAATAATTCCAAATGTTACCAACGTTTTCACAAGACCTAACCCTTCAAGAGGCATCTGAAACCTTCGCACAGATAAACGAAGAGCTAAAAGAACGGAATTCGATGGAGCGTTTTGCAAAAAATTCAAACTTCGAAATCGCTGGTCGATAGATTTCTTCATTTTTTTTCGTTAAACGTAGAAATCGGTACTGGAGAAAATGAATCATCAAAAGAAAAATAGGGGTCACCGAACGTCCAAGATTGCTAAATCCAGGCATAGTTATAGCTTTGCCCATCTGCCCTGTGATTGTGCATTTTATTACTTAGCGTGCGCTCTCCTGCATGACGTGGCATATGAATTTGCGTGCGCAGTAAGGATGGGCAAAAACAATTAGCCCCAACGTCTTTAAAACTGTATGGCAAGAGAAATACAGTATTACGCACCCTTACAGCGCCAGCAAATCCGCTGAGGAACATATATGTCATAGAACCAAGACATTATCAAGATATTAAGTTACCTTGATGATCTGTTGATGGAACAGATCCGTTGCCTAGTTCTACCCATTGCTTTGTGTTTTACTTACAGACGTTTCAGTTTTCCTAGATTGGCAAACACTCTGACATGTAAAGATTTAATTCCGTTTGAAGGCAAACGCCTGTGAAATTTGACAAGGCATTGTGTGAAATTATAATAACAGACCAATTTCGATATATTAAAATTCAGCCTAAAACAATAGACCTCAGCACGAGGCTCCGGGGAATATACCCCATAAACTCTGTAGTTATTCCCCGGAGCCTCGTATTGAGGTATATTGTTTTAGGCTGGATTTTAATATATCGAAATTGGTCTGTTAACATCTTCTTGAATTGCGTGCTTATCTAAAATTTCGCTTTGTCATGACGAGAGATCAAATACAAGCTCGGCTTCCTAGTGAACATTACCTCGACTAACTTAAAGCTTTCTCAACTTTGTCAGGTTGGCAAACACTCTGCCTGGTAGAGACGTATTAGCATTTGAAGACCAGTATCTCTTATAATATAGAACACAATAAGAAAAGTCAGGAATGATAATACCTGACAGCGTTTTACTTTTAATATCTGAGATATATGTCATGTTATTTTCATATTGGGAAAAACTGTGCCCAAGTTCTTGAGTACTTTAGACGGAGAGAACAGTGGCCCTTGCTCCCCTCGCCCCATATAAGGGGGTCTGGATGGGGTTAACTTGCAACTGACAAATGGTGAAAAGCATTACTGACAACTGACAAAACTCGAAAATTAAACCGACAACTGACCGTTGTAGTCATTTACGGACAACTGACAAAATGCTTTACCATTGCTTTCCGTTTGAATTTCGCTGAAAGTAACCTTTTTCGGTGGAAATGATGTTACTTTAACCTTTGTAGTTGATTGATATGTATACCCTCAATAATTAGAATGGTTTGAGCGTTTCTGACAGGTCAAGTGACATGTCACGTGACGTTTAGAAAAAAATGGCCATTATTTGAGGAATGAATGAGTAGCCAGAGATCGGATACCCATGTTTGCGCAAAGAACTCTGGGATCGTCAGGGGGCAAACATTGCAAGTCGCTAGAAGGAATTGTATAGCGAAAAGTTGTTTTCAGGTACAAAATATGATTTTGGAGAATGATCAACGCTTTTTCCCCGTCGTTGTATCGCAAACAGATTTAGGCAGTGTTGATACGTGTAAAATGTAAGTAGTAAGCGTTTCCTAGGGTTCGGGAGCAAAGAATTACCGCGCGAAAAATGGAGCGAGTAAAAGAGGGGGGAGGGGGAGGGGAAGGAAGGAAACTCTTGCCGACAAACCGCTGGATTTTGAAAACCACCCGCTTGGCCTTTCATTCCTGAGTGCGCAGGCTGAGATTTCATGCTGTCATCGGCTGTCATAAATTGGCCAATAAAATCTTCGGCCTTCCGTTGCGGAAGTAAACTTTAAACCAAAACGAACTCTAACTTGTGAAAATATGTCAGAAACAACGAGAGTACAGTGGGAATGAAGAAATCTCGATGAATCCGAGCGACTAATGTAGACTTTGTAATTGAAATTTCAACGTCAAATTTGATAATTTAAACTCAAGGTTCATTTCTACAGAATATCTTTTCAATCCGTCCAAAAATAAGCACTGCAAGGGTGAAGTTGTAACACAGATCTGCCAAAAAGTTGGAATTGAAGTGATAAAATGTGACAAGTATTCAAGTCGCGTTTGTCATCCTTGTGCTCGCAAGATTCGAAATCTTGGATCGCTGTATTCATTCGTCCAGGAATCGATACAAGGAAAAATTAGCAAATCAACTCCTACAAAGTAAAGAAGCGTTTGTGGGATACGCCAGAGGGAAGACGCCCGATCCGCAAATTGGTTTGAGTGTTATCGCCTGTGACAAAAACAAACAACGGAAAGTCTTCTTGGAAAACATTGGAACATTGGAATTTGGGTAGGAGAGGGTTCAAACAGCTGAGAAGGAAAATAACGATAATCTTGACCAGTATCTAAATATAGATAATCTTCCCGAAGGCGACCTCCAAGTCAAAGTTGTTTATAAAGCCGACTCTGGAGATGTTCTGGTAAGAATTCCCCGCGACGAGAAGACTAAATGTTTAGTAAGGCAAATATGTGACAAAAGCTTGCATGCCGCAGCTAACGCTATAACAAATCATTCAGAACTATACCTAGAGGTTTTAAATGCTGTCAACAAAAATATATGCTTCTAATAAAATTTCAGAGAACCTAAAATCCGAAAGCACGTTGCTATGGAAACAGCAAGACGAAATCACTGGGTTTTTCAACACAGTATATCTCGGAGGAAGTGCGAATTTTCTGTCGCGTAGTTTATTATTTTGTTCTTGGCCCATGTGGCATTCAAGAACGTGGTGTTAAAATCAAAGGAACAAGCTTCGAACGCGTCTTCCCCTTCTTGCGCTATGTTGGATTCTGGCTCTCTAAGTTTAAGGTATCAGTATATCCCAAATGACCATAATTCGTTGGCGTCGCTTTACGGTCGGACGTTTCAAGCAAACCCCAGGAAAGTATATATTTTCTGAAAGCGTGTCGGGAAGTTTTGATTACTTCTATGGTTTATTTTTTGACACGCAGTTAAACTTTTAGTTTTGATAAAACTTGCATTCTCTTCACTAAAATAGTCATAACTTTTGAAGGAAGCAACATTCTCTTCAAATTTCAGCGAGAAACGTTGAAAACTCGCCGGAAACGAGCTCAAAATGAGTGTGCACTTCACTCACTGAAATTTTCGTTTCGAGATACGAAGGAAAATATACTTACGGGCGTTCGTCCGGCGGGTTCAATGAGAACATTACACAAAACGTGTGAAAATAATGACGCGTTGATCGACCAAGTGAAGGTTCATTTTACGTTAGCAATAGATCTCGTGTCAATTGCAAAGGAGAAAACGTCTCAGATGTTGCCTGCGGCGGGAAATATCCTTTGCAAGATCTGAATTCCACCGCTCGGGCGCCCAGGTTAGTCAGAAAATAATTTTGGCTTTTGTTTCTTCCTTTCGATTTTTATATCAGAGACAACGGAAGAGCCCACTCGTTAAAAACGTGAAGGAAACCCACTCGATACTGATTCAGTTGAGATGTTACTGTTTATACAGCTTCCAACGGCGAAAGTGCTAAGGAAATTTCAAGCGTCTTCCTTGTGCAAGCAACTTCTCCTACATGAAGCAGGAACCTTTGTCGCTACCAGCTAACGTATCAGCCCAATTCTGATCGAATGTTTTTGAAACCTCCAGTGAAATTTTTCCTCTGTAGTGCTTTCATCGTACTTGAAATGGACACGAACTTCTGCGTTTCTTTGATGACATATTTAAGCTTAAGTGATTAAATTAACAATCTACAAACGGAGAACTCGTCGAATATACCGAACACAAACGTTTCAGGTAATCGTTCATACGCGGCAATCTGTCACGCAACTTTTAATGCTCCCGTTGACAGCTATCAATTAGAGATAATTAATGCAAAGAAACGTTTTTCGTTTCTAACTTAGAATCAATCTTTTTTCATAGAACATTTTTTTCAAATGAAAGATTGCAATAAGATCTATCTGAAAGAGCGAAAAACAATTTTTTTTCAATTTTTTTTTTCGCCCAAGAAGGGCGAAACAGCTGTCCACTGTTGTGATCCTACTTTATCGGTTCTTGTCGTGTTGGTATCTCGAAAAGCCTTCGCGTAGTATCAGTCTTGCAGTCTATTGTTTGTCTTCATACATTTTTTTGGCTGATCAGATCTCTAGTAGATCCTACGTTGGCAGCGTGTATCGTATGCGGTCCCTTGCAGTTTCTGGTTTCGCATTAATTTTGGGGTATACTGATACCTTAAGACGTTTGATCGAAAAATGTCAATAATGCTCGACTAGCCCATCCAATCACGAGCCCAGTTCGCTGGCGAACAAGGTTTTCAAAATTCAGGGGTTTGGTAACTTATTCATTGGTGGCGTTTGTCAGCAATATCATGCAACGAAAACGCGTTTTAGATGCAGGTCAATTATTTCCATCCTCTCACGACTACAACGACCGTCTCTCTTTTCGAAAAAAAAAATATGGGGTCAAAGGTCGTTTCTTCAACAAAACTCGACTTTTGATCATTTATATCTTCTAAAAACAAAATCAAGGAAGGTTACTCCAAACGTAGC
>NC_138149.1:29707400-29824900 GCF_964199315.1 Orbicella franksi | reverse complement strand
CTGTCTGTTGCCCTTTCCAACTCCTTCAGAGCATGACACGATGAAATAAAATTGCATAAGAGATCTGCTTCAGCACTGATGAGGGTTGTGAAGGTCATGAAATCTGGATACTTCTTTTCTTCTTTCATTTTTCTTGTGGCTTCTCTGTTCCACCGTGAAACAAGCCAGTCTGGTAATTTGGTGAGTAGCTTCTGGTTTTCCATGTAGTCATTCAAAACGTTTAGATTCTCGATTACTTGCATAGCAGTTTCCACGCTTGTTAGGAAATCAGCAAATCGAAGACCCTGGCGATCTTTCATACCGATCTTGGGCCATTTTCGTAGCTTGTCTCTGTACGCATTTGTTACTATGAACGGATGACCAAACCTTTCGTCTAGAATGTTCCACGCTCGTTCGTAGGCTTCTGATGAACCTTGCAGGAAAAGTCCGTTACTAGCTTCTTTGGCAGATCCACTCACGTATCGTTTCAAGTAATACATCTTATCGCTTGACGGTAAGTTGAGCGGGCTGAGCGGTTGAATTTAGAGTGTTTCTACCTGATGCTGAATGGTTGGGTTCTTGAGGCCGAAGTGAGGACGCTGCTTCTGTCTCAAGGTCTATCTGGATTGGAGAAGTGTCCAAAGGATCATCTTCAACTGAGTAAATATCGTCCTCGAATTCTTCGACCTCTTGATACACCTTTAGCTTCGCTCTTCCTATTTCTATTCAGTGTTTCTTAGCCTCCATTTGTTCCAACTCCACTTTTCTCTGCGCTAGTTCTGCTTCAATTCTTGCTGTGGCTTCCTTATGCTTTGCATCTTCTTGTAGGGCGTTAAATTCCGCTTCCCTTGCAACCAGCCCTGCAGCAGCATCCGTTTTCTTTAAATCGATGAGAGAAGGTGCCCTTGACGAACGACTGGTTCTTGATCGACCTGACCTTGTGGATGCCTTGCTCGATGTACTTTACACAGATCTTATATCTTCTTCGTTGCGTGACCCAGCTGAATCGCCTCTAATGGATTTTCTGTCTAGTGTTTTAGTCAGTGCATCACATATGTCCATTTTCTGTCGAATTTCTTCTCCTGGTGCCTGATCGTTCCGTATTTTATCGTATATCTTCTCCGTTTTGTTGCGGAGATCCTTCAAACGGAGAATCGCTTCTTGTTTTTCAGCTTTTTTCTACTTGTGACAATGGCAACTGTTTAGCGACGAACGACTCGATATCTGTTGCTTGCGTTTTCCATGTGTCGTACGCTTCGTGAAATTTCTTAATGAGCTGATCTTCATCCTTCTCATGCTCTCTTTGGCGCTGCTCCTGATAGGCTTGGCCCTTTTCCGTGAGTCTTCGAACTCTAGTAATCCGCGGTTCGGGCTCCGACTGCTCTTGGATTCCGTTTAGGCTATTTCTATGTACTTGACCGCGTTCGGCCCGCCCAGAAATCGGTAACTCTTCTTCATTAATTAAATCTACTACTTGACTTCCTGAGCTAGACATTCTAATATTACTTAAATAACTTCGTATTAAATCTTAATACTTCGCAACTGAGAGGCCGCCTAACGTGACAAAATGATTGTCTAGAATTCGTGAACTTCACTTAAGTGTAATTATAAACTTATTTCGGCGGCACTTGCCGAATCTTTTTAATAAAGTAGTGTCTCTGTAATTATAATGTTCTTGCAACTGAGAAACTTATAGACCTTTACTTTAATTTACTTGTATTACTTATGGTTTCCGTCGCTGAACCTTCCTTCGTTGTCTTCGCACTGTTGCCTTTTTTCACGCTTCTTCACCTTGATCGGTTACGGGCTTGACCTTTAGTTGCTTGACTTGCTTGACTTTAGTTCCTTGCTTGATTTGCGGTTGTCTTCGCTCGGAGTCTTCTTGTAGTTCAGCCAGTTCTCACTTTTGCTCCAGTGATTTGGTTAAACGTCGGTTCACAAACTGCTGTTTATTAAATTCTTTAAAAACTCTATAAAAACCTTGAGAACTAAAATAAAGGATACAAATAAACTACAAATTAGCCTGCGAAAATAACAGGATATAAATACATTTCACATGCTTCGAAAGTTACAAAAGTGAAACGAGAAAACTTAAGATCGATTTACAAATAACGTTAAAATGATGTCGTATACAACTTGACTTTATCTAAAACCTTAAGACTTAAATTTACAACTCACTAGCGATGAAACTGAACTTAAACGACTAAAGATACAAACTGCTTACATAAACAAACTAAAATAGCATAAAAAATAATTACCTTGGTGCTGCCTTGATCACCAGAACAATGATAAACTTGGAGAAACTTGTTAACTTGCAGTGAATTAACAGATCTTGCGTCAACTGATCTTGCTAACGAAAAAGCTACTCTTTTATAACGCTAGGTGGGTGTCGCGGCGCTACGCGTGTGCTTTCGCGACACCACAGAACTTACTAGAAAGACCTAGAAACAAGGGCAACGTACACGCGAAACAAATACGCATGAAAAAGCCTTAAATAACTGAATACGCGTTCAAATAAACTTCCAATGACTAAAAAATAGTACTCTTAAGGCTACGAAGTATAGTATTTGAGCGTAAAACAGCTTAAATTAGAAACCCGTTGAAAACTTGCGCAACGTTAAGCGTGCAAATTTGTTGCAGAAGTGCGCGCCGCTTCAAGTGTCGTACATCGCGCGCGCACAACTTAACTGCTGTCGCTACACTTGGTGTTGTGGAAACTAATGTTGGCTAGCTGTTGTGTTGTGGTTTGAGTATTGTTTATTGTTTTTTTGATTCTTTTCTTTCATGTCATTTGGTGATCACACTATCCGCAACAACAAGAAACTACATTTTCATAGTCGTTTACTCGACAGCTCGTTTTTCTTTCTCGTGAGATGGTCGAGCGCGCGAGCAAAACAAAAACCGCGGGAGATTAAAGACTCAGTTTAGGCCAGGATACAAGCATTGCGGAAACAATAGAGAAAAAAAGCAAAATGGTCAAAACTGGTCTTTAAGTTAGCACAAACAAAAAGGGGTAGTGGGTGGGCAGAAGAGAAAATCATTTAGGGTTTTTCATTTAATTATATGCATTCAGGCTAATCGTCATTAACGGCTACCTCTTTACAACGGCCACTTTTTTTGGTCCTTACAAATCATATCTCTTTTGCGAGCAAGGTGACCTATATTTTTCATTGTATTTCTCTAAACAGTACTTGGTAAGAAGCATTCACTCAAAGTTTCAAAAAAACAATCGTTCGGCTATTTTATTTCCGAGGAATCGCCTTAAAAATTTTTTTTTTAGTTGCTGGCATTTATGTTTTTTTTCTTATTCTTGGCCGAGAAGTCTCGACTTTTTTTCCAGTCTGTTTCCTTGTAAAATTTGGTCAGTCATCAGTCGCATCGCGTAAATTTGGATGTTCTAAACATTAACAGGCCTTTTTGTTTCCTCGTTGGCAAGCACTGTGACAGGTAGAGAGTTGACAGCGTTTAAATGTAGGAGTTTTGTCTTCTCTGCCACCCACGTTTTACCTCAATAATTCAGTATCTATTTCTTCGTTTGAATTTAGAACATCTGGTGTGACGGGGCCCAAAGTCCCTCTCCCTCTTGGGTGCAGTGATGTTTTTAAGTTATACCTTGGCGGTCCAATTATCCTTGGATGATTACGAACTCCTAAGATGGATCCTGCACGAATTAATTTCTGTGAATTGCTTTTCAGAATGTCGCACAAAAGAATGCAATCAATTTGTTATTAAGTAGGAATATTTTTTCCCTTCACATTTGCCGGATAGAGATGTAATACCATTAGAATACAAGCATCTGAAAATACACAAAGCAATGTGTGAAATGACCTGAAAAGCGACCATACTTTAGACAGACCTTTTAACCTTTGGTAAATAGTTAACAACCTCGTATTATTATATGGCTGTGTCGCAAAAGGACTGGGAACTACCGAATTCACAAATTTGATTGGCTGAAATCGATATTGACCGCGGTCTAGATTTTCCCATCCCGACCGGCATCTAGACTGGTTTCATTTTGCAAACTAAAACACAAAAATGTTCACCAGTTTCTTTTATTTTCTTCTGAATCATTTATGGAAGTGCCAAAAATCCTAATGACAAAAAAAAAAAAAAAAAAAAAAAAAAAAAAAAAATGTAAAGAGGACGAGCAAATTTCGGCAGGTTTAAGTTAAGCTCATCGTCATTCGCAAGCAAAATGTCAGCAAACCAGTTACATTAAACGAATTAAAGGATTCTTCTTTGCCATATAATAAACATCTTATTAACCGAACTAAGTCGGTCTGTATGGGAGAATCTTGACCTAGGGCGTGTATACAGACCTCACTGCGTTCGGTCTGTACTCTGTAAGAGCTTATTATTAACTTTCTAAAGTAACTTTCAATTTGTTGGTTAAAGAAACTTAGACTAAAGACTACAGTGGCTGTTTTGATTTTCGCAAAAAGTCTTGGCACAATTGCGTCATGAGTGAAAACAGGTCAAACGGAAACAATTCCGGTATGGTTGGCCATCGCAGCACCAGCACTAGCTGGCCGCAAGCCTTGTAAAATAAAATAATTCACACTTACAGTTTAATTAGATTTGTGAGGTTGGGAAATATTCCAGCAGGAAGATGTTTGAAATTTCTCAAAGAACGTTTACTAAAAAAACAAAGAGAGCTTTCTAAAACAAAATTGAAATAGCATTTTGTCTGCGTCATAGCCAAACTGTTAGGCCTGATGGGGAAGTTTTCGTTTCGTCTGTGAGTTAAAACAACAACAACAAAAACAACAAAAACAGCAAATGGTTATAGGAAGAGATAGAGATAGGGTAGGAAGAGGGTAGAATATGCCTGCTGTAATTTTGAAGTTTTTTAATGAAGAGAATTAGTTGATTATGATAGTTTTCTGAATTATGGAACAGATGGAATTTTGGACTAAATACATGATAGACACGTCAAAACGAAAATCATACACTTTTCATGAGCAAGCGGCCTCAACCCTTTCCCCATTCACATAATTTAAAACAATCCAAAAGGGCATAGATAATAATAGTCAACAAAGACACAACGATTACATAAATACACCACGAGGTATTCTTACATGATTATACTTATAGTAGTCGTAGGCGCGCATGTAGCAATGTCTTCGAGTGATGTTAATTTACGGCATGATAGGACGTTCCGCTTAAACCAACATTTCACATCACAATCTAAACGTGAAAAACTGGGTTAGCATTAGTCTGGGATGCGTAAAATTTTAAAGAAAACAAAATGAAAGGAGAGTAAGGTTGTTATTGTTGTTGCCCCATTGTAATTGTCAATTGCTGCTGAGAGTAAATGTCAAACAAAGGATATCTTGGGTTTCTGCCTTGACAACCCTAAGAGCTTACGAGATCACCAGAAAGCGTACGTACAACGTACCCTTACTACCGTACAAAATGACACCTACCCCACCGTTCTCCCCCACCAATATAGCCACGAGGTGTTTCGTAATTACCTTTTTTAGATCATTTTATCTTTCTGAAGACAGAATGATGCCTAGAAAGTGGTGTCCACCGAACCCTCTCGGCGCTCTTTTTCTGGTCAGTGGTTGAATATGGAGATCAACTGCATTAGCAAACTGAGAATTCTTGTTGCGAGGGCTTGTTACTAAGTATTGACGATCAGTTTGAATAGCAATCACGGATGCATTTTCTCGTCATGTGCAAAAAAAGTCGCTCATATCTCAAACAGCATTATGCTTGCTATCATGACGGTGTAGTGCATATCGCACATTATAATTATAATAAGTAGAATTATTCTCGCATTTTGATTGGTTCTTACGTCTCATCAATTAGATGACGCCATTAATATTTTTTCTACGTTGTCCCCAGTCCTCAACTTAATTTTGTCAACACTGTCTAGGAATGTGAAAGTTTCGCTACTTTGTGCTGGCTATACAGACGTTATTTTGAAAGTGAAGCAAGTTATTTGTCAAAGATCCTGCCCGACCAATACCTCCTCTCTATCAGAACTTCTGTGTTCTATTGATTGAGAGACAATTTTGCTCATATTTTTCCGTTACTTTTTTTTTTAATAACCGTCAACAGCCCGCTCCGATGGAATGCATTCAACTAAATGAGGACATAGTCTCTTGACCGAACATTGGACCTGTTTATCCTTCGACATTATTAAAACGAAAGCCTTTTCGTTCTTATCACATTTTGACGTTATCTGTGATCAACCTCGTTGACAGGGTTTCTCTTCTTCCCGCCCCTTTCTCTTTCGCGCGCACGCTCCAGGGCGCGGGAAGAAGAGGGATCCTGGGAATAAGATTGATTTGTGATCAATTACTGAACAGACGCACGGTAACATTTGTTAAAGTGATCTGACCTGACGCGGATGAAGTGGGTTCAGACAAGGCGAAGACGCTCCACTTTAGTAGGAGCATAAAGCAAATCATTCTCATGGTGCAAAACACTTTTCTGTCCATAACTCCAAAGCATTCCACATGTACTGCTGAGTCCAAATTCCTGCAGATATAGACAATCTAAGAAGGAAACAAAATGGACTTGTCTATCCGCAGTTTTCAATATAGAATTGTTATTAAGCATACTTAGGGAAAGCGAAGCACTGAGCGTTAGGGACGAGTCAGTGTTCTGGTACATTTTAGTCAGAGGAAAATCTTACAAGATTCTGCCATAGAGGAACGTCTTGCTTTTTGGTGATAAAGAAAAGCTTACATGTAAAAAATCAATCAATATGATTACAAACTAGTGAGAGAACAAACGCTGTCATGACTAATTTTGCATAAACTTAAAACAAAGGCTCTTAACTAAGCAATAACAAAAAACGTCAGAAATCACCAAAAAGAAATCACATTTCTAAAAACGGCAGGGGATTGTTAACAATGGCAAATAAGGAAATGAAACAGTGGAAGAAGATAGAAGGATAGAGAGAAAAGAACTCAGACGTTTTTAACAATCAAAGTCAATAAGTAAGGCCATTCGTCGCTAACTTTCATATTACGAGTAACATGGCAGGACACCACGGATGCCGCGCTTTCGTTTAAGATTGGCTAATGAAAAGTTCACCTCTTCGATGAATGCTCTGCTAAATTATCCTACATACCATCGCTTACGGGTATTTTGTTCTAGACTAACTCTTTAAAATCTGTTCCATTTACGGTTGCTACCATGTCACTCAATAGGGATCGTGTAGGACTGCTAACAAAATTTTAGGCGCAGCTTTTTTGAATTCAATAGGCTCCTAACTTGCTGAATCTTAGTTCCCAGACTTTTGTCATGATCTGCAGGTTACGATAACATTAAGCCATCTGTTGGGCTTATTGTATGTGCCTGGTAATTAGTAGAATGATCTGCTCCCTTTTTGTTTTGATAGGGATGAGAATACTATATACTCGCTGTTGAGCAATGGGCGGTTTTGTTACAATATGGCTTGTCGAACTAATCTGTTGTTTAACTTTGTCTGAGATTCCTTAATTCTTCCATAGATTGCTATCTACTGAAAAGAAAAAGTAATAAAATCTCCTAATGGCTTGTTCTGAAGATTGTATTCTACGAGCGTTTTTGGGAAATAATTCAGTGTGTTACTGGTAAGGGTTTTTTACGGAAACAGAGGAACCCTCTATATAAAAAGGCACGCGCGTTTTTTTTTTTTTGTTTTTCTTTTTGTTTTGTTTGTTTTGTTTTGTTTTGTTTTGTTTTGTTTTGTTTTTCAATTCAATCTAAGTTCAAAACGTGTTCAAAAACGAAAAAGAGCTCGTTGAAATTAATTTTGCATCTCTCTTTCAGCAACCTCAAAATGGGATTTTGATACCCCGGTTCTTTTTGTTTTTTTTTTTAATCAATTATCATATAGATAGCAAAACTGCTACCTACTAAATGTCCAACGAAGAGCAATTGTGAAGGGAACAGAGTGTAATGGCTGAACTTAATTGTTGGTCAGTGGCAGTTTATTATCAACGACATGAAGTGATTGAGTGCAATATGGAAAATGGTATGGCTTTTTTCGGTTTCCGTTGAAAGATTTGAAATCTTTATTCGCGTGTTTTCACAAGGTTGTGGCTGGTTTGTTGAGACAGAAACTAGCTATATATGCGTGATTTATGTTTATTAAGGCATAATTATGCTCAATGCCTACCTCAAAGTTTGCTAAGGTTGTTATGACAAACAAAATGAAACTCCTCTCGAAACATATTGCTTCTACCAATACACTCTTTCATTTTTATAAGAATATCGAGGCTGAAATTTCCGTAATTTTCTGTGTTGAAAGTTTGTAAATACCATAAACGGCAAAACTGGCCTAATAGCAACAAAAACAGCACTAACACACTTCGGCAAGAAGTTATATGCTCGATATATCAGGATTTAATGCCTGCAAGCTGTCTCCAAAATCACTTTAATGCCATCCAGACACCAAATACATTCGTAAACAGAAATTTCGTCAGCTGTAATCTAAGAATATTCACAAGAATATTTTCAGCTAAAATCGGCAGAAAAATAAGACTATGCAGCCTTGGCCGAAAAAGAAATTATATTCTTTTTAAAAAAGAGTGTATATCACGAAATGCACCCTCTCGCAGTCAAGCGATTTCCTACACTGCTCGATCGAGGGAAGTACCATATCGCATTCAAGTGTCTTTTAACAATTTTATCAACCTAACGAACCCATGAAATTGGGGATTCTTTTATCGATTTGTGCAATAGCTAACCAGAGCTTAGGGACTCCTTCTATACGACATTAAATAAGTGAATTGCAACGCTAATATTTGTTTAGCAACGACACTGAAAAATCACATGGGAGAACTTACCTTTTTTGAAGCTGCCAGAAAAAGAAATCACCAGGTTCGTCTTGAATCGAACGGCTAGCAGTGTGAGTTACTAGCAAGAAATGGGAACAAAATAAGTATCACATACTCTGTTAAGAACAATAGCCTTTATCGTGATTGGCAGAAACATATCACCTCCTAGGTGATATGCTTCACCTCCTAGGTGATATGCTTCTGTCATTGGCTATTGCCATATTTAGCTTTTTTTCAGCCATTGCATAACGGGGCTTTTCAAACTAATCATTTTATAATTACTGCTTGAATGTTATAGACTGCTTTCCAGTAAAGAAAGAGGCGGGACTTCATGGATTCGTTCCAGACTGATCAACTAACATGAAATTAAAGTTAATTAAAAATGCACACCTTGAATATGTTATAACTTCCCTACCTCCACTTTCGAGTAATTTGCTCAAGACCACTTCTTTAAAATCTGTTCCGTTTAAAGTCGCCAACATGGCACGACAATTTTGCAACAGTGATTAACCACTCAGCCTTAGGCACAGCGACTTTTTGTTGAAGGTTTTAGCCTTCTTGTTGAATCATAAATGTTAGACTTTTGTCATGGTCGGTTACGTCAACATAAGCCATCTGTTACGCTTTTTGTGTGTGCGTGGTAATTGGTAGAGTTATTTGGTCCCTTCTTCTTGAACTATCAATGACAACGTCATTTACTCGCTGCCGTGCAATGGTCGTCTTTGCGACAATATGGCTTCTCGAATACATGCATCTGTTGCTTAATTCTGTCGCAGACTCCTTAATTCTTTCATAGATTGCAATCAAATCTCTGCATGTTTTAGGTTGTCCTGGTAATTAAGGGCACATTTGAAAAATCCTTTTTTGTTTTGCTGGCAAAGTTTCAAATTTTCTTGAAACAATATAAATAAGATTCATCCGCGCGCTTTCAACCTAATTTTGTTCAAAACTAACTATGCTCAAAAATTGTTCAAAAAGGAGTGAACTTGATGAAATTTATTTATCAGTTCAGTTTTTTTTTTTTTTTTTTCCTTTTTTTTTTTTTGCATGCAGTAAAACGCAGGCTAAATTTGTATTAAAAAAACAAAGGTGGTTCAAAACTTATATCCGGGTCAGCTCGCAGTCTCAAAATGGCACATTTTTGGCGCTTCAATGTCGCAAGAAATCTCATTTCACATCCAATTATCATAAAGTTAGCAAAACTGCTAGATACTCTTTGGCCATTAGAGAGTCCGTACTGAGGGCACAGAGCGCAATAATGAACTCAACTGTCATTTGTAGTTTGCTATAAACACCATGGAGTGAGTGGAATGTAGAATTCAAAGCAGACTAATATTTTTCGGTTTCTTTCGAAGACTTGAAATCTTGTTTAGCTTGTTTTTGGCAGACTGTGATTGATTTGTTAAAATAAAAGCTAGCCAGTAAATTTACCTTTACCTTTATGTTTATTTAAGCATATCGGCTTACTATGATTAGGAGGAGAACTTTCGAAACATCGCTTCTACCCGGACTAGATTGCGACTTGCGCACCTCGTATTCGAGCAGTTTCCTGCAGTAACCGATGAGAGAGAAGAAAAAAACTTCCGTTGTGTCTAGATACCCCGCAACCGAGAAGTGGTTTCAAAAACATAGACACTCGGCAGTCTGAAATTCGTATAGACTTTCTAAGAAAATCTGGTCAAAATCTTCTTAGAATAATATATAGATCTTTTCTCTTTTTTTTATGAAATGTTAAGTGATTTCAAGTATACTATTTTGGATTTGTAGTTGGGAGTTCTAAAATCTCGATGCTTCCGACACCAATAGCAGTTGAAGACACTTTGAAATATTCCTGGTCTGACTTACGGAATCAATTCTCACTAATAAAATTAATAAAATTAATATCGGCTCTTATAACTCATCAAATATTTTCGCTCGGGCGCAATTGGTCTAAACGCGTCACGTGACTGAATATTCCCAAATTTTCAAAACTGCGGATGTTGCAAAAAATATTTAAAGGATAATAAACATAATAGCCTTCATTTGACTTTGAAAATATGCTCGAATATTTGTCCTTGGACATTATATCTGTTCCTTAAAGCTCACAGGAGTGGTGTGACATGGCGTGGCGTTGCCAGGTACTGGTTTTCGATTTGATACCAGGCTTCTGCCAGGTTATTAGTCTAGTGGAGAAGGATGAAGTACGTGCAATAGCACAATCTTGGCGCAAATTTACACTTTTCGCGTTGTTGACTTTTCTTTTGACATATTCCTTGCACAATCGTTTTTTCGAAAGTCCCTGATATATTGCGTAGTACATAATTTCTACAATCTTGGTTACCCTTATTGGGAAGAGTTTGTTAAAGTAGAAAAGAGAGTGAAACACTCGCTGAACTCTTACATGCTCACAATTAATTTGTCTTTTCGTTTTTTTGTTTGTTTGTTTGTTTGTTTGTTTCTGATTCCAGAAAAATAAATCTTCGTTTTCTTTTGTGCAATCAGGTAATTGGAGCTAAGTTTTCAAAATTAAAGATGTAATAGTGAACGCTTTTAGTAAAATTCTTGTCATTTGCTGACCAAAGCAATAACATTTTAGAACAATCAAATCGTTACAGCTACATTTTTGGAAAGCAGCAGATCTAATCGTGAATATTTTCTTTAAAAATGTTCTGCAGTCTAAATTATAGCTTTAGGATAGATCTGATAGTGCAAATGACAGTCAAATAATTTGAAAAATCAGACAATTTGACCCACACTTTTAAAAAAAAAGTTATGGTGAGAGTTGCTTGATACCAGACAGAATTTTTTACAGCCTCGCTGGAAGTTGAACAAGAGGATATATTTGGTTACCGATAGATTGTTAAACGTCTAGTCCCCTCCTGTAGAAATAATATAAACCAACTGTTTTCCGTACGGAAATGTATGAAACAATATCAGCCGATAAATCTAGTATTTTCAGCATATCAAGATCTATCCAGAAACCCAATGTCCTCTTTTAGTATAAATCTACTAGCGTTCTATCACAAATGCCATTCTCTGATTGGCTACGCCACTGTGATAGATAATGAGTAGTGTAGTAGTGTCCCTCGTTAACAAAATGACGACCGCTTCTTGGCGTTTTCGAAGTATCTGTGAAGAAGATTTAGATTAAGGTTTGAACGACTAGTAGATTTATACTAGTACTCGATTTCTATCACGTGATAGCTGACTCGGGCTGCGCCCTCGTCAACTATCACGCGATAGAAATCTCGAGCTCATAACCTAATTGTTCAATAGAATTATTTATCGAGGTGGCTCTTCATGCAATTTTATCTTTAGTGCATAAAACCATTAAAAAAAAAAGAAAAACATGATCGAAACAAGGAAGGAAGCGATCAATATGTTGTGCTCAATTTAACAAATATTATCAAATACTTCGGAATTTAACTTGAATGAAGTTGCAAGCTAATTCAAATTTACCAACGAATTATTAAGGATTCCACTTTCTGGAATAATTTTAAAGTGCTTCAAAATTTCAATCGACGTAGAAGAAAGGATAGATATTGTTTGATAGTTGAGTTGAGCTCAATGGCCTTTGTGTGAAAAAAAGTAAAATGTTCTCGCATATTTGACTGCAAAGTGAAGAATCGATCATTAGGACTTTTTTAATTTCTTATGTGAAAATGCCAAGCTTAGATTTGAGAGGTAGAAATAAATTTCAGAAACATAAAGCGTTTAATAGCTTTACCGAGAACAATCAGCCTCAAAAACTGAGACAATTTTCCACGACTAGTCAGTCAATATTGTTTATGAGGAAGGTCATTGCCCTTCAACAGACAATCCACATAATATACTAAAAACCAAGCCTTTAAAAAAAAAATAGAAAAGTCAGGAAAGGTGAAAGGTGAAAGGACGAAAGGTGGCGGCGGTCTTGCCGTCTTTATTCGTGATAACATCGCTGCAACACGTAAGAAAAGCACTGCAACATCAGTGGAATCACTGTTATTCGACCTACACATCGGGCAAAGACGTGCCTACAAGCCTCCCTCTGTTAACAATGGTACTTTCAGAACTGAATTGACGACAGTCCTGGATCAAGCGATATCTTTCTGCGAGAAAGTAATTTGTCTTGGTGATCTAAATTGCGACATAATCAATCCAGTTATGAATAATAATCAGGATAAATGCCTTTTGGATATATGCGACATTTATGACCTCGACACATTAATGAAAGAACCGACGAGAATATCAACAACTAGAGCTTCTTGCCTGGACGTGATCCTTTCAAATGTGCCCATGTTTATGAAAACGTCTGGCGTTATCGAAACAGGAATCTGTGATCATCTGCTAGTTAACACGGTTCTCAAAACTAAAATGCTATATGCTAACGCTGTAGTCACCAAGAAACGGACATTTATGACCTTCAACCAAGATGATTTTCAGAAAGATCTGAGTCGAACTCTTTTTCATATTGCATACGTCTTTGATGATATGGACGATGTCTACTGGTGCTGGGAGATGTTATACAACCAGGTGTTAGACGACCACGCACCAATGCGATCTTTCAAACGACGATCTTCAGTAGAATCGAAGTTTATCACTCCTGAAATTCGGAGAGAGATGGCGGAACGAAATCGGCTAAAGAAAAAATTTAATAGATCACGAAACCAGTATGACTGGGAGAGCTACCGTCTAGTGCGCAACAAAGTAGTTAGCACGAGAAGAAAATCTATACGCCGACATCTTGAGAAGCTGTGTTCGGAAAAATATGCAGATCAAAAAATGTTTTGGCGTGCCATAAAGCCTTAATTTAATTCCAGAAGGAATGTAGACAACAGTGGAATAACATTAAAGGAGGTTTACAAAATCATTATAGGAATCCTCAAGAGGTGGCCGAGACATGAAATAATTTTTTCACAAGCTGTACTCAAAGTACTAAAGAACAAAATCAAATTGATCATCCAGCAGATTTATCGCACATGTCAAATAGCTTAACAAGCAGGACGAATGTGTCGCTAAGCAACACAAATCCAACTTTACGAGGTACTGAGGAAACTTGAACCAAACAAGGCTACTGGATGCGATGGGATTCCTCCACTAGCAGTTAAAGAATCGATGGATGTCTTATGCTATCCTCTTGGTACACTGATAAATCATGTCTTCACTTCAGCTAAAATACCAAAACAGTGGAAATTTGGCGAGGTCACTCCAATCCTCAAAAGAGATTGCAGCCCACTAAAAACCAACTATCGGCCGATAACGATTCTACCAGCTTTCTGGAAGGTTTTCGAAAAAATTGTTCATTGCCAAATAAGCCCGTATTTTGAAGAAATTTATCACAAGTATGTGTTTGCTTATAGGAAATATCACGGCTGCGACTCAGCGCTTCTTAGTTCAACCGAACAATGGAAAAAAGAAATTGATAACAACAAATTGATCGGTCTGGTCTCTATGGACTTGTCCAAGGCGTTCGACACCTTACCTCATGAACTGATTGTTTTGAAATTAAAGGAATATGGAGCAGACGAAGCAACAACTACCCTGATAAAAGATTACTTATCAAATCGATTCCAAGCAATCTATGTCTAATGGTGTACCACAGGGATCTATCCTCGGCCCTTTATTATTTAACATTTTAATGAACGATCTTTCATATGTTATTGAGAAGAGCACTCTGTCCACTTACGCTGACGACACTCAAATCTTTTACGCTGACAATAAACTCTCCAAAGTTGAAGAAACAATCAACAATGATCTTATCAGTGCTGATATATGGTTTGCGCGAAATGGTATGAAGAGGACCAGTTCAAAATACCAGGCGATGGTGTTGTGAAAAAATAAAGAAACTGATAGGCCAGTGTTCAGTGTTCTACCACACTTTAATTATATACTGCTCCGAAACGTCAACCCTGTAATAAGAAGTCAGCTGACAAGTTAGAGATGGTGAACAAACGAGCGCTCCGTTTTGTTTTTTTGTATTTTTTGAGATAAGTCCTCGCCTTATGAGGAACTTTGTAAGCGTATCGGTCTCTCAAGTCTTCGTGAACAGCGATCAGCGAAAATATTGTCCACTGTTTTCAAGATACTGGCCAGCGATGCAGGACCAGCAAGCTTACGTGATCTTATAACAGTAAGGTGCTCTGCTTACAACCTTACGAGCACCACAATACTGGGCCTTTCAAAAGTAAAATCAACAACTTTCGGCTTAAGATCATGGAGATACGCTGCATCGCAATTGTGGAACGCTATACCGGACGAGTCTCGAAAGATACAAACGTACACTACTTTTAAAAACAACTTAAAAACATTAGATCTCACGGGACTCGGAGTGTGAAGTGGATCCATTATCCTTAATCAATTTTTACTGCTTTTAATGATCATATTTTCTTATACATTTTACTTGTGACTACATTGTTAATTCTTATATTTTAATATGAGCTAGTTCTTAGTCTTAATTTATTTAAATTCATATACCTTCATAAGGCTCTTATAATTTCTTTTTTCTGTTTTTCTCGTGGCGTACCTGTAAACTAGCTTTTTAGCTAAGCGTACCGACCACGTGAAATATATTGATTGATTGATTGATTGATTGATTGATTGATCGCTTAGTAACATATTTTCAAACTTTCAGACTTTTGCTTGGTAGTTCCAGGTATCTCGCCAATTTCCCCCAAGGCAGTATTCTAATTTATTATAAGGCAGTGTCTCACAAGGACTGGGAACTACCGAATTCACGAATTTGATTGGCTGAAATCGATTTTGAGCGCGGTCTAGATTTTCCCATCTAGACCGGCATTTCGACCGATTACATTTTGCCGTGAAAAAGTTGCAAACTAAATACACAAATATTGACTATTTTCTTCCAAAATATTTGTTCCAGAAGATAGACTGAGCTATCTGTCGCAACTGGAACTAATCAACCAGTGCAATCAAAATGTAGCTGTTCCCACGGTTAACATCCCAAAGCCAAGTCGTGTTAATAAACAAGGACAATTCCCTCATTTTGGAACGCTTTCTGATGGTGATTTTTGCCGGAGAGGGGAAGGAGAATGGAAAAGAGAGCAAGCCGCAGAGGTTGGGAGATATTTCAGCGACTTCACGCAGTCTATGTCAGTGGTCTCTGTATGGAAGGCTAGAGACCTTATGTAATACCGTATTTTTCAAAATGGCGGCAGAAGTGAGATGAGGGATCGGTTCATATAGATCTGCATGGATGAATACTTCTGCTAAGCTGGAACTCTGGCGTAGAAGTGTTGGACCATGGTATGTTGCATTTTGTTTCTCATTGTAAATGTTCTTTCTTAAACCTGGTTTGCTCTCTAGGCCTGTAAAGTTAGTGTGATTTAGTTGATATTCCGGCGGTCATGGCCGTTCCATTCCCCCCCCCCCCCCGGATGTGTCGAAAACGAAGACCCAAAAACGAAGACCGAAGACCTAACACCCTGTGGTCTAAAACGAAGACCCACTGGTCTAAAACGAAGACCCACCGGTCTAAAACGAAGACCCACTGGTCTAAAACGAAGACCCACTGGTCTAAAACGAAGACCTACCGGTCTAAAACGAAGACCCACCGGTCTAAAACGAAGACCCACTGGTCTAAAACGAAGACCCACCGGTCTAAAACGAAGACCCACTGGTCTAAAACGAAGACCCACTGGTCTAAAACGAAGACCTACCGGTCTAAAACGAAGACCCACCCGTCTAAAACGAAGACCCCCTGGTCTAAAACGAAGACCCACCGGTCATTTCTGTAGCGCATAAATTAAAATGTCATCTGAGCGCACGGCAAACTTGACAGTTGCTTTATCTCAGTCGGTACAACGTGTCAAATTGTGTAACGCAATAAAATTCCAAAAGTATAGAAATATACGATTTAGTGACGATTTTAGTATAATTTGTCGTCACCAATATTCTATTTTTCAAATGCATTTGAGCAAATTATGATGAGGTGACTTCATTACTTTGCTTTACTGTCCTTATCATATAAAGGTGCAAAGGTTAACTGTGCATGACTCGCAAATTTATTCACCACTTGCTACAAGAATTTGATTTTCCCAGAAAAATTACGTTATCACTCTCGCATGCATCTCTCACTTCTGTAGGGCATAAATTTAAATGTCATCTGAGCGCGCGACAAACTTGACAGTTACTTTATCTCAGCCAGTACAACACGTGTCAAATTTTGTAACGCAATTAAATTCCAACAGTATAGAAATATATGTTTTAGTGACGATTTTAGTATATTTTGTCGTCACCAATATTCTATTTTTCAAATGCATATGAGCAAATTACGATGAGGTGACTTCATTACTTCGCTTTACTGTCCTTATCATATATAGGTGCAAAGGTCAACTGTGCGTGACTCGCAAATTTATTCACCACGTGCTACAAGATTTTGTTTTAGACCAATGGGTCTTTGTTTTAGACCGGTAGGTCTTCGTTTTAGACCGGTGGGTATTCGTTTTAGACTGGTGGGTCTTCGTTTTAGACTGGTGGGTCTTCATTTTAGACCAGGGGGTCTTTGTTTTAGACGGGTGTGTCTTCGTTTTAGACTGGTGGGTCTTCGTTTTAGACAAGTGGGTCTTCGTTTTAGACCACAGGGTCTTAGGTCTTCGGTCTTCATTTTTGGGTCTTCGTTTTCGTCACAGCCCCCGCCCCCGCCCCCTGTTGACGAAATTCTCTGAAAGGGTAGAAGGGAATGTCGAAATTTCTAAAGGTCTTGATCCGTAGACAAAATTTTCTGAGGGGTAAAACGAATAAGTCGAAAATTTCCGTAGTTCATGGGGACGTTTTGAGATTTTCTGAGGGTCAGTATTGCGAAGATCTAAAATTTTGAGAGAGTCACAACATTACCTTGCATTTTTTTCTGAGGTTTCTTGAAAAAATCGTGTCGGCACTTCGATCTTTTTCTTAGGGGGTTGGCAGTCAAATGACCTGGTCAATTGTGGGGGTGGGGAGGTGGATATTAAATGGAATGGCCCTTAGTGTAAAACGCAGACCGTACAGCAGACTGCGGAAGGCAGACCAGGGATAGAAATGAAGACATCAGACTACAGAGTTTTTAACTGAATTGTGTTGCCAAATAATTCAGAGCTATCTGTAAACAGGCTAACCGGAGTGTTATTTAGGCTAAGCTGAGTGATATTCAGGCTAACTGGAGTGATATTCAGTTTAACCAGAGTGATATTCAGGCTAACTGGAGTGTAGAATTTCACTGTGATTAGCCTGGATAACCCTGTTTATGGTCAACACTCGATAATGGAAATAATGCAATATATACTTAAAAAGTCTGTAGTCCATAGTCTATGTTTTAACCAAGTCTGTGGTCTGCAGTCTGCCCTTTACCCTCAGTATGCATTTTACCCCCAGTCTGCAGTCTGCATTTAATACACTGACCGATATTCTGGCATCTTGCAAACCAGGATGTCACAGTTTGAAAGCAATGCCTGCTCCACAAATGACACTGATGAAGGATCTGAAGGTGCTTCCACTTCCAATTGCATCAGGAATTCTCAGGTATAAAAATCCATCTGTATTACACATTTTACTCCACGTTAAGTTGAACATTTGAGGTTTTGTTTTCATCCAGACATAGTCAATTGATAAACCGATAATTGATATCAGTCAGGGCTGTCATTAATTGCTGTAACCCGTAACACGTTAGGCTTAGTTTGCTTGATTTTCCGTTGAAACTACCGGTGAAATTGTCTGTTGTTTATAGAATTCACCCACAAAGTAACAAATTTGCTACATGCGTGGAGAATAAGGCTACAAAAGACTAAAAACTTAAAGATAGCCCTGTCAATTGATAACAATCAATGTCAATCAATATCGAATGCCAATAGTAATCAATAAAAATTGGTGAAGAAAAAAATGTGAGTCCGATTTAATTGTTAGCGATGGCTGGTTAATTAACAACAATTGATTCATCAATGATTGGTATTGATTCTTATCAATCACTATCAGAAATTATTTTTGTCCCAATTGATAAATTGATTATGGGAAATTGCCAGTAAAGATATTTAGGATGCATTCGATAGCATGTGGATGAACGGACATGCCAAGATCCTGCTTTAGAACCCCAGAGGACCTGGAGAAGAGAGTGATTTTAGATCATCAATAAAAATGCCTAAGATAAAGGTTTGTCTCGTGTTGTTTGTATGGGTAATCAAATGGTGATGAGTGAAATTAGGAAATGATTTTACATGCATTTTGTCAAAATTCTTATAATTTCCTGAGCCTTTGGATATTAGGTAAATTGCTAGAAATATTTTGCAAAACATAAGTTAAATGATTTTTTTAATTTCACTCATTGCCGTTTGATTACCTTGTAATATCGTGGACCATGACAAAGAATGCTTACAATTGTGGGTTTTGATTTATTTGTTAATGTATTGAGAAATTTTTCATCAAACATTACCATCATGTGGTAATTTTGTCATTTCACATGTGAAATCAGCTGAAATTTTATGCCAATTTGTCACCCTTGATATTAAAGGTATTATTTTACACAATAACAAAGCCATCATCGAATAGTCCTGAAAAATTGATATATGGTTTATGGTTAAAACTTATTGTCAACTTTTTCAATCGATGACGATTGATATTCCTGAAGATAGGAATTATCAATTTCTGTGAGTGTGATTGTTATCAATTAACTACACCTGGATTTATTCTTGACAGTTTAAATTCGTAAGTTCTGTTGTGTTCCTTTCTTCAATTGGTCTTTTTTTTTTTCTTACTGGATATCCCAGGGTGTGTTTGTCAAGAGGAAACATCAACCTAAGCAGAGAAAGAAAGACAAGACTGACGGCCCACACAACAAGCTCAGATGTGAGTACAACTGCTTTGAAACTATTGTTACAAGTCTGCATATAATCCTGCTTTGCCCTGATATTTAGCTACACAGGAACTAATAAACTTAGCCATGAACATGTAAGTGTAAGAATGATTGAAGTAATTCTTTTCTTCTTAAGCTCACGTATGTTACAGTTTAAACTAATAATACTCCATATGAAGGGGGTAGGTGCTGTTTCAGTCTTGTTGGCACAAGCATAACACCGTGGCCTAAGAAAACCCTTGTTTTCAAGTTCAATAAGTCACCCAAAATCTCATATTAAAGCTGATCAAGGAATTATAAAATTGCTCCACTTATTGAGAAAACCAAAGTTGACTTGCCACCACTCTTTTGCTGCTGAACTGCACTTGAGCCTAATAACTAGTCAACTGCAAGTTTGAATTTTGAAATTTTAAACATTAAACTTCCTATGTCTCAATTTACATGTAATTGTCATTAAAATGAAAACTGCTCCTCCAAATGAATTTAGATTTATCACATGCATCTCTAAAAGAGATTACACCATGAGGTAATTATAAACATGAAGGATTCTTGAATCTTGGTGGAAAGTAGTCTGTTATTTATTCATTAACATTTCAGATGATCCCAGTAATGATGAAAAGATAAAAAGTGATCCACACAGAACCATCTTTGTTGCCCGACTGGTAAGTGACTTCAGAGTAACCTGAAATAGTTACTGTGAGGTTGTGTTTCCATAATTAGGCAGTTTTATGTCCCTTAATCTCAAATGTTTTTGCAAACTCAAGCCATTAAGGTAGGGTTTGAATGGTATGTTCTGACTCAGGCATGTTCCTAGTCAGGTTTATATTTATCAGGAACTTTCGGCTGAAGGTTTCCTAGACTCATTCATATCTAATTTGCATCAGGATATGTAAACATGAACTGTGTACTGGCAGTTTTAAATCCTTTTGTTACAAATCAAGGCAAGAATTGTAATATGATGACACAATTATAATATTGTGCAACCATGATACATATCCCCATAGCAGATTAATTATCAAACCTGATTTGCACAGTCCATGAGCCCTTAAGTGGGCTAGCCATTAGATTCCTGTAACCATTAAGCCTGGCTCATAGTTAGTGGGCTTGCATCCTTGTCCTGATCAAGTGGTGCAGGTTTGAGCCCTGGTCAGGGACATTGTGTTGTGTTCTTGGGCAAGGCACTTACATGTAACTCTCTCAGTGCCTTTCTCCATCGAGGTGCATAAACAGGTACCAGCAAAGTTGATGCTGGGGATAACCCTGCAATGGACTAGCATACCATCCAGGGGGGTCTAAACATACTCCTAGTTGCTTCATGCTGCTGAAACAGGAGATAAGTGTCAGCCTGATGGGCCACTTGGCTTGTATGGAGACTTTCCATGCCGCACAAGCCATCCAATCAGCAAGCAACATATAATATCACCATAATGTTCGCCCGGAATGCTACTTGAGGAGGGTCTTGAAAACATTCAGGCCTTTAGGTCAATTTAATTCAAAACAGTTGTTCAAGACAAAAGGTCAACTAACATGGCAGGCCGAGGATCACAAAAACATCTTGTGGTCTGATACATTTAACTGTGCATGTGCACACTACAATTATGTAATAAAATTGTCAGAACACATAATATTACCATATTTGATTTTCAATCTTTGATGTGAAATTAATCCTCCAGTGTCCATCATTTTAATTTTCATGTGGATTTGATACCAACTTGCTTGTCCTAGAGACCATGTACAATGTTACTTTGTACCACATTTAGTGCTATATAATGAATGCTTTCGATACATTTCATTTCATTTATGGTATTCAACTCATAAGGTTTCAAATTATTTATCTAAAAATATGACATTTTTTTCCCCAGGACTTTAACACAACAGAAGAAATGCTGTTTGACACATTTGGAAGGTATTAAAGCAACTTAATACCTTTTGTTTTTTGATGATGATGACGATGACGATAACGATAACGATGACGATGACGATGACGATGACGATGAAGATGACAATGGCGATGACGATGACGATGACGATGAAGATGACAATGGCGATGACGATGACGATAACGATGACGATGACGATGACGATGAAGATGACAATGGCGATGACGATGACGATGACGGTGACGGTGACAATGACGATGATGAACAACAATGAAATGAAAGAAAACTATTGTTTTTTTGTGTCAGTTTCTTAAATCTCAGGTTTCAAACCAACCTTGAAAATGTGAGATTCTAAGAGACATTTGTTGTGAGTCTGATCTTCCAGGACTCTTGTTTAAAGGCCTGTTTACAAGGAGAGAGGGTCACCCAAGCAACCGGGTTACCCTAGCACTCACACGTTTCCTCTTTTTTTCTTTGTTATGTTTACAAGACAGCCAGGGTTACCCGGGTAGGCTGGTTACCCTTTCTGGGTACTAGGGTTACCTTGGCAGGCGGGTTAACTTTTTGCCTTGTAAACACTCCAGGTAGGGTTAACCCGCCTACCCGGGTTATCTTTCTCCTTGTTTCCAGGCCCTTTAAGTGAAACCGCGCATTAAGTTGTCCCAGGTTATACGGTTACCTTACCTGTGAAATTTTGCCTGCAAACGCGGGCTATCTTTTGCCCTCCAGCTAGCATTAACCCGCTTACTAGGGTAACCCTCCATCCTTGTAAACAAGCCCTAAGATACAAAGAGCATTGGCCAGAACTTATCATTTTTGATGAACCTGTTCTATGCTCGATTTCTAAAGTGATTTGAATGTACTGTTACTTCCTTAAATTATACAGATACGGATCAATTGAAAGGCTTCGATTGGTGAAAGATGTGAAAACAGGCAAATCTAAAGGCTATGCCTTTGTTGAGGTAAAAATGATGTGATTTTCAGTTACCTGAATGGATTGTATCCATTCCTCAGACAAGACATGATTTAACCAAACAGCTCTTGTAAATTAAGTTTCCGTGATGGTGTTCAATAATTTTTATCGGGGCAAGTAAATTTCAATATTAAAAAAAATATATGCACTGAATGTTGCTTATCTGAAAGAACTTATTCAGGAGCTAAATTTTATCCCGTACATATTATGTATACAAGTTATGTAGGTGACCAAAAAACAAATTAAAAGGCGTTGGAACATCACAGCTGTGCGTTTGTCCTAGAGCTCCTTACTAGCAAACAAACGTTAAATTCAGTGGTGTTCGTGATATTAGTTTTCAGATGACAGTGAAGCCAAGAGAGCCTTAAGAGAAGTTAAAGATGAAAGGCTTGTGGTTGATGGAAGACAGGTTTGCCTAAAATATCAACTTTCCTCCTTAGAAGTATTACGCAAACTCAAAACTCTAAAGGAAGTTTCTGTCAGTTGAGTCAATTTCCTTATCAATATTTGCCACAACTTATTTTCGGGACTTTACATACGGTGAGTCTCGAATTTGGAGATAAATGTTCGAAATCCAGACACCAAAAATTTTCGCAACTTTATTGTCTAGATCAAGGAAAGGTTGTAAAGAGCCGAAAAGAAAGAAAAAGGAATTTTGCGTTTTAATATTGAGTAGTTGAGAACATGGTATACAGACATACAAACGTCCTTCAGAGATGGCCTGACACATGTAAAAAGGCTCTGTTAGTATCTTCTGAGTACAGTCAAGCCCGTGACCTGGCTGATACCTGACGAATACTTATAATCTACATCACACCTCCTTCTTCAGGTACTGGTTGATCGTGTGCGAGCTGGTGTGATACCGTCTTGGCTACCGCGTAGATTAGGCGGTGGACTGGGACAGAGACAAAAAGGAACACAGAGGTTTGTTTGGAAGGTGAGACTACATGAATGAACCTTCTCAAGGAAGGAACTAAGTGTTCTTGCAGAAAATGTGAGCAGTCTGTCACTGTTAGATTAGTTTCCTCTTTTGGTGGCTCAGATGTATCGTATTGAGTATTTTTTTTTATTGTTTTTCCTTTTTAAATGATGATGATGATGATGATGATGATGATGATGATGATAGTCATAGTAGTATAAAGCTACAAAAACAAATAAACAAACAAATTTAACGAAGATGCATAAAATACGCAGCTACCTCCTTCTCCTGATAAGAATGATTAGCGTCATTACTGCACATGCGTTGTACGTTTTTAATTAGTTCTTTACTATGCCGTCCGTTGCAAAATTTACAGAAAAGTGACTGAATTTGTAAAACCTGAACTTAGACAGTGTTTTTCATTTTCTTTGGTAACGTTTTTATCCATCTTTGAAAGTAACATTATGAATTAGTGCAGAGTTCTACTATGGTATGGAGGTACAGGTTGTAGTCTTCCTAAACTAAGCTAATAGAGCGCTTTCTTCACTTAGTTTCAATCAACTTGCTGTTTATATCTACAACAATTCAACCATGCTGTTTCTTGTTTCTTTCTAACAGCTTGCGTATTTTGGTGACGCGTCTCGCGTAAATAGCGCTGAAATACACCGGAAGCAGCAGCTGTGGCTAGAGCACAACAGGTTTGTAAACTTCATTTACAAGAGAATTATCATTCGAGACGATATTTCAAAGGGTTAATTTAAAACGCTATCCATTGCATAAATCACCTTCAAGTCGATAGCACTGCTGATTTTGTTAATACTTTAATACCACTTGGATAATGGATAACTGGGGCCAGGTTAGGCTTTTCTATATTTAGATTGTCACGCAACGCTGGATGAGCACAACGTGACATCGCAAACGGCGGTAGCGAAGGGGCTTAGAACCAGGTGACAAAGACCTTGTATAATTGCGTAGCAACTCGCTGCATCCTGATGACGTCACTAACAACTCGCGGGTTTTCCTCTATTTTGTGATTGAAGAATTTCGTCCGGGACTTGTTTTGCGTGAATTCTTCCCAACCGTTTGACGCCAGGAAATGTCGAAAACTTTGCAGTAAGAGAGCTTGCTACGCCATGAGAGAAAGTTTTTTTTTTTTTTTTTTTTCACTGAATTACATTTTTTCACAATGGCTGTGAAAGATTTGATCATCTGGGGAAAAACAATTTCTCTACTTAAGGCCACATTCGTTTTAAGGGGTTTTATGCAAAATGTATGAAATCTGGTTACGAAAATTTTCCTTTTGATAAATTGGCTAATGAAAGCTATTCCTAATCTTGTTTAATAACATAATGTCGTTCTCAACTTTACGCCTGTACATAGCTGTAATTGTTTATTTTTCTTTGTCTTTTTTTTTTTTCTTTTTTTACAGGCGTTCTACGAAAATATTTTCCTAAGAGGGGATACAAGTCGAATTATTCTTTGGGGAACCGTACACACGTGCACCTTCATGTAATCACTGTAAAATGTGTCTGTCTTCAAACTCAGTGGCGAGTTGAGATGCTATAGTGCAGTGGCTTAACACGAAGCAAGAATTTCCAATTGAGTAACCAGTGTCTTCAGTTGGGCCATGGTTGTACATTCTCGTCAGCAATGATTACCAAGGCTGTTGTTTGTCTCATCTGCCGAAGTAGCTCAACAGTTCCTCGAGGAAGCAACCTCCCGATCGATTTAAATGAACGATAGCAATATTTATCTTTTTATTTTTCAGACGATAATATATTTTTTAATTGTTTGGTTATCGGTCGAGTGCCCGCTCTCAGTGCCCGCCCAATCTGCAATAACAGGATTTTGCATCTAAAGCAAAACTATCAGTGGCCTTGCATACTTAAGACTTTATCATGGGAACCTTGCTAAAATTAACTATAATTGTTCCCTCAGGCTGTACTCACACTGATATTGACTGTTTACCTTCAACCGGCTCTATGAATTGTAAACAGACGAAATCCTACTCCGTAACTGTTTGAAATCGCCGCGCCAATTAATAGTCTTTGTAAACTTATTTTCAGCTGTACCTAATTGATGTTGAAATAAATTCGTGGCCAGACACTGGGGCAGTCCAATTTTAGTGTTTAGCTGATTAAGCCCTGAAGGAATGATACACTATTATTCAAAGAACTTTCTTGATAAAATATCGTCAGAATCTTCAGAAGATGTATGTCCAAGTCTATGTAACGTTTGTTCTTTCACGTGACGTGATTCCGTGACTTTCAAAATTGTTGAGGATTTGACTTTTATTTACTATTGATTTTTTAAAGGGATTCAATACAATTATTCATGTGGTTGTCAGGAATGGCCTCCAGAGTGAATTATGTTTGAAGTTTGTTGTGAATTCATCTGCAACTGTAGTGCGTAAAGTGACTTCTAGTAATGATATCAAGCAGTTTTCTTTTGTACAAGGAACTTTACTCTGAAAGTGTGAGCTCCTGGCAGACCCCGCCATTTTGTTACCATTTTCCCTCGCGCACTTTTTGCTCATCACGCTCGACGGACTAAGAAGACACAGGGGTTGCTCTCTAGTCTGGTGGTTGTGTTTACGCTCTAGCCGAAACAGCAATAATAAGTCAGTTTCTCTCAATGATATCAAGTTTTCGACGTCTGCAGATTCAAGCACTTCCCCGCCAGGCTGACTTGGTGGCTTCTGTCCACTTTCATCAGAGCTAAAAAGGGGATTCGGGATCAATAACAACCCCTACAACGCCCCCCCCCCCCCCCGTTCCCCTCCCCCCTCTCTACTTCGCTCGCTTTTTCGATCTGTTGTTGTGAAAGAAATCACCGAAAATTCACTAAGGCCTCAACAGAAGGGCGGATATTTTTTCAAAATGTCTTTAACTGATCGTAATACTTTTTGCAGTACACGTGCGGAGAAAATGAATGTTAATCTGTATGCAAATGTTGAACTGTTGAGTTGTAACTGCACCCAGGTGTGAGCAGTATGTCATTGAAAATAGAACAGAAGCTTCCAGTTGTGAAAGTGAAATGACAGTATGCAAATTTACTCAGCGTAGGCCGGTTTGAGGTTCCATAACTTGTAAAGTGCATCGTCGTGTGAACGGTGAAAACACGATAGAGATTTCTTGCTCTCGGATTTATCGCATCCCATATTTCAAAACCATAAAGTGGCTGTTACTTAGAGGGTCTTTTTATTTCCCAAACGACGGACGAACGGGAACTGAACTGGAGTGTGAGAAGATCTGGCAGAGTTCCACTGGTTTGCCTTGGCGTTGTAAAGACTGAGGTTTCGCTCATCTACAGTGGCACAAGCTTATTACTTACAGGTGCAGTTAGACTTATTTTCTAGTGAAACCAGTCCCTCATTTTTAGTGTACTATAGTTTAGAATAATAGGTTTGTTTAGGTATCAAAGGGCTTTTCATAAGCGGAGTGCAGTTTACTCTTGTTCGCTAATTGATTATAACGGATTACAACGAAGGGCTTCCTCGGAAATTTTCCGGCAAGAGGGTGTTATATATTTCAGCGTTGGAAACAAATGTTTCGGTTCGGTCGTGGAAAAAAATGGCAATTTGGAGAGTGAAATTTGAACGCTTTGAGGGGTATAGTGAATAACAGGTAGTGTAGAATGGTAAATATTGAGTCGTATGCATCACAGATGGTAAATAAGTACTGATACAGACCGGTGCAGTAAAGGTGATACATGACTTAATGCACTTGTGATTGCTTCATTCGGCAATTTCTACAAAAGCAGTCCTTTGATAATTCAGAGTCGGACAGAACGCGGAAAACCTCCTTGCGATGCTTAATTAAACAGGCTTCAGAGCACACGAGAAACTGCTGAATACAATCAGCACTTTAAACTTAAGAATAATATCTTTTTTAATTCTGCCTAGAAACTTTACTAGATAAATAAACCGCCTTTAGCTTCTTCACGGAAAAACACTCAAAATAACTTTTGATCTTCGGTTCTGTGTATGGTAAACACGCTAGCGGTTTCCAAAACAAAGAAAATTCACAAAAGCGATTTTCGCGCTGGTACCACAAGCGGCACAATAACTTTCTTGTATCATGCAGCGGGCAAGCAGCTAACTTTAGCAGTTGAACTTTAATATTCACTCACTGCTAAATATGATAGATTAAGGTTGCAATGTCCTTTCATTCGAAACCGAATTGACTGACGTTGCTGTTGCATAAGACCGCAAAGTCCTCGCTCAATGGGTTTCTAGCTGAAATGACAAAATTTTGTTTGATCATACATTAGAATTGAGGGAATGATTCATTATTAATGATCCCTAACAAACTTGAGTGCCGAACAACCATCTGCCTTGTATACTGGAAAGCCGCAGCAAAATCTCAAACCTTATGATTACATAGCTGTTTCATTTACATATTTTTCATACGACCAGAGGTTCCCTTCTATACAAGAAGTTTTAGGCGTATACACCTTTCTGTTTTTAGATACAGGTTAACTGCTAAAAATGGCTTTGCAGACCCGACTAAAAAGTTTCCCGGGCTTTCGAGAAACAGGCCCCAGACGTCCTTTGAAATTGCTTTTTGTTTTCAGAGTCTTTTCAGGCCGTTTCACGCACCGTTGGTTTTATCCGCGTGATTAAAAAAAAAGTGATCACATGATGATAAACATTTCTTTGGCGTGGATGGCCAAAGTTTGCAGCACAGCGTTTGCAAATTCCTCAAAAGTTCCAAGTTCGAGGCAAATCATATCCATGCGATGGATTTTGCATCTTTCGAACTCTTCTCTGTAACATATCTTGGATTACATCTTGTTAGAAAGGGCGAAACTCAACCGAAAACTTACAAACAAACTGTGATCATGAATTCGTCATCACGCGGTCGCTTTTTTTTGAATCACGTGAATGAAGCCATTTCAAAGGACGTCTGGGTCGTGTTTTTAATTAAAGGAGCTCAGTCACGGCATTTTGAGTTGCTTTGGCCATGTACAAAATTGCCTTTAAATTGAAGGAAACCGGGGAATAATCTCTTAAATTAAGATAGAAAGACACTAAAGAGATAATAATTAATGAAGGAAAAAGGATGGTTCAAGATGGAGAAGATTGACATGGATTACAAACCACGAACTTGAAAATTTGGGCTAAACTTTTCAGGATACGCTAACAAACCGAGACGAGGCTCCTTTAACATTTGAAAATGATAATTCTCTCCTCTCACTGTCGTGTGTTCGTGCAAGCCTATCAGTATTAGCAAAAGCATATCACCTAGAACTAGGTGATATGCTTCTGGTATTAGCTGTTCGAAGTTGCTTGGGCTTTTACATGACAATAATGATTAAGTTGCCTAGTTCACTGTTGGTACCGGTGCCAGCTTAAAATCGCCCATGTCTTACGTTTCCACAGCACTTCCGGAGTTTACACCTGTTTCGAAACACATGGACAATGTTATATAAGTTTCTCTTTATTTTTCTTTTCGAACTTAAAACAGCTCCTTATAAACAGATGGATTGAGGTGCAACGAAACAAATAATTTTTATTCTTATTAAAATTACAATTTACTCCACATCATATTTTCTTCTTATTGAGAATTCATGTGAATGACGCAGAAGTTCTAATTGACCATTATCATAATAAAGATTTCAAAAGGTCTTCTCCAATTCTTTAGTCAAGCTAATTCCCACGATTGTTTAGTCGTTCATCATTATCCTCCGTTCGTTTACGCCAGCAATCTTCACGACAAAGAATTGAAATCCGATACTAAGTGAAGGATTTGCAGGTTCTCGGTATGTTTTAAATGCCGAGAAGATTCGAAAGTAATTGCCACTCTGAAAGGAAACATTAAAAGCGCGTTAAAATTTCAAAATTATTACCGGTTCATCATGCACGAAAAATTGATCCTCTGAAAATATCGCCGCACCGAAAGTAGCTGATGACTCCATGGGTAGCTTGACTTGCTTTTCAGAAACAAATTCAGGAAATAATAGAGAGAGCAACGAACCGTACTACTCTGATCTAGTTACATGAGACGATTATACTCTTCCAAAGGCAATTTATTATTCTGTTGTGATGCATCAGTGAAAACATTTTTCCCCACAGCTATTTGTGTTGTTTCTGAAAGATTACCAATGAAGTTGCTTCGATCAAACTTGTGTATATTTTAGGACACCAGCACTGTCCGTTTTGCATTTCAATTATCTGTCAGTTGTCTTATCAACAGGAACAGGGCCACCTGCTTTGCATTAATACTGCAATGAAATTTATACTCGCTTGAATATGGAAGACTACCTAAAAATGTTTAATTAAACCGCAAAGTTTTAACTTAATCCGCCTATTTAAAGCGGTTGAGCTAAGAATTCAAAGCGAGTCACATGCGGTCGGTCAGTATTACGCCATTTTTTTCTAAATTCAAGGTAAGGCCTCATTTTTTCAACTACAAATTTAAATTTAATTTTGTTGTTAGTTCTTAACGAATGGATATGTGTGCTTGCTGAAAATAAACTTCCTTTTAAACATCCACGAAAGCTTTGCACATCTTTCAACAGGGGAACTATAATTGCGTTGTGAGTTTATTCAAAACAAACCCGTATTTGTTCGCAGAATATATGCGCGCGGCAGAGTTTTTTCTAATGGTATTCCTACACTTTGTGTTATTTTTGATATGCAACCTGCGAGCTATATCTCAAAGATGGACGAAGGTTCTTCAATTTTGTTGCGAATGTTGTGTTCGACCTTGCGTTAATTCAGTATTTTTCAGAGAAAGTATTGAGGCTTTCCAACGCTTACTTTCACGACGAGTAACTAGTTAGGATAAACAGAGACGGCTGGAGATGTGTAATACAGCTGTGCGTAGGTTTTCATTTGCCATGCACTCTCAAATTTACGAGAGTGATTAACATTTTGAGTCTCCTTACGTAAAAGATTGGTAACAAGCGGACGCAATGCTGTCAACAAAATCATCAAGCAAGGGGATATTAACGGTGTTGATGTATCGGTAAACTCTCAGAACGAACATTAAGATATATAGATGCATGGAAAGAGAAAGGGGATTTTGAATGCCAAACTTCATACTGAAGGACTTTGAAACCCTCAATTAAAGTCGATGGCAAACCGGCAGCAGAAGTTGGTTTCTAGAAGTGTTGCTGTTCCTTTATTTTTCGGTAAAGTGCAGTTTAAATCAGTGGTTCGTAGACAGTACAGTATTTCTGGTACCTTTCTTATAAAAAAAGTAGTTGTGCTGCTGTTGTCTGATGAGCTGATCCTATTGCTTCTTGCAGGTCCTAACTGTTTTTCGTCGAAGTCGCCAAGAATCTCGAAAGCGTTTTCGAAAATGATGCAATTGAGAGGCCTTCTCCTGTTAATAGTTTTGGTGTCTCCAACAACTGGGCAGTTTTCTCTACCATTTCTTTACATGCCCTTAAAGCGTCTCTTTCCAGACGACCTTGCAGGTGGGGCGAAATATGAGAAAGTCACCACTGAACACACAAGGATTCTTAGTGGTTGGTCTTTGGAAAAAGCATACTCTGAAACTATGGAAAATATCTACAATCAATTACAAGCTAGTGATTTTCCTAAATTGGGTTTCACTGACGAAGATCTGGTAAACTTAAACTATCAATGGTCTTATGAGTTTCCGTCTGATAATATCAACAGCTCTTTTGAAGCCCAGCGCAACGTTTTGACACCAGCGGACTACCAGGAGGAACTTTTAAAGTTCACCGGTGAAAAATTCCACTTCACTGTAAATAAGGTCGCATCAAGACTGGGAATTCCGGCCACCAATCTTTCCAATTCCTACGACCCAGGCGACTGGGAGACTGTTGTTCATGCGATGATTGAGGAGAGCACTCCGGCATTCAGAAAAATGCTTCAGCTTCCCTCGTTGGATTCCTTGGCACAACTGGTGCAGAAAGAGACCCAGGAACTTCTTAATGTCAGCCTCAGCACTTTCGAGGGCCTAGTATTTCCTTTCCTTCAGAAAAAATATATTCTCGACACAAACAAAACATCCCTGATTTTTAATTCATCCGGTGTCGCAGACGATTCCTATGCCGACAGTACGCTAACAAGAGCCTTAGAAAATGCAGAAATTAATCTTTCTCTTCAGCAATTTGCCATTTTGTACAACAAAAGTGACGAACAAGCCAAGACAATCGATCGAACGACGTTGAATCAGATTTATCATATATGTGACATTCCAGTCGAAAGTATCTTAAACATGACTCTGCCCGAGGCGTCTGGAAAAGTTGTTGGATCAGTAAACCAATTGCCACCGTGCCCAGTGTTGATAAACATTAAGGGAAAACCTGTTTCGTCTTTTCAAAGCGACTCTGTGGTGATCACTGAAGATATGACTGTGTTGGAAATTATTTTCGCAGTGAGCAGCCTTCCATGGCGTACAGTCCATTGGGCTTTAGATGCCTCATTGTCTGAATGGGAATATTTGGACGCTGTTACATTACCACAACTTGCTGAAATTGCTGGACATGAAGTAGAAAGTTTGCGTAACGAGTCCGTGAGCGAGTCAGTCAAAGTTATCTTTTCCCTCAGGGAAAATAACACTCTAGACAACAAAACGGAGACCTATCGTGTGTTCATTAAAGGTGTACTAAAGGAGGCATTCAATTTGTCACTAAATGAAGTGGCCATTTTGAACGAAGTACCTGAAGGCTCACTTCAAAATGTCACGTCGACTGTTTTGTTCAGAAGCTTTCTTAATGCCACTGTCATCCACTTCAAACTAAATTTAAGTGAAATCATTACTGCTGTACAGATGACTGGGGAACAATTGTTCAGCTTACCAAGACAAGAATGGAATAACACGATATCTGTCATCGTTGATGCTATGGTAACGATGGAGGCCGCCAAGCTACAAATGCCCACCCAAAAATTGCTTCAGTTGTTAAATGTTACCTCTGATGAGTTGTCTATCACTCAGTTGAAGGAGTTGATAAGAACTAATGTCCAAGACCTGCAGAAAAAGAAAATGAAGTTTGAAAATGATCCTATAAGCTGGTATTTGGCCAACAATTCCATCTCGGATGTTGATTATCTTAACTCTTCAGTTCTTACCCTGTTGTTATCAGCGAGTGGTTTCGATTCCGAAGAACTGGAACTGGTTTACGATCTCAATTCAGATCAAAGTTTTATTGTTGAAGGGATGAGGTTCAGCGACTTACCTCGATTTTGTGGCCTCAACACCTCCGTTACCAAGGACAGGACCGCACACAACATTACAGAAGAGCTGGCTGGAATTAAAGAATCTCGCGCAGCCTGTAAGAATACGAGATTTTATGTCGAAGCTCGACACAGAAACATGTCCTATTTGCACTCAGCGTTCAGTATCCTTGCAAATTCAAGCATTTCTTTTGTGAATCTCATTGAAATGGTGACAGAACTTCCATGGCGACAAAATATTTGGGCCTTTGGATTGAAGATGGAGGATTGGACGGTGCTCTTTGCCCTTAACCAAGACACATTCAAGGAGGTTACTGGCATGTCCGTAGATAAGTTCCTATCAAGAACACTCCTACAGATATTTGAAAGTTCCATACAACTACAGAATGAGAACAATCAAACTCTTCGCGAGAAGGTGAATCAAAATCGAGTTCCAACGTTGAACATTCTTTATGAGGAATTCAACACAGATGAAGACGAACTTATCCAGGTTTCTGGCATAAGTAAAGCCCAATATGACGTACGGCCTGTTATTGAAGTCTTCCCATATGTACTTCAATACCTAGTTGCCAAATTTAACGTGTCTTTAAAATCGTTAGAAGCGAATTTGAATTTGGAGCCCGGAAATCTAGAGAAGCTCTCACCAACTGAGTGGACAGAGCTGATACCGTTTGTAAAGGCAGAGGTCATTCGAAGCGGACGGCAGCAGCTTGGTGTATCGCTGCCCATTTTCGCAAAGTTGTTACAAGAAACCAGTGACAGCCTTCAAAGCTTAACACTTGCTCAGATCGAGTTAAAATGGGACAACGTCTTTGCCAGACTACTAAAAGGAAAATCAGCTATGGAGAATGAATCGATCCTGCAGATCACAAATTCTATTGGGATTACAACAGAATCTCTGCAGGATGTTACCGTTTTAGAATTCATTGAAAATAGGATTAACCTTAGAAAATCGGACCTCCTGTTGCTCTACAACTTCAGCTCAATCGGAATTGAAGTCCTAGAAAATTACACTTTCATGGAACTTCCAGTCTATTGTGAACTCTTCAACGCTGATCTCTTCAATAAACTGCCACATACAATCACAGTTTCAATGCTGGGACACGACAACGACACGACATGTAGAAAATTTGCACTGGTAGTTGCTGCGGCGACTAAAACTGTCGACGAATTGGCTGCGAAATTCAACTTTGAAGTGAAAAACAACGTTTCCATGTTGACGATGTTTCAAGCTCTTTTCCAGCTACCGTGGCCAAAGATTGCGTGGGCTGTAAACGCCTCATTAGTCGACTGGCCTGTCCTTGGTGCAGTATCCCTGAATGATATAGCTAACCTAACCTCAGAAACTGCAGACAGCAAAAAGCTTGTCAAATCCTTCAGAGAGGTAATAACAAAGCTATTAGACCTTCCAAGGAATTCGCCAGCGTTTATATCACTTTTAAATGACTATAGCTCCGAACTCGTAAACAAAGCATCCAGTCTTTTTAACGTCAACGCATCCCTGATCTGCGATGACTGTAACATTCTGGACATTCTGTGGAATTCACTCACGCAGCTCAATTCCCAAATCGATTTTGACCCCAATATGCTTCCCAGTGAATTTAATGTCTCTCCTTTCGAGTTTAACCTAACTCTTCCATCACGGTGGTCTTTATTGGTGCTTCCAATAGTTAGCGACGCCTATTCAAAAGCTGCCGGAGCCCTTGGCATGGACCCTGATCGTTTGTCGACTCTCTTAGATGTCTCAGCTGAGGTTATAGGAAACATTTCTTTGCAAGGTTTCCAAGATCTTCTAGAACGCTCTATTAGGCCGTTAATCGATGCCAAGACTTCTTTGATGAGTTCGTCTCTACAGGACCTTGCCACTGCCAAAGGGACAAATTTGACAGTGCTGCAAAACGAAAGCATATTTGATGTCATTGACTTACTTCTTAGTGTTCCTATACAGAATGTTACCTTTATTTTCAACTGGACAGCACAGCAACAAACCAAGCTCAAGAACTATACTGTGGATGACATGCTTTACTACAGGGGAGGAGGATTACAGGGCCTCGGTGATGAAACCCTTTTCACTTTGGCGAACTTCATCTTGACGGAGACACTGCGCCCACCTACTCCGTCACCCCCAACCCCGGCTCCATGCAAACCAGGATTAACCAGAGTAAGCAAAGACACAGAGTGCACAGGTAACCCTGTTTTTAAGGAGCATCTTGCTGGGCTAACCTAGTATTGTCTAAATATTTATTTTTGAAAAACTGAAATAGGGTTTATAAAATGAAATTCTTTCCTCAGTCATAAAACTGTCAGGGAAAAGGTAACTATTAAGTATTAGTTGGAATAACACAAGACTGCATTTACCATATCGTCCTTCGACGTACTTAGATTAAAAAAAAGGTCCCACTCGCAAAAATTGAGAAAGGGCACTTGTCATACAGATTGAAATGAACAGAAAGGACAAGACCATACTAAGGACAAACTGATTGGTACCATTTTCAATTTGTAATCACGAGTACACCTTATTAAAGTTATCATAATTCTCTTGCTTCCTAGTGATAACACCTAATCATTTAGTGTCATTAAGTGGCAAGTGGCAATATTCCTTGCTGACTATATGTTATTAAATCAAATTTTAGTTTTGAGAAATTGGTGTCGGATGATATAATCAAGGTAATATCCCCAAGTCGACGATTTTCTTCGGTCTTCCCACCAATTGGATGTTGAATGCTGTTGTGAATTTTAGGGCCCAAAGCAGACTGATCATCGAAAGTAACTGTGGGTTTAATATTCTCTGAATTCACAGATATAAACGAGTGCAGTTCTGGACCATGCGGTACAGACAGCCTGTGTCAAAATTACCACGGTGGTTTTGACTGCGAATGCGAAGTTCCTGGCCATTTCAAAGTCAACATCAATGAAACGTGCAAGCGTAAGTTTTGTTGGAGCTCCTAAAACGCACGTGTTATTCGTTATTCTCCTGGTTTCTCTTCCTATTATTACAACATAGCTGTTTTCTTTGTGTACTTTACATCCTTCATATGGTCGTACAATAGCAAGTCCTGGGGATGATGTCAGATCTGTCGTAGTCAGATAATAACTGATTTTTTAGTACGTCAAAATCTATGCCATGGTAGGTTTTTACAAGACTAGACTGAAACAAACAGTAACTCCTATAGCCTAGAGTCGTATAGTTTAGTGAGTCCAAGACGCCCTTTTGGATTTCACTGACTGGATGATCCTGGAGATCAGATTGAATGTCGCTAACTTTAGTGTTGTCAAAAGTTTCCCTTAGGAAATTGAACTGTCGAGAGACTAATTCTTAACTGATGAGATATACTCAATTGTAACCTGTCTATAAGACGCCAATTTTGTGGAAGCACCAACCCCATGAAGATAAGTTGCTCGTCATTGGTAACCATCTTCCAATTCCATCTCTTTGATATTTTTTCAATGGATTATTTTGTCTCAGTATCGAAGGCAATGTGTAAATTGCAAGGAATGACTCAATATGTTACTCATAGCTCCTTTTTAGATCAACCAAAAGACATCATAGACGTTTTAGTTCAATTATAGATTTTACTTAGCTCCCTAACTCAGCTGAACTGACTAACCCACAGACTGAACGAAAACCAGTGCTACCGACGCATTCCTTGTGCTGAGGCTTCACCTCTATATTGCAATTCCTCTCAGTTTCACTCTTTTCATTTTCAGCTTGCAAGACGTTTAGAGGCACTCTGACCATTACAAACAAGATATATCAACTGTCTCATAAGGACAAATCAAAGGGGAGTTTCTTTGATTTCAAAGTGGAATTTGAAACCACGGTAAGCCTTACCACGCTATATGTTACAAGTGTTTGAACACAACTGATTCTCGGCAGCAGATGTCGGACACGAGTTGTGATTTTTCTCGTTTACGCTCTCAGGAATAGTATTAATATGTTCTTTAACAAGGAAAGGTAGTTATTATCCATGTGTTACGGTAGGGTTTAATGTTTATGCGTTTCATTTGGCTCCGTGTGAGTTGCCCTTTCTAAGTGAAACTTTATTTCTTTTTTGTCAACTGTTTTATTCAAGGTAAACAAAGAATTCCAGAAATCATCAGTTGGGCAATATTACTATGGATGTAAAGTTAACGAGTTAAGGTAATAGTAATTGTTTTAAACAGGTTTCCAATTTTAAAGTTGACTCTTTTCTGTGTGTAGGGCGAGCTATTCAGCGTCAGGTTTCCCGTTCCGAGAATCACTTGCACAACTCCGTTACGTGACTTTGTTAAACAAGAAATAATAATAATAATAATAATAATAATAATAATAATAATAATAATAATAATAATAATAAAATATTTATATAGCGCCAATATCCTAAAAGTTCAAAAGCGCTTTACAGTTAGAAATATTAAAAACACTTAAGACTAATAAAGTAAAAATAAAAAAATGTCGCTAAAGAGTGAGGCATGTCACGAGCGCGGGAAAAAAGAAAAAAGAGTCCTTGAAGGGGTTCAAATAGCCTGCGAGCAGGCTCACCTTTGAGTCACGCGCGCGACTTGCGAAGAGCAAAGCGATACGGCGGGAAGAAGTCTGGTGAAGAGGTACCAAGTCACGTTCTCGTCTCGCGGCTTCGCCGCTCGATTTCCCGCTCGCGCCTACGCCGCGCGCGCTTGTGCTCCAACGTGAGCCTGTTCGCAGGCTAGGATTCAAACCCATGCCCTCCCAGATACCACTACGGTTTTTTTGTTATGGAAAAACGTTGTTGAATGGCGATGACTGACCAACTGGCTTTTTGTTTTCCATCGGTTATAAACGGTCTTCTATCTTTTACTGGTAGGTGGTGTTGCAACCAGTTTTGCGTTGCTTCACCTACGCTTACGAATGTCTAGAACACCTGACTACAAAGGACCTGCTTTCTTTTCCTTTGTCATGCAAGTGAATCACCTTGGACTCTGTGGGAACTCAAGTGTAGCATCTCGGATTCTGATCACCGTTTGTTTGTTTTTTCATTTTCTCTCTATAGAAACGGTAGTATCATCGTAGATTACCTAATTTTTACGAGTCCGGAATACACTGGGACGCCTCAGGATTTAAGGAATGCATTGACAGAGAGATTAAATGATTCACGCCTTGGTGTCTTTGCAGTCAAAACTCCAGTAATTGAAGGTAAACTAATAGGTTCTGTCGGTCATACAGTGGAACCTGTCAATAAAAGCACTGGCGGGTCCCATAAACGTGGGGAGATAGCGGCTGGTCTTTATACTTAATCGTATCTTTTTGATAAGTTATCCAAGTTTCTGAGGCTTGAGGCGACTTCGAGTATTTCTACTCCACCCTGGATAGAATGCTAGCCCAACGCCGGGTTACCCCTCCAGCATTAATTGTCTGCACCTGGGTGGGGAATGGCGCTGCAAGGATAAAGCGTCTTGTTCGGCCGAGATCACAACACATGACTCTGGTCAGGCTGGAGCCCGGGAGTCCTGCGAGCTAACCATTGAGACACTGCGCCTCTCTTTGCAGTGAGTGTCGGACAATCCTGACGACAGTTCAGCCCAAGACCTTACGCTTACTCTTTAATTTGCTGTGTCGACGTAACTCATCAAAGAAACTGGCTTACCCTTTGTTCGGATAAAAAAATGGTCTTAGCCAGCAAACCTTTTTCGTATTGAAGTATTGTTTTGGAGCGAGGTTCCATTACAAACTACTAAAAACTCTTATGTAAGAGATATGTTGTTTTGTATTGTCTTATTTTAACTCCTTTTTTTTTCCAAAGATTTTAACGAGTGCGAGACTCACCAAGATGACTGCGGTCAACATGCGACTTGCGTGAATACAGAAGGGTCATTTGACTGTGAATGTGACGATGGATACGATGGCGATGGTCGTTCATGCGAAGGTAATCACTAAGCCTGTGTAATACGGCACAATAGGCGGCTTAACCATAAAACCAACGACTCAGAAATTAAAAAAATAAATAGGCTCCCTGGATGTACAATGGCCTGTGTTGCATAAATTTTGCGAAAAGTATGCGCTAATAAGGCGCCATTCTTCCACATCTGTTTAATTTACGTTTAGGAGTGTAGACGTTTCACGCCTTTATTCAATGGTTTGACACGTAACGCGGGTTCATATTTTACGCTATTTCTTGATCTGATATGGTAAAATGACGTAACAGTGTAATAATAAATTGTTTTTTTTGTTTTGTTTTGTTTTTTTTTTGACAGCCGGATTTTTGAAAACCATGTGGTGGACGGTCATCGTAGCCGCCTTCCTTCTTCTGATAGTCGTCATCATAGTTGTGGTTTTGGTTATAAAGAGACCCAAACCTTCTGGAAGGTAAGACAGCCATCACCCATCAATCAACCATCATGTGACGTGTAACGTCATACTTAATGCTAATTAAGTCTCGACATCAGGTCGAGCTTGCCTAATTAGTCGAGCGTATAAGACTACTCTGGCACACTGCAGCTTATATTATGTTGGATTTCCATAGAGGCCACCAGGGGTGAACCTTTTTATTAACCATTGTCATGAACAAAGGGAGTCTATACGGTCTACGGTTTTATATATGTGTTTTGGAGATACATATCTGTACTGTACATTTCAATTGTTATTCAACTATTTTTGCCCCTTCCCCTCGCTCTAAATTTAAAAAATGTTGAATGAGCGAACTAACGTAGTTCAATCTTTGTGAAACAAGAATGAATCGGAAGGGAGAAATGAACAGAAATAGTGCCATAACTCTTTTAGGAAGTTTACATTTGCAAAACCTCCGGATTGGAAAGGGGGTTTTTAAGAGCTTTAACACATTCAAAGCATTATGTGAAAGTGTCTTCGTATAAGCAATATCAGACTGGTTGAATGCCTCCTTACCATTATAACTGACATCATCAATACTGTAATGAGCTATAGCAGAAGCATATATGCTTCTGGTTATAGTCAAAGCACAATTGAATAGTAATTCGGCAACAGTTAACAAGGTCAAAGAAAGAGTTGGAAAAGAAACTAAAACAACAGGTGCAAGGAAACTGTCTGTGGTCTCCTGGCAAAGAAGCCTTCCATGGCAATATCGATTTCACCAAAAACAATTTCCACCCAAAAGCAATAACTGACGCAAATATCACAAGCGAACAGATTCACGGGTCTTACCGGGAACATAACACAAACGCTTCGACCACCGAGTTTCGACCTGGACCATCTGATTCGGTGATGGAGACTTCCACGCCTTTAACCACTTCGCTCAAAACTATCTTTCTAATATATAGATACATTTTTTTTTTCATAGGTATGGCCTAGATACAGATGATTCACTACAGCCCAAAGAGCCAAACAGACGGAACAGTGAAGCCAGCAGGATATCGCATCCACAAAGTGGCGATGTTTACTACAGGGAAAAGAACGGCGTGTCGAGGCCAGGGACAGCGCAGGGCCCCCAAGACCAGGAGACAGGGCGACCCCATCCCCCGCATTTTGTTGATGACGAAGACTTTGAGCCAAGCGGCAGTATGAGGGCTAAGACTCCATTTGAATTGGCGGTCGAGAAGAACGCTAGAAATGGTAACGCGTATGAAATGGTTGAGAGCAGCAAGCAGTTTCATTTGTCTGAATTGCCTTCAGGCGCGAGCGGAGAGGTCAATTCCGCGTTTAAGAATTAGAACTAAGAGTTAAAACAGAGTGCCAAAGAGCGATAAAAAGACAACCCAAGTAGGGGTCCCTGTCTTGTGTTCGAGCGAGTGCTCATCGTCGCTTCGGACACCGGTTTCTGAACGACCGAAGGAAATTGCCGGCAGAGATTGAAATCTTAGGTCTTGCCCTTAGTCTGCATCTGTATCTTATATCAGTCGAACATAATCAAAGGGTTGCGAGATTAAACTAAAATGTTGCAAATGCATCAATGTTAATAATTTGTAAACAAAGATCGTTCCCACTGACTTTCAAGAGGTAAAATTCGCCATTTCAATATTTACCTCCAATTTAAATTTCTTTGACCCCGGAAATCGGGAATTTCCCGAAACAATGTACTGTGCACTATCTTTTCCTCGGATTCAAACTGAATAGTTCTACCTTCAATAGTTCCAGTAGGCAAATGGGGAAGAAAGAACCGTTTCTTTGGAAAGAAAGTAAAGCTTTGTAAAGAAAGTTTGAATTGCCCATTTCACGAGTTCGCGTTTTTGTGCGGTGTTACTGTTTTTGCCCGAATTGCACTCCGGGTAGCTTGCTGAGTAGTGCGGATTCTTCTCTAGGATGACGTTAAGATAACAGTTTTCGTAAAATTGAATTGCCCTTGCTAAATTTAGACACCGACTTCTGACAAGAACTCATGAAATTTGCGTGCTCTGTAAAAAGTAAAACTTCAGGCTGGTCTCTCTATAACCAGTAAAAATTAAACACAGGAAACCAATAATTTTCCACAGTGAGATATTTACAGGGTATAAATAATATTTGTTACTTGTAACTACTAACATTGTTACTTAAAATCAAGAAATGGTGAAGGGTCGCACATTAGATAATTTAGATAAAACGATCAACCGTGTGAAGTTATAACCTTGACATATCAAAGAGTAGTGGAAAAACTTTGTGGAAAATTTCAGAAAATTGTATATAATGCAATCTCCAAGTGTGAATTAAGTAGCTATATCCTCCCAATACACGGGCCATGGATATTCTTTTACAATAAACGCCACAAAACCATTAAAACAACTCCTTCATTTTATTAAGACCCTTAAAATTGGACAGTTTTAATTGCCATGAAATTAGAAGATGGATATGGTGGTGAAAGAGGTTGCTGATCATTCTAACTGCGCGGAGTGTCTGGTTGACACGCAAGAGTTCACGCGAGAAATACACTTCAACCCCTGTTTAACGGTCACCCTCGGGGAAATGGAGTACAAACGGCGGTTAAATTTGAATAACCCATATTTATACACCTTAGCCTCACATTCATGTGAAAACGCTTTGTTTAGAAACATGAATGCGACGCTAAGGATGTATAAGTATTGCTATTTATATTTAGATACCATTTATGCAAAGGGTCAAATGAAAAGCCCTCATCGGGACTTTGTTTACTGGCCACCAAACAGGGGTGTCCGTTTAATAGGTGGTCGTTTAGGTTGCCACTCATTGGTAGTCGGCTATCTATTTCGTTCCCCAACTACTAATACGATTTGAACAGAAAACAGAATTGAACGAAAAATTGTTACTTACATTTCTGAAGTGAAACCATCAGAATTACCCCATTTCACAAGAGTAAACAGCTTATTAATTCTACGCTCTGCATTGAAGCTGAACATGGAAGCTCCATTAACACCTTGCAAAATTAAGACTTACACGTAGTTTCTGGCATTAAATTTTTACCATTTCATTAGCTAAACAAGCTCAGTCGGTGTGAAAGGTATTGCTTACAGCAGCAATGTTAGGATAAATATCACCAATTTTACCATGTACAAACCTATCCTTAATTCTAAAGGAAACTCCAAAAAGAGCAGTATATCACTAAAGAGGTGACAATAGACTTAAAAGGAACATGGCTATGACTGAGGGAGATTGAGATGGATCGCGAAAAAACGAACTTAAAAAAGTTTGAGCAACGTTTACTTGACGAAGTCACGCAATGCGTCTCTTGCGTGACTATCCCTAACGTAGCTCCTTTAGTTTCTGTCCCAAGTGATTACGATTCAATCTCTCTTTATAATAATAAATGATTAAATTGATTAGAACAAAGAGAATCGTGATGGGAAATCAAATTCAGCGAGGGGAACGTTTACAGTTAGGATTGGAATACTGTACTTTATCTTCGCGCGAAGGGGGAGTGGGCATTTATGTTATATTTGGGCAAGAATAGAACCTTTCCCGCATTCCAACAAACAATGGCGCCAAGTCGAGGCCAGGGTGGACAAAAATACAGCAAATTTATGAAAATGTGCACCCCAACCTAGCTCTGGTACTATTGTTCGTACGCACTGAAGTGGAATGCGGGAAAGGTCTAACGTTTTTCTGATCAAGAATAGCTTTGCCATCCTCCACCCTACCCCCAAAAATCAAGGATGTATTGGCCATCCTTTATTTGTAACATAGTTGAACCTCCGCTGAACTCCGGGCTCCCGTGGGCGTTTACTTATTCATGGTCCCAGCCACGAACAAAGATTACCTTTTTAAGATCTCATAAGAGACACCTCTACTAAGTGAACCCTTTTTTATGGTCCCGGATATAATTCCACTTACGGGTGATTCGATTGCATGAGAATTTTCGAGTGTCTTTGGGGTCTTGTCAGACTTGTCCGACCACGAATAGCATCAGAGTGAATTTTGTTTCAGTTAAAAGCTAGATTTCAAGCTTTCCCCCCTTTATTATTAACTATTCCTGTCAAATTGTGTAAGACATTAGCAGTGAAAACCACCTCCATACAAAATATATTAAAACAACGATTAACTTTTAAACCTGGATTAGTGTTCAACAGCTGCTCCGAGCTGTAATACATAATAAAAATAGCACACCCAGCCCTCAGCGAGGAAACGTATGGGTACAAAGATGATAGAGTGTTAATATACTCAATTAGGAAAAGAAAACATTTCTCATTGTGACCCAAAAGATTCTTAGATGTTGTGAAGGAGTGTTTAAGTCTTCTTCTAAGCAACTCATAAATGGTACACAGCCAAGGACAGACAGGCCGCGCGAGAGGACTGTGAACAGGAGACAATTGCGTTCATTACTGTGTTTGAATAGACTTTTCTGCAGAACTTGGACCAAACATTTTAGAGAGTTGCTTGCATGATAGTGGACGGATTGTTGGCGATTGTTTAGAATAACTGTTATTTTTTTTTTTGGTCGTCAACGAAGACATGCGATTAGCAATAGCTTAAAAACGCTTATAAAGTATCGCATTTTATGAAGTGATGACAATCATACCAAAATTATCCAATAACGTATATAAAAGCCTCAATTCAAGGTGGTAAAATGAAACTTGTGTACGACGCTATCATAGCTTTGCCGACAAGGTTTTTTTAAATGTTTCATTAAAATAAACAATGTTCATATCTTCTATCGAATTCTCCATTCCAGACACTAATCGGAAAACCGGGCGCTAGTCTAATGCCATATCGCGTGTCACGTCTTAAATATTCGAATTTACTATTTACACCTCTATGACTACAGAATCTAATGCTTCTTTACAACGCCGATATGAAAACAAGACTTGGTCGAAGCATATTTACTAATTAATTTAAGTAACCTTAAACGCAATACGCCTTTGACCAAAACTTGAATCAGTTTTATATATGAGTACATGAGCGCAATTAAAAAAAAACAAAAAAAAACCGATTCCTATTTAACATTTACACCAGTATAATTGTTTGGTAAGAACATAATCTGACTAAAAACTCTTTCCAAGATAAGAAAAGGCCTTCAGCTCCTTCAGTACCACGAAGACTTTGACTTGACCTAGAAATGAAGGCAAAAGTGAGGTAACAGTTAGAGATGTGTGGTAATTATTCGGTCGGTGGGTCCGTCCGTCATTCCGTCGGTCGGTCGGTCGGTCGGTCGGAGGGTCACTCCGTCCGTCGGTCAGTCATGACCTCGAATAAGTGTTGGTTGAATCATCGCTTCCAGTACACTGCAACCTGCTAATTGTAATATTTGCAATAAATATGGTGTATTTTGACAACTTCTTGAACTTATATACCGTGGGAAAACAGTTTGTCTCTATCACGGTGCTCAATAAAGTTACTAAGAAAAATTCTCGGTGATATCAAGCAATGAGCTCAGAGCGTCAAGACAGAAATCAGACCAAAACACGGAAACTGATAACCTGTCTGAATAGCTGAACCCCTGCTTCTAATAAATCATTGTCACTTCCCAAAATGTAAACACTTCATTACTAATAATGAAATAAAAGCGTCGCTCGCAAATCTGGAAAAAATTGTAACAGGTTTATATGATGCGAATGATGAGAACTGGAAAAACAACCCTGAAGTGAATGTTACGGCCAAAGATCGAGTACAACTGTGTTCTGTTAGAGTGAAATGAGGGGTTATTTAACAATTAGACCCGTAGCCCGCAAGGGTCAACAGCCCATGAGGCGAAGCCGAAGGGTCTAAATGTTTTAGTATAACCGAACTAGTCGGACAGAAAAGGCAATAATAAAGTTACCAAATGCAAGTTGAAGAAATATTTATTTGGGAATAAAACGAAACAAAGCGTCACGCTTGATTGCGCCTATTTCGCTACTCGAGGACTATTACTAATAGTCCTCTAGTAGCGTAGCCAATTAAAATGCAGGATTTGCAATAGTCCACTAGTTGGGTGATACTAAAGTAAAGATATTACTCAAGTAAATCATGCAACAGCGATAAGCACTGAAAACACAAGAGCAGTGGCGAATCACAACTGTAGTAAGTAAAATGACGTGGGCTGAAAAGATTGCCATGCATCGATCATGACTGTAACACAACCTCCTAGTTTTATTGATGCTTACGTAGGCATCTTGATCTTGTAGCGTGACAAGACAGGAACGTTACGACCTAAACGGCGATAGGAAGCCACCCTGGAAAGGGCAAAACAATACATCAACTGACGTGACATGTACTCTGTGACAGTGCTGTGCATTGTGTGACAAACTTTCTTCACAACGTCACGCAATGACGCAAATCTGGTGTTTTTCTGCAGCGACCCTACTTCAGCATTTAGCTCATCACAAACATGCTTCACCGTATTGCACCGTGTATCATCATGCAGATCACGCTTTTTAGCAACACTTCTCACTCAACGCGGCATTGTACTAAACTCTACTGACATCACGCACATATCACGGGCACACAATTCACGATCACGCTACAATGAACGAACGCATTATTTTAACGCAACAAAGTCCCACACTTCTTAAAGTTGCACGTTGGTAATTTAGTTTTGACTTTAACCTTTTTAGTGCTTTGAACACCTCTACGGCAATATTCTAGAATTTACATATCTTTTTTTGTTTGTTTGTTTAAAAAAAAGCAACTAAAGATTTTAAGACTTTTTATGCTTCAAGCCAACATGTCTCACTTTATCAACATAAAGCATTTACAAGCCTTCTCTGAGAAAACTTTTACACGGACATTTTACTTACAGAACGACACAAAATAATTCCTCACTGTTTACACACTAAATTATATGAGTAGAATTAACATATAAATATAAATATAGAAGCTCTTAGTCATATGGAAGTCATGGATGTCAAATTCTGAAAATAACTCATTTCACCTAAGTGCTGTTAGTTTCGCATGTTATTCCAGTTTTTGTTTTACGTTGCTAAGCAACACGACATGACTGCTCTGTTACAGAGAGCACATTCAAGATTTAAATTTACGAGAAATAACTGTTTAATCCAAACAAACGATTGGCGATTTAATAGGCAGTGTATTAAAGATCTGCTTTAAATATTACATTTACTGAGGTTCTATCAGTAAATAACGGGGTTACAGGGGTGTTAAAGCCCAAATTAACCCTTTAAATCAATTTTAATGAAGTAATCCAAAACGTACTTTTGATTTATATGAAACTGTGAACTGTTATTTTAGATAAATACTTAAGTTCTCAGTGTTAAAATGTAATCTCTCCAGTTGCAGTTTTAGCCTTAACACCAGTGCAAAAGGGTGAAATACAAAAGTCAAATTGTATCTTGAGAACAAATAACAAATTTTATGGGTTTTGGTGCAATTTGGAAAGTACCAGGGTTGACTCCTTCAAAGATTTCAAACTGCGTTCGTCTGCTGGGTCTTTCTATACGCAGTATATCATTCCAAATTGCACCTAAAAGCCACAGAAAATGCTACTAAAACGTCCATAAGAAAGAGATACAGTCAAATCCGTTAATACAGACACCTGTAGTCAGAAAAAGGACGACATAAAAATACACATTAAAAAGGTCAATTTACGGGATAATGTAAGAGCCGGGAGCAACAGAACTGTCGGTCATAACGAGGTGTTCATATTAAGCGAGAGTTCCGTACAAAACTGAAGGGTTCTACAGTAAAAAGGTAGGTCATAAACAGTTGCCCTAGTAATAAAGCTAACTCACCTGATTCACTTGTTCGTCCACTTTACGTAGAAGCTCTTTTTGTTGTTTTGGACTGAAACGTAACAGGGCTACCAGCACTTTGGCCATTTGCTATGGGGACAAAGCAACAAGTGATGAATTACCACTAGCAAACTGGGCACATCTTCTCATTTGTTAAGTCAAACACATCACTCGACCAAAGACAAGTTAAAATTAATGGTTTGATTTTAAAGAGCACCGAACAGGGATGAGTAACGACAGAAAGGATGGGAATAAAATACCTGTACAATACGGATAATTTTGAAAAACTTGAAGCTCGTGCTTTCAGCTTTAGCACAGTTTCCGTGACAGTGCTCCTTTTAGAAACGTTTCCGAGACTTTCCAAGGTGACTTTGTGTAACATTTGTTTAGTGCCCCGTTTCACCTTTTACCAATCACAGTGAAGATATAGTGCTTTTAGCCAATCAGATCCTCCAGACTAGGTTCCTTTTCCCACGCTTTTCCTGGAGTTTCCACGTTTTCCCCGCGAGTATTTTGTTTAAGCAACTAGCTGGATTAACGAGAGCAGCGAAGCTGCAAGGAGAATAGGTCTACTCGGCTATCGCCTCGTTGATCCACAGCTACTTTGACAATGTTATGACGAAATTCATGATCAAGAACAGGACAGAAGCTTGAAAAACTGACGTCAATTGGTTAAATTGCTTTTGTGTCTAGGCAACAGGACATTAAAATAAGTCCAACTTATAGTTTCAACAACAAAAATCTTGATAAATTTGTGTTCTGGTAAATTGAAAATTACACCTGAAAAAGTAATAAAATACAGCTTTTGTCTTCTTACCTTTCGTTCTCGACCCATCATGTACTCATACAATATATTTCTAAGATACTGTAGTAAATGAAAAGGAAAAGTCAGTCAGAGAAAGGCATTTCATTATTCACAACAAATGTATAAAACAAGTTTCAAATAATACAGAGATAAACCAAACCTCGAATTCTGTGGGTTCGACTGGAGACTTGGGAACTGGGTCGTAAGGAGCCGGGCTATCCGAGAGAGGATTGGACACCACATTCAGCTGAGGTGGACGATCCGCTCTGCCTTTCATAGGTGATCCACCGAGCTGCTCAATCTACAAACAAACCAACAAGATAATAACTGAATGGGATCTACTGAACAATTCTGATCACCTAAGGGACGGATCACTTTTTTTTTTTGAAGGGGGGCGTGGGGGGGGGGGAGGTTGGGCAATTTTCTGGGACATAATTTTAAGTTGAACATGATTTTTTCGGTAGGAAATGCCTTGTGGAAGAACTTTTTTAGCATCAAGAATCAAAATAGTGATAGTAGAGAGCACCTGCTCTGCCCATGGCTTCCCTTGCACGAATTATTTTGGAAATTACCCAACCCTTCCCCCTCCTCATCCTCGAAAAAAATAATGGTCCATCCCTCAGAAGGATTTCCTTCCTTACATTCATTCATTTAGTATTTACACCATAAACTACGCATTATCCCAGAAGTGCAGTTCGTATCTGGCTGGGGAATGCGAAGGTACGGAGAGATGGAGGGGGTAGGTTTCAACATGACTCTCACCTTACGTTACATTCTCTTTATCCTTATGTTTTCAAATTGTTAATGAATATAAGTATTGGAAGTTTCTATTTTTTCAAAGGCTGTGCAATGCCGTGCCATAAACGGCTCAGCAGGCTCCACACTGTAAAACCGCAAAAAAGACTTGCCTGTAGTTTGAGAGATTCCTCCCTCTCTTTTAGTGCACCGACTTCTGTTCTCAGCCGCGAGATTTCATCCTGATCGAGTAAGTAACAGAAAAAGAATTTTGTTAAAGAGAATCTTGTGAAAATAATCAAGGGATACACAGCATTGTGTTTAGTGAGATTGCCAAAAGACCCAAGAAAAAACAAAACAATAACAGTGGAGTTCTCTTTGGAACAATGTCAAATGGCGAGCATTAAACTGGATTGAAATGTCTGCTCTGACGTTTGTTTGCCTTTTAGGTCCCGTGTACATTACGCCAGAAAAATTATTTATATCTACTGTTACGTCTATCGTCCACACTAATATGTCACGAAAACGGAGCTTTTGGAAAACGCTCTTCAAACTGGAGGAATTTGAAAACACCAGCTTTTCATTTCCGTGTGGACGGAAAACATGTTAAACACGGAGCTTTCTGAAAACGATGACGTCACGATAATCACGTGATTTCCCTGACCGAGTTTTCCTCAAACACAAATCCAAAATGACCGGTGATTGTTTCTCTGAATTCCCCCGGCGTAGTGTGGACGGAAAACATTTGACGTGTTTTCAGAGCGAAACCCCCGTTTTCAAATTCCTCCGGCGTAGTGTGGACGGGGCATCAAATTGTGAAAGAAGGAGCAAATAATCTTTGCTACATGTCGACGAAGGTCAACAGTTTTCTTGGTGACTAATTTTGTCGCAAGTTTCCAATAACAACTCTCACCTTAAGTGTTGTTTGACTGAAATCCTCGATGGGTTCCTGAGAAAAACAAACGCCAGTGAGAATGAGAACGTTTTCTTATATCATCGAAGTGATTCAATGAAGTGAAAGTGAAACTGCGCCTTGACCAACATTAAGATAGAAAAGTCTTGCAGTGCTGCACGTTAAAGAGCCAGCGATAGAGCTTAATGATTTGGTATGTCTGCACATCAAAACCCGGCGTGTGGAAATAAAATGCCTCTCCGTCACCAATGCAAGGTGTTGTGTAAACTAAAACGTTTTGTCGCGTCAGAAACACGGAAATAAAACGAATATGTATCGTATCGAACACGTAACGCAAAGTGACGTCGTCAGATTGTATAATATAGTGCAACGAAACGCAATGGCAGCTTAATGATGTCGAATGCTGTCCTGACAAACACAAAGTAGGAAAAATAATACGCGCGTTAGTATTAAGTGATAATTTCAACTGTGTTTTGAGAGTGAACTAAAGGTGGTGGCGTTATTAAGTGTTGCATGCACGGATATAAATATAATAAATAGCAAAATAACTGAGTTGATGTTAGAAAATAAGATATAATAGCAAATAAAAAACATAAACAACGCCTAGTCTGTTAAGCCCCTCACTGAAAAAATAACGAAAATAAAATCTGTAACAGCAGTGATCGTTACAGGTAAAATCGTCAAATTAATATGCAGTCAGAGTCAAGTTGTCGTTGGTGTTGATGTAAAAAGTCATAGATAGGCTTAAAAGTGCTTCCTGTTCTGTTCCTGTGTGCTGTTCCTACACTTCCTCGACTTACACTATTGAGAGACGTAGACGACCCCGCTCTCTGGAGTTGCTCAGGCTCGGCGTCAGTCAATACCGCACCCTGTGCTTGAATAAATGATTCCTTCTGATTCAACAACTTCTTCATTTCATTCTGGTTTTTCTTCATTTGAGTCTTGAACTTTTTCTCGACAGCAGCCACTTCGGACTTGCGATCTCTCGCCAGTGTCTCCAGCTCGTTCTTGTACCGCTCGTGTACCTCCTCCACTTTCGTGCGGTGATCTTGGTGCAGGTTTTCCATGTCTGCTTCGTTCTTTCGAACCATCTCTTGAATAGTTTCGTGATGTTCCTTCTCGACGTTTTGCAATGCTTCCGAATGAGTTCTATTCAGCTCAGTTATCTCACTGTCTTTCTGTGCTAACTGTTCTTCCATGGATGCTTTCAAAGCAACCATTTCTTCTTCTCTCAGTTTAAGTTCCCTCTGATACTCGTTAATTTCTAGTTTGTACTCGTCAATAATTTTCTGTTCCTCTCTTTGTCCCTTTTCTATCACTTGTCCCAGACTTTCTTGAAGTTCTCTTTCCTTCTCGCTGTATTTAATCCGAAATTCTCGAAGAAGCTGTTTGATTTTCGAGTTATAGTCCAACTCTTTGTCGCTCATTTTTGCTTTGAACCTCTTCTCGCATTTCTCCAACTCGCTCGCATGCTCTTTCCGCAAGTTCTCCATTTCCAATTCGCGCTCTTCCTTTAAAGCTGATTCTTGCTCGTGAAGCGCGTCCATTTTCTCGACCAAAAGATTCTCAATGTTTTCAGAGAGCTCTTTGTTCGCTGCCTCAAGGTTGTCCAATTTCTCCCGCATCTCTTTTTCGCGACCTTCAGCTTCATTCTCCTTTGATTGGCGCAACTCTTCAAGTTTCGTTTTCAACTCTTCTTGATGAAGCTGCTTTACACTTTCCATCTCCTCCTCGTGTTTCGCTTCAAGCTCCTTGATTTTATTTTCAGATGAATTCAATGATTCCTTAACGTTGGACAGTTCGGTCTCTTTCTCTACAGTTTGTGTGTTAAGCTGCTTTCTCAAACCCGCAATCTTGCTCTCTGCTTTTTTCTTCATCTCGGTCAGCTTGTTGCGATACTGCTCTGTCAACTCCTCTGCGTGTTTTCCCAGGTGTTGGTCCTTAGCTTCCTCGATTTCCTTGACCCTTTCTTGGTGCTCTTTTTCCTGCGCTTTAAGTTTTGACTCTAAACTTTGCGTCTTGGTCTCCATTTCAGCTTCCAGTGTCTGCATCCGATGTCGCCACTCGGCTTCTTTGTCTGCCAAAGCATCTTGAGCTTCCTGCTTTTCTTTACTCAACTCCGCCAGTTTTTGATCAACAGCTTTGTTGTTACTCTCTCCAGTCAGAATTTTCAGTTGTAACTCCTCCTCGTGTTTGGCAGCCTCTCGGAATTTATTCTCAAAACTTTCTTCTTTCTCAGCAAACTCTTTTTTTAAGGACGACAATGTATCGTGCAGTGCTTTAATCTCCTGATCAGATTTCTCTTGACTCTCTTGCAATTGCTGTATCTCTTGTTGATGTTTTGCTGTCATGTTTTTGATCTTTTCCTTGGCCTTTTTCACCTTCAGCTGCAGCTCTGAAGCGGTGTTCTGCACTTCGCTCAGTTGAGTCTTGGCTCTTTCCTCCAATTCCGCTCGCTCTTCGTTGTTTTTGTTCGTCATTTCCTGCAGAGCTTTCGAATGTTCCTCCGTTAAACTCTTCTTTTCTTCCTCCTGTTGCTGCAGTAGATTCTGTATCTGATTAGAGTATCTCTGGTTAATCTCGTCGCATTTTCCCTTCCATTTTGTATTCAACAACTGCACTTCTTGTTCTCTTTCCTTCTTCATTTGATCGAGCTTCTTCTGGAAATTCGTGGACGTCGCCTCGGATGTTTGTTTTACTTCAGTTTCTACCTTCTGTAGCTCGGCCTTCATTCTTTTTTCTCCCTCTACGAACCTCGCTTTTTCTTCCTGAAGTTCTGTTTCCTTTTTAGCTTGCTCTTTCTTCAAGTTGTTCAATTCTTCGTTCATCTTTTTTTCGATTTCACGATGCTTTGTTTGGGCCTCTGTGGCTTTCAGCGTCAACGATTCAACTTCTTTCTTGAGATTCTCTCTCAACTGTTCAACTTCTTTCTTGAGCTTAGTTTCTTCTACACACTTGGCTTCTAATTCCCCTGATAACCGGCGTATTTCCTCTGCCTGCTGCTTGTACGTTCTGCGCAAAGTATCGATCTCGTCAATCAGCTTTTTCTCCTCGTGATCAAACGCTGTCTTGATCTGCTCAGCTGACAATCTCATTTCGTCCATTTTAATAGCATTGACGGCCTCTGTTTCGCCCAGCTTTTCCTCGAGATTGCTAATCTGATCTCTCAACTTCCGCTCTTCCATTTCAAATGCTGTTTTCCTCTCTTCAGCAGATCTGCTCAATTCATCGATTTGTCCTCTCAGTTTCGTCTCTTCAATGCCAAATTTCCTCTCATTCTCTTCAGCAGACTTCTGCAACTCTTCCATTTTGCTACGGTGTTGGGTTTCCGCTTCAGATATCTTGACCTTGAGAAGCTCAAACTGTTCTCTCAGATTCGCCTCGTCGGTGGCAAACTTTTGCCTTCTTTCTTCCGTGGCTCGAGTAAACTCCTCCACTTGCTTGGCACTTTCAACTTCTAACTCCTTTATTCTCATTTTCAGTCGTTCGACTTCTTCAAGGTGCGTTCGCTCCTGATATGCAAATTTACCTTTTTCATCCTCGCCGGTTTTCAGCAGTCCCTCGACTTGCTTCGCATGGCCTTTCCGAAGCTCGTTCAGCTCGATCTCGTGGTACTTCTTGAGCTTCTCCATTTCAATGTTCTGCTTCTCGTAAATCTGCCTCGTTTGTGACAAATCTTGTTGGTAAGTGTTGGTCACTTCCTGCAGCTTCGCTTGAAAACTATTCCGCATCTCCTCGACTTCTGCCTGGTGCCTCTGCAGCGCTTCGTTTAACTGACGTTCAGCCTCCTTTCTGGTTTTCTCCAGTTCACTGTCACGACCCGCTAAAGCACTTTTCTGCTGCTGTGCAAGTTCCTCAATGTCCCTCAAAGACTGGTTCTTAATGTCCTCGATGTCGTGTTCGTGACTTTCGTTCATTTCGCTTATTCTATTTTCCATTTCCAAGTTTAGATTGTCGATTTGTTCTCTTAAACGTTTGTTTTCTTCGGCCAATTCTCTTACCTTCTCCAGGGCAGCGTCCTTCTCTTCTAAGACGCTGTTCACTTTATGCTGTAGCTCCTCCATTTTCACTTGCTGTACCTTCTCTCTTTTGGCGATTTCGTTTCTCAAGTTCACATTCTCCTTGGTCAGATTCTCCTCCTTCTCTCTCGCTTCGTTTAGCAATCTTTCCATGCTCTCTTCGTTCTCTTTTCGTATACTCACAACTTTGTTCTCCCAGCCAAGGTTCAGTTCAGAAATCTCAGCTTGATAGCGTTCTTCAAGCTTCGCCAATTCCTCTTTCCTCATATTTTCCAAGTTAGCCGTTACATCTTTGACTCCCATGTCGTGTTGCTGCGCGATTTCCTTCAGTTTCTCTCTGACAGTATCTTCTTTCTCTTGTAGTTGCTCTTGGAATTCTTTCTCCATTTTGTTCAACAACTCTTTCACTTCCTTTTCTTTCAATTTCACCTCTTCGTCGTGTTGGGCCTTCTGATTTTTCAGCGCTTCTTGTTCGAGTTTCAAACTTTCTTTCAGCTTCCCGATCTTCTCATCTCGCAGGGTAATACTTTGGCTGAGTTCGTCAATATTTCGTTGAGATTGTTCCTTATGTTGATTAAGTTCGCCAGTCAACTTTTCAACTTGTTTATTTAAATCAACAAGCTGTGACTCTTTATCACCAAGATATTTGTCGCTCTCAGCAGATTTACTAGTGAGTTCCGCGCGGACTTTTTCCAACTCCAGTTTCCACTTCTCATCAATAAGCAATTTCTCTTCTTTAAGTTTCAAAACACTTTGTTCGTATTCCTCTTTCAAACTTGCTAACTTTTTCTCGTAATTACTTTTACTCTCCGAGGCGTCTTGAAGACTCTTTTCTTCAACAAGAAGCAACTGTTCCTTGTGCTTTTGAATGTCAGTTTGATATTTCTGTTTAAAATTTTCAAATTGAGTTTTAAATTTCTTTCCAAGAGAGTCTAATTCCTCCTTAAGCTTCTTCTCGCTTTCCGAGGAAGCCTTTAACCTCTCTTTTAGTTCAGTGTTTATTTTTTCGAGTTCGTTCTTTTTAGTTTCTATCTCTTTCACTGCCGTGTGTTCTTTTTCTTTTTCCGACTGAAATACTTTGAATTCTTCCTCGCGTTTGCTGTTAAACCCAGCTTCGAGCTCTTTAATTTTAACAATGGCTCTTTGCTTAACAGCTTCGATTTCTTTGTCTTTCTCGGTTTTCATTTCAAGAAGTTTTTTCTCCAGTTCTTTGGAGTAGTACTCCTTCTCCGTAAGTTTTCCTTTAACATCCACCAGCTCTCTTTCTTTTTCCTTTAGGCGGTTGTCCCTATCTTTTGTCAACTCCTCGATTTCGCTAACTTTTTTACCTTCGCTTTCCTTGACTTTGTTCTGGAGCTCACTGACAGCACTGTCTCTCTGCGCCAACTGCTGGCGTAGATTTTCAGCGAGTTTGTTCGCATCAGCCATTTTCTTTTCAAAATCACTGACACTCGCGCTTTTCTCTGACGCAGTTTCTTGCTGAATCACATTAACTCTCTCCTCAAGTTCCTTTGCTTGGTTTTCCTTCTCAGTTAGCTTTGTCCTTAGTTCCTTGACGACTTTTTTCATGTCATTCGTTTTGCTTTCCATTTTCTTAGACACACGAGCCAGCTCGGACTGTTTGTCGGCCTCGTACTGCCGCTCTTTCTCTTCTAAGTCTTTGGCGTGTTTTTCGTCCACCGCTTTCCGCTGTTTCTCCAGCTCGGCCGCCTTCTGTTCGGATTTCTTTACGCTCTCGGTCATTTCACCGACTTTAGTTTGGTGTAGTTTCTTCAACTTAGCCAAACTCTTTTGGTGTTCGTCCTGTTTTTCTTGCAAAAGATTACTGTGCTGTTGGATCATCTCTGCGATCTTTGCCTGTAACAAAGACATTGGCAAAACATAATACTCTTAGTAAATCGTTTAAACCAAAGAGCGACAGACCTTATTCTCGGGTACAATGTAATCGTCCGGATTAGAAAAAAATGTAAATCTTATTTACAGTGGTCATGCACTTCGCTACACAAGCACTAAGCTTAGCTAGTTTACAGGCATGCCACTGAAACAAAGGAAACAAATATTTCAAATAAACGTAACTTAGTTAAAAATCCCAACTGGCAGGAGGCAGACCAGTTGGCCATTTACAAAGTGTGACCGAGGATTTCAACTCGGAACTACCGAGAAACAAATCTCGCTAGTGGCAGGGTGGAGGCCTTGAACCCGTGACCCCCGGACTACAACACTAGCGCCTTCAACCACTCGGCCACACTGCCTCCAATTGTCGTGAAAAGGGCAGCAAAAATCATCTTCAGCATCGAGTGAAAAGTTATTTTCAATTGGCTTTTCATCTTTTCACCTGATTCGGAAGACGTCCACCGTTTACAGTCTCAACGCTTGAGATGTCAGCTTCACTAACTCCCTACGCTACAGACATGCCGCGCCAAGCGCGGGAAAATTCAGTAGGCCAAGTCCCGGTTTGTCTGATTGGAGGAAAGAAGAGGAAGTTTCCTCTGATTGGTCAGAATGGTCATGTGCCTGCTTGTTATTCCCTTCTGGATCTGAGTTAATGATTGACCAAACACGTTTACTTTCATTGGAGTCCGGTATGTAAGATTCGTTTAAACAATCTTCGGGAAAGTTTCCAAGTCCTGATGTCAAATCTAATTTAAAGCGCGTGCGATTCAGAAACTTGCCATGTACATTCGCTACCAGTAGACAGTAGGCTTAGCCAGTTTATCATTTAGACTCATTTCAGAACAACAGCTTAAGCCCACCTGTTCTTGATCCAGTCTCTGCTGAGTTTCTGACAACTTCGTCTCCAAATCTGAAAAATAATAATGCAAACCTGTTATTGCTAACCAAAGCCTCTATTGTGACAATTTATAAGTACCACTATTACAGCTAGTGCATTTTATACTTTGGCTTAATTTGGAGATGAGTATAATTTGTTTTACTACGTAAGATTTTCAACAAAATCCACACGATTCCAATACACCTTTTTTTTTTACCGATAAGGCGGCCATTTTGATTTCTATTGATTTGAGAGACATTATGGGCAGCTCAGGGGGGTAATTAGTACGTATTTGCCACTCGAATCATCCCGCAATAGCTATTTGAAACAATGGAATTCAAAATGCCGCCGTATCGGTGAAGTGGTCTACTGGTTCTTCTATTACTGGCTACTGGCTGATCGGACGGAAATGCTCGCGCCTTGCTTTTGAAAGGGAAACAGTTCTTGATTTATGGCTTTAACATTTGGGTGATGGTAGTTATTAGACTGCAGTCGTTTGAAGTGTCTACTACATTGTAAAACAAATTGACTGTTCCTAAATCGTTCTCGTCTTCTACGAGCGTGAAGGGTGTCTCGAAGTCTGCAGAGTCACTACGAGTTATTTTTCCTACGTTCAGATTTTTTCAAATCTCCTGCGGTTAGTACAATGTACTTTCGCTTGCGGTCTCGACGAACTCAAGACAAAATAGGATCTATGGACAGACAACATGTAGCACGTGCCTCGACTATTTTCTAAGAGAAATCTCGAGCTAGAATACAAAATGTATGCAGTCTAATCGTGAATTAGATCAAACACAAAGCAAAGTCTTAACGGAACACTTGTTTTGAATACTTACCTTTCTTCTCAACAGACACTTTCTGCAGCTCAGCCAGCAGGTTGGACACCTTGCTGGCCTGCTCTTGGCCAGTTCGTGAAGCTTCCGAGTTGCGTTCCTGCAGACTCTCTGATAATGACTCCAGCTGAACCCTCAGGGCTTGTAGCTCCTTCTCCTTCTCCTTCAAGGCAGCTTCCTTCTGCAGCTCTTTCTCGTCAACGGCAATCTCAATCTCCTTCACCTAGCGACCAGTCACAACAATTAGAACTCAGAAATTGTTGGTTTTCATTACAGTAGGGCTAGGAGATAAGCCATCAAACGCGTTTTAAACTCGTTGACAAAAATAAGTCCAAGCGTCGGTACGTTTTCACGCAACTGGAAACTCGTTTTTCATCAACGCGTTTTTCCATTGTTATTCATTTTGTCGCCTTCAGTTTGCTTTCTTTATTGCACCTTCTCAACCGAGTCAAAGGAAGCCTCGAGCTGAATTGAAGATGGACGTGAGTGTAAATAATTGCTAACCGAAAAACACTTGCCACTTAGTAGTGTATTGTGAAATCTGTTTTTCTATGGCTTGTTCAGCCCATATGTTCATGTTGTGGCCTCAATTTATTTCGTGTTTAAGATTTTTCCTAGCAGTCTGATTTTTATATCGCATTGTTTCAGATTATGACAATAACTGAGAGTATAACACAAAGAAAAACTATAAATCAGACTGGTTTGAAAACGTACACAAACTAGCACTGTACACGTAGCTTTGTAGAGACCAAAGCGATGTTTCGCATTCATGTACACCAACGTACCTTTTCATTGTATTTTGCTCTCATCTCATCCTCCTTGGCTTGTAGTAATGCCTCCACTTCCTTTGTTTTCTTCGTCAGTGCCTTTTGAAACTCCATCTCCTTGGCGACTAACATTTCCTCCAGCTTTTCATTCTTGTCTTTCTGCATGACCGCCACGACTTCTGCCTTGTCTCTCTTTAACTTCTCCATCATGGCCTTCCTCTCATTCTCCTCCGCAGCCGCAGCAGCCTCGTACTTTGCAGTCATCTCTTGGATTTCTCGCTCCTTCTTCAGCTCGGCAATTTCTCGTCTTTTCTCCGACTCTTCAAGCTGTTTTTCCATCTTGTGGAAGAATTCGTCTTTCTCTTTCTTCATTTCTTCGTTCTGTGCTTCTTGCTCCTGTAGAGCTTGTCTCATCTCATTGGTGTTTTTCACTGCCTCGTCTTTCTCGCGCAGAGCCGTTTGCAGGTTGTCCATCATGTCTTGGATTGCAACCTTTTTCTCTTGTTCCAATCTGAGTATCAAGGCTTTGGCTTCCCTCATTTGGTTGGAAATGATCTGGTCTTGCTTTAAAGACTGCTCCTAACGGACACAAGAGATAAATCAAAAATGTTTCGAATGTACGCCCCACGGATAATGTAAAACAATGGCAGTTCCTAGTGAAGCAAGACTGGAGGCTGAGTAGTCCATTAAAGGTCCATAATTTGGTTAGCCAAAGCGTTCAGGTACACTATAAGGCCAAGCCTTGTTTGAGATTACAGTCATTGTGTTGCATTTTTGTACAACAAACAGAATACACAAAAAAACACACACACGATACAACAAAAGATAACCCAGCAAAACAAAACACAACATAACAAAATACGTCATAAAAAAAAAACAATACAACACAACGCAACACAACAAAGCACAACAAAACATAACAAGCCACAGTACAACAAAACAAAACAAAACATAATGAAACGAAGCACACAACACAACACGACAGAGCAAATTCCTAAGTTCTAGACAACACAAAAAACACACAATTCAACAACACAACAAAGCAGAGAACAGCAAAACAAAACAAAACAAAACACAGCACAACACAACACAGTGCCACACAGTGTTCACAATAAATCACAACACAACAACACATAACACCACAAAACTGTTCGTACTTTGTGGTTATTCAGTTCCTGAGCTTGTTGATCCACAAGAGCTTGAAGGCCATCAATCTGCAACGGGATAAATAAATACCAAACGATACTTAATAAAATCAACGCACATAATGGTCCACAATTCTGACTGAGTGTTAAATTCATGCCAATTCAAGTGACTGCATCTGAAGATGATACCATACCGTATGACCATCTAATTTAAAGTTGAGCAGTTTAGAACCTGAAATTTGGGGATTTTTTCCACAATTTTGAACTTCAGGTACTGTTCAGACTTATAGGCTTCATAATGGTTGCTAGGTAACAAGAAATGCTCTTTGTAACGACTTGCTGATGCCTAAAAAAGTTTAGGCAATCTCAAATGCTTCTACTGTTTCAATGGCTCACGGCATACGAAACAGAAATACATGGGTTGTTCTGTTTGTAAACTGACAGGAAATACATGGACACAACACAATGTATCACTGCATACTTCAAAACATTCATTGCTCTACATTATGCATCCTTACAATGCTTAATTTGATGTTTAATGAGCACCTTCAAATTGACATGCAGAGTAAATCTATTCGATATAATTATAAACGAAGCTATGATGGATAATTTGATGTTGTGTTTGCTAGTTGTGTTTGCTAGTTGTGTTTGGTAAATGTAGTTGTATTTGCTAGTGGTGTTGCTGGTTCTGTTTGCCAGTTGTGTTGCTAGTTCAAGAGGTACATTGAGACTCTCCCCTACTTGCTTTGCAGCTCGTTTAATATACACTGTATGTGTATACAGTACATTGTATGTACACTGAATATCCACTTCCAGTTGAGAACTTCACTTCAAGGAGTACCGTATTGCAATGTACGATGTAGATACATGTAAATGTATGTCAGACTTTTCTTACCTTTTCCAACAAACTCTGTTGTTTAAGTTTCTCCTCATCACTTTGCGACCCTTCAACAAAATTCAACAAAGAACAAGTGTAAATTACTGCAGCTACACTGTACATGTAGAATCTACAACAGTGATTAGCTGAGAGGTGAACTCTTTGGACAAAGTTAAAAAGAACATACATCCAAGCTATAGTTTGTAATAATTATATATTGCACCAGAACTGGGGAAAACCAAAACCAACATCGAGAAGATCGACTGGAGCTCAAGCACAATAAACTGGACTGAGCTAGAACCAACTGGAAAGAGTTGCCAAGGGCAGGGGGTTGGGCAGATCTAGGTGGGGGAAATTCAGCCAAACCCCGTTATTAAAAAAAGAAATGAGACATTATAACATGCTGACTGCCGGAAATCCTATTTCTGAGAACCTCAATCAGGGTTTTCATTAGAATTTTTCACAGGTGGCCAATAATGAACACACATACTGTGTAACAGGCAGCGTGAAGTGAAGCTGGAAGGGCCAAGCACACAGGTCTACACATAGGGGGGTCTGGAAAATTTTGAAATTGCAGGTTGCCAAATATTCGATTTCATGCATTTTGGGGAGCAAAGTGTTGTATCAAAGCACTTGATGAACTTACGGAAAATGAGCTGTTTATGAGCATAAAATTAGACATGGAACATGTTTTCTGAATCAATAAATAAAATATATAAACTAGCACACAAAAGAAAAATGTCACTATCCAAATGATCACATATACCACAACACTGTGTATCCGGACTAACCAGAGCAGGCAGCTAAATTTGTCTTTACAGCTGGAGGAATTCCGCCAGCTGCCGACTTCTACTGAGAACCCTGCTCAATTTTAAAAGTTTTCCTGGGGTTCTTATATGTCCCCACCATCAGAGAACTTCAGGAATGGGGAAGCCTGTTCACATGCTAGGAGAGTCCTGATGCTTCCCTAACCCCCTACAGGGGACTGCCTACAGGGTCCATATCTTGAGCCTCCTTCTCTAAATTCCTGTATCCAGCAGGGGAGATGGAGATGCGATGATCTATGTTCCAATGGGATTTCAAAGGTTTAAATACATCAGTATTGCACCACTTGTTGTTTGCTTACCTAAACCTGCATCAAGAGTATCAGTGCCTGGCATTACTCGTGACCCTTGCTGCTTAAGGAGATGAACCTGTAAAAAAATAGCAAGCATCAGCAGTTGAAAACATAATGACACACTTGTAAAAATTATTAAGGTTACCATATGCCTTTAGAACACTTTTAGAGGTGTCTCGCCTCCAACAAATGTACAGTAGTGCATTCAGTTTAAACTGTAGATACTTAAACCCCCATTTCAAATTAACGCTTGTAGAGCTGGCTATCACACTTCATGTTTACCAAGCATTTTGAAGTAAAATGAATTGTCAAATTTTTCACGACCTATGAATGTCACAAGTGTCCAAATAATCTTCTGGGTCACTTTTTGAAGGCTACAAGTCAAGGGGAATTAGTTTGTTTAGTCTCAAATTTGGACAGTAGCTAGTTTGACATATTAATAGCTGCTATGTTTAAGAGACAACATAATTCATGAAAATGATCAATGGTGAGTATGAAAAAGAATGATAGACACAAAAATTGCCAACTTCATACACTGTACATGAATTAAATGTACATGTAGACGTACAAGTACAGTGTAGCCCTGAAAGTTGTTCATAGCCCTTCCAGTTTACTGTTAAATATAAAATACATGTACATGTATGTGTAACATACATCAACTGTAATTTGAAAATAGAAAATTTCATGAACCTGAGTCTGAAGTGCTTTGATGATGTCTTCTTTTTCATCAAGTGACAACTGCAGCGTTTCTTCCAAATGCATCTTGGCTTGCTTTTCAAGTTCTATAGTCTACGAATGACAGAAATAATTAACACACAGGTCAGTTTCTGTCTATACACTTAATCAATATTCTGTCAAAGTCTGCGGCAGTTTTTAACCCATTGACTTCCAGAACTTTTTGCCAAAAAAAGGAATTTTTGGACATTATTTTTGGACATTTTCAGCCTGGATGTGAAATTACATGTAGATGCAGTCTACTCAAAAAGGCATTTACAACATACATGTAACAGCATACCTTTCTTTCCACCAGCATCGCTTTGACAACATTTTTGCTTGGGCATGCGCACAAATCAAAATTTCGAGATAGCTTTTCCTTTTCCTCCTTTCCTAATCTTTTTGCTGCAGTGATTCACCTTGCACCGCACTTGCTTCAAGTTTAAAACTTCCCGAGAAAGTGTAATCGAGACAGGCACTCAATACCATGGAGTAGCCAGGTGTAGTCAAGGGAAATTTTGCTGCGAGTTTTCACTCAAGTTTCTGAACATTTTCATGCATGTTTTTATGTACTTGCCAACTTTTTCTGAGTTATAGGCGTGAGATTTTTATCCTGGGAGTGCCGGGTTTTTCAAAGACGACACGAACATATCCAAAGATTTCCGAAGACGTCCGAAAACTTCAGAAGACGAGGTTATCAAAAAAATGCTTTAGCCACCTAGACTGAAGATGTTAGTTAATCATGACATCAGCGCTATTCCACTGAGATTTGAAAGTTTTGAACCGACAGTCACATGTATCTCTAAACATGACCTCGCTCCCAGTGTTTTCTATTTGAAGAAGGAAGTATTGTCATTAACACATTGTTTTCATTTCTCATGTTGGTTTGAGTTTACATATTTTTGGAAGTTGTGTCAAGCAAAGCTGCAACCACTTTAATATTTTTCAGTAGGTGTGAGAATTTGGCCCGTAAGCGTGAGCTGGCGTGAGATTGAAATTTTTCATCTACAGGCGTGAGACTCACCCTTAAAGGAGCTCAGTCACGGTTTGTGCACATTGAAAAGTTTAGCCTCAATTTTTTTTCAAATTTGTCCTTTGTAATCCATGTTAATCTTCTCAATCCTTAGCCATCCTTGTTCCTTTATGGTTTATCATTACAGTTTATCATTACAGTATCTCTTTGATGTTTTTCTATCTTATTAAACTGTTATTTTCAGGTTTCCTGTCATTGAAAGGTAATTTTGTATGTGGCCAAAATAACTCAAAATACCAGGACTGAGCTCCTTTAAGGCATGAGAGTTGGCAGGTATATACTGTACATGTATGTTTCAGGCTTCATTGACCCAATTGCTCTGATCTGGGTATCATTGGAAAAATCTTTTCCTCCTGCACAACTCAAGTATAGATGAGGCCAATTTTGGTCAAATGTGATGCCAAGAAGTGGAACAAAGGCTAATGCTTGTCATGGCCAGTTACTGCTGGCACAGGTGTCAAAAATTGAGGGCCCATACACAGGGGTTTCACTAACATTCTCAGCAGGAGGGCAACTGGTTTTCATGGACAGACAAACTTTTTGAACTGAACTTCTTTAAGGTAATTCCTCTGAAATAAAAGTGACAATAGATTTTTGTTCAAACTTTGTCCACTGAATATTTGTCATATGATAACTTCAATTTTGAAATAAAAAACGGGGGTGCCCATGCTCATTAAGGAGCAGTGAGGCATTGAAAATGCCCCATTTTGGCATTATTTAATGCTTATTATAAGAACGCATTCCCAGTAATTGTAACATCTTTGTGAGCTCGGACTCATAAAAACATGCATTAAACTACAGTCAATACATTGTGTCGGACACAAATAAATGTTTTAAGTTTGATTCAGACAGAAAGCTAAATCCTTGATTAGAAATTTGAACCAAATTTCTTGACGTGGTTACCGACTGCAAAATAGAAAAGACCACAGTGTACCTGCTATTTTTCTTATTTATTCACTTTTCAGCAATAGAAATTAGATGAGTCTTTTCTCACGCAAAGCTTATGATTAGTTGATTACAATGACTGGAAAAAAAAACTGGGGTGCCCGTGCTCGTTGGTGAGCTAGAGCCATTTTTCAACTGACAGAGCTCAATATCAAGGCAAATCCGTCATGTTTTCAATGTGCGCGTACACGAGCACGCGCTAATGACGCCATAAATTATGCGCAGTAAGGATGCGCAGTGCAAATGTGAGGAATGACCTTAAGTAAGAAAAACTCTCCTCTAGATGATCAAACCAGGCAGGCAAAATAATATTGTCTGCACAGCTGGTCAATTTGCCCGGTGCATGGTCATTAATTTCATGAAAACACTGCATACTGTACAAACTGGTCAACCATGACTGCATCATTCTTTTGACCCCAAAAACCATCACCACCAATAAACAAATAAACATTGAACCAATAACATGCAAAATTGTCCATTGTACAGCCTACTCTGTCTCAGCTCTTGAGTCAACAACACATGCATAAAATTACAAGTATGCTCCATCTTTAGCTTTTTTTTCTAGAAGTACATTTAGCAGACACACACATTGTTTAACATACATGTAAAAGTACAGTGCCAACTGTTGAAGCATGAAAGTAAAGGTTACCTCTTTCATTTCTGATATTCTTCTGAGAGCCTTGTCCTGGCTTTGAGTGAGATTGTTCTGCAAATAAATAAAAACATGTGGCATAAAGTGTACATGTGCATGTATTAAAGACTGTAAACATATACAGCAGTAAGTACAGCAAGAACAAAATGTATACAGTACTAATCACACTTTGATTTATGTACACGAACATGCAAAGTAAATTAGAGCGTGATTATAACAGATGACGAACTGATCAACTCCAGATCTGATGTGGCATTTCATTTCTACAGTACTTAGTTTCATACTACACAACTTGTGTGCAGCACTCATCAGATAAAATTGCTAAATGCAAATTTACATTGTTACACTGACATGAAATACACACATCTGATGTGACCGATGGAAAAAGTGAATGCTTTTACAAAACAATGGAAAGTGCTTAAGTAAGCTCTGTTACTATTACATGACACGAGAAGCTTTAACATTTAGCACTTTTCAGGAGGAAGTCAATGTTTGCATGTCTACATGAAGTTATCAACTCATTTTGCTTATTCAGAGAGGCTACATGTAACTCATGTTTACAGATAATAAAGTGTACAATACATACACATATAAATTTACATATCTGTGAATTACATGTATCAACAGGATTTTACAAACAAAACAGATATTTCATGAACAGTTTCATGTCAAGTACTGTACCTGCAATTTTTCATTTTCCTTCTGCAGATTCTTGTATGCCTCAACAACCTGGAAAATACAAATCCAGGTGCTTAAAATTTTTGCTTCCTTTTCTCACTTTCAAACTTAGCCTACCGTGATCATAATATTTTTGAATTTAAAATATGTTGCCATTGTCATACAACCCACTTTGTAATGTTTTAGTCTCTTCACTGTTACAATATCAACTTCATTTTCATTGTACAGTGTACCTTTGTAAGGGCCTTTCTTTCTCTGTCTCCCATATCAAGCTGGCTTCCCATACAAGAAAACATGTTGAGACCATTGTTACCAGAATTAATATCTCAGATGTTTAAAACTTCAGTGAATGGTAAGAATTGAAGAATGTCTTCACAAGCAAAATAATTCTTGAAGTTCCAGAGCTGAACATGAGCTTTGGTGCCTCTAAACACATTTCTCAGAGTACAGAGAAGAAAGATGTGATAACGTAGTCAAGGTCGGTGATACAATAAGATGATCGCCATTAAGCCAAGTAAAAATGCTTTGTCTTCCGAGCAAACAATCTTGCACATTTTGTCCCTTAACAGATACCGTAAGGAGATCTTTCAAAATGTAGAATACAGAACAAAACTGTCACATGTATGAGAACAGAAAGAAAGGAAAATGATATTCCTTGCTGTAAAACATGTCATTTCATGGTAGCCTTATATTGTGTGTGTTCTTGGTTTATTCTAGTTAAGACTCATTTGCATAGAAGAATATGCAAAAATTACTGAATCGTTTCAAGTGTCATATCTGTCTGACCACAAGATCAACTGACATCATTGTTTGTGGGACATTCTGTCTCACCTCATTCAATTCCTAGGCAACCATTAACAAATTAAAATTATGCTTTTATTCTTTTGGTGAATACAATTTCTGATGGAAAAAGAAAAACTCTATTCACTCTTTTACAGCTCTATAAGCCCTTTTTTCACCTACATGTACTGCACTGTACATGTACTTCCAAACAAAAAAATAATGATAAACTCAAAAAAGAGAGAAATTTAAAAACTTATGCTGTTAAGTCTTTGTCTAACACAAAATCATTTACTGCATATTAATTTAATAACACATGAATTCTGAAGTTTAAAACCTAACTAACAAGGGGTTAGTGTGTTTTTTGGTGCCATCAATCATAATTACATGACAAGCACTCCATGTACTGTACATGTACTTCAGATTTTCAAACAAAAGAGACAAACAAAACTCATCAAAATCTACCAATCACAACCCACAAATCTATGTGAACTTTTGAAACACAGTGAAAGTGGAAGGTTTTTACTTGGTTGTGCAAACACCACATTCATTTCCAAGGACTTGAAAATAAAAAAATCTGTACTTGGGAACATTTTGGGCATAAACATCCTTAATAAAACTGATTTGGAAAGATGAAAGTGGTGACAATGGCAAAGTTAAACTTGTCTGACTACAAACATGCATACAGGTACACATAATGTATGCAGATTGTGAAAGTGCTCAACTTCCTACATACATACATGTAGATGCACATGTACATGCAGTGTACATGCTGTATTGAAACATATTCACTGCCAGCAAAAACAAACAAACAACAAACCAAAACAAGAACACAGTAAAACAGTTACTACCTCCGAAAATCTGGTCTTGTAACGGGTCAAGACTCGTTCTTGTTTCTTGAGCATGGCCACCATCTCTTCCTTTGTTGCTCCTTCAAGCCGTGCAGCTGTTCCAGTACTACCTTGCTCTGCATCAGACTCAGTATCAGACCTCCCGCCAACAGAACTGGGACTGGCTGGAGGAAGTGAGCTCTGGTGTTCTAGAGCTCTCTTGGGAGTTTCAGTGTCACTTATGCTGTCCTGTGACAGTGATTTGCTGGGAGTGCTTGTGCTCTTAGGAGGAGTTGTTTCGCCTGACCGTGGCTTTTCTCCATTTCTTGAGTCTGATTGTCCTGGCTAAAGAACAATATTTATTAACAACATTAATAAACAATAGTCAAGTTACTAGATAATGAGTTCCTTGTTATTAAAGCATTTGACAAGAAATATTATAAATGTAACGTCAATCGACATTTTGATGCATCAAGCATCTTTCTAAAGATTGAGGTAGTTACACTGTAACATCAATGTCAAAGTTACATGTATTATTTAAGAGTTGAGTTTAAAATGGATTGCATTCCAGTATGCGTGAAGTACCACTAATCATCAGAGAATAACTTTGTGTGGATCAAGTCAGACTGCACATTGAGTGATGGTTCTAGATCTTTTATGAATAGCATTTCATAAAAAATGCAGTAATCAAAAGTTTATTCCGACACTTTTTTCTGGATAGAGAAATTATCTGTAACATTTGGTTTTTCGACTCCGTGTTGTACATGTATGTAGTTTCATGTCCTTTTCAATCGAAGATCTTGAGTTGGCGTGCTTGCTAATGCATTGGTGAGGGTGTCGATTTGTAAATTCCAACATAGTCCATTTTGCATAGACCACATTTAAAGTAATCAACAAGTCGTCATTCATTAATCAATGACATTTGGTTTTGGTTCATTGGTTTTGATGACGTTGATGACTTTCTTGCTTGTGCAAACAAGTTGTAAAGACACACCAGTTTCTGATCTGAGACTTTGTAGCTGTAGTAATCAAGTTGAACGCAAAATGTAACTTCCTTGTTTTCTTATTACAGAAATCTACAGTGTACATATAAAATCATCTAATACACAAAAAAGTTAAAACTCCACACATTACTACAGTATGACTGGGCTATTTTTCCTGGAGGAGGGAGGGGGGGTTGGGGAGACTCACATGGGAAAAGATTGAGCTTGCTCTTGCCTCACTTAGGGGTGTAAATCATGATTTTAGTCTCATTAAGGTTGTTTGGGATGAAATGCCACCATTTTTATCTATCAAGATGTATTTTAGGGTGTACTAAAAGTAATAATTTAAAAAAAAGCTCTCATTTCCGTTTTAAGCGGTCATAAAAGATAACAGATGGCAGAAGAGTGACTAATCAGTTTGTACATACTATGTTTCATTTTACATGGCATTGTCACCGCAAATATACCGGTACCCAAAAACAAAACTTCACCCTGTATACTTAAAAACATTCAGGCGTGAAATTTGATGGTTTGTTTACCATGATGATGACTGGACACAGAACCAAAAATTGTTACCCATGAAATTTGAAATCCTTGGGCTTAATATTTTAAATCCAGTCAATAAGGCCCGATAGCCACCCCAAAAATGTACAGCCAGCAACTAGCCAATCTTTCAGAATATCACTCTACCATTAATTTTGAATAGAAATTAAAAATCATGAAAAGATCCCATCCATACATGTATCAAACTTCTGAGTCAAGGTGGAGATGCATTTCAAGAGTTTAAATTGTGTTTAACCTTTCCGGCCCCACACAAATGGAAGATCAAAGGCTTGTGAAACACTTGGGGCATTTTTGCAGTACTGAATCCAGGCTTCCAGATGTGCCAAAATGGCATCTACACTGAAGAAATTGAGGCAGTCGTTACTGAGTATGATTTTTCATTCAGCCAAATTAGCAGAACAAAGGTTAGTACCGAGTAATTATAAATTGAAAAGATTTTCTGATTGAGACCGTTGAGATTTTGAGTAAAAGAACGGTTATTGTAAAACATAATTTAACATGGTAAATAAAATAGGTTTGAATGTTATTTCGGCCCAAAGACTGACTGGGAACTGCTGAAAATAGGATTCCAAGCATGTAAATTTTGAAATTTTCTGGGGGAGGGGTCATGCCCCCAGGCCCCCCTAGGAGGCCCACACCTTTGACACTCCAAACACAGACTACTGCCTACTTTCACATGTTAGGACTCAACATCAAAATTTATTGGCAGCCCTGCACTGTACATTATCATTAAGGCATTTTCCTTCTGTTTGATATTTTCTTGCTATAAATCAAATGAATGCAAAAAGGAGCAGTACCTGTTTTCTCAAGCTGAGAATAAATTGGGGAAAAATATAAGTTGACAAAAAAGCTACAAAGATAATTACTTTTAATGATGAGCACGCCAACGAGACTGGCCACTATCCTATCTGGAATGAGGTCAGGTTTATTGATCGAGATTCTCGCTGGTACATATGTAGGGTCAAGGAAGCTATTCACATAAGACTTCACCCTAATAACATCAACAGGGATAGTGGAATTGAAATTCCTGAAGCATGGACGCCCACGACCAAAATACACAACAACAGGAGAATGTTACAACAGCGGACCACTGAGGGAACAGCTACTCGCCGGAACAATGGAACAATAGGGGGATCGAAATGCACCAATCACAGCCGCCCTTAGTGATATAAATGATACTGTGCAATCAGTCGACCTTATCGCCTGAAGAAGACTAGCAGTAAGCAGTTGAAATGTCATGATCGACAACTCAAGTGACTATATCGTGAGACAAACAATAATACACTTTATTATTGCATCTACCACGATGAATAACAACAACCTTTTCCTCAACATAATTCCTTTTCACATGGATGTCAAATAAAAAATTCATTGATACGAGTATGTGCCCATAGAAGATAATGCACATCATCTGAAAAAAATCCAACACTTTTGACACAAACAACAATTTGGCATATCAAATAATTGCACATGTAAGGTACAACTCCTAACAGGCAAGAATACATTTACCAACACTTAAAATTCAGTAAATATTTTTCAGACCAGTTTTGTTGTTATTCTCAATTGTCTTATATATGTTATCAAATTCTGAAACAATGGGAAGAAATAAAACTGGTATGAAAATGTGATACCAAAAATAAATTAAAATACATGTAACAACATTAAGCTGACATACATAAACACAATATTCCATACGCAAAAGATCAATTAAAATAATTACTGTGTGACCATACACAATTCTACAGTTCCACCAAACAAGCCGAAACTGAGAAAAAATTAAACACTATGATGCATGTACATATACAGCTTTCAGAGACTGCCTCAAGATCAAATAAAAAATACAGGTGTTTCAATTAATACTGTTAATATTGAATTGCTCTGACCAACTGACCATATCACACGAGCACAATTTTTGATAGCATCTGATATGGCCGTCGGAAGGCCTGACAGAGAGTTATTTAAGCCATACCTTGGCGTCAAGAAGATTATACACACGATCAAGAACTTCCCGTGGTGTGGATTTCGATTTAGTCGTCGGTGTGTTAGAGGTCGCCAATGGAGAACTTGCGATACTTCCTCGGGAACTTCCACGATCACTTTCCGCGTTCGACGGAGTTTCAGTGGTACTTCCATTGCTCTCTGGTCCTTTGACGGACTAAATTATTAAACACAAGGTGCAAGTTAATCTTCCTGCGCTCGATAAAGTACACGTAACATAAAAAGTTGACAAGGCATTGTTTCTTCAACAACACTTCACACAAGGGAAGCATTCGCGCGTGTAGCTTATCAAACCTGTATCTCGCCTAGAGCTTGCCTCCGAGGGCTTTGCTCTCCGTCTGATTCCTCCGCTAATTTTTGTTTTAACTTCTTAAACATTTTTCACAAAATGCATTCGCTCAATACCACTAACACTCCGCCATATTGGATTTTTCCGTGTGCACCAACTGCGCATGCGCTCTATGAAAACTTCGACATGCGCAATAAGACCTTGACACGTCAGCGACAGCGGATAAAAATGTATGGGAGGGCGGGCAAGGTTGTTTTTGGACTAGAGAAAAATTTGAAAGGGGGTGGAAAGGAACAGATATGAAGACAATCCATGTAAACAATACAACCTCTATAGGGATAATTGAAAAACAGTCTTAAAGCTGAGTGGATTGAACAACGCGTAAATATGATTTCATGCGCACGCATGCCGTTGACAGATCAAACGTTTTTTTTTTTTGTTTTTTTTTTTTTTTACAAGAACTGTCTAACTGTCTCGCGCGCTGATCGGCTCCTTTTTATCATCAATAAGAGTACGGACGAATAAAATTTTAATTTATGCAAGCTTTCAAGTTCAAATTTCAGCTGTCAAACTGTCAACTTTTTAACCAATGAGATTTTATGGACTTCTTCAAGTAGCCAATCAAAAAGCGAGAAAAGCTATTGACACTGTTCGCGTCATTTTGAATAAGATCCACTTATCTTTGTTTACGGTAAGTTTACGTGTCTTTTCCCTCATTTATTCCTGGCATTTGACCATTTTGGGGTCTTGTTATTGTAAAAAACAAATTGACATCAGTTTTTTATGCGTCTGTCCTCTTATTGATGATAAATTTCGTCATAACATTGTCAAAGTTTACTACGTTCCACAGCCACTTTGACAATGTTATGCCTCAATTTATCATCAATAAGAGGACAGACGCATAAAAAACTGACGTCAATTTGTTAAATCAATCTTGTTACCAATCTCTTGTAGATCCTACGTTGGCAGCGTTTATCGTATGCGGTCCCTTGAGTCCCTTGCAGTTTCTGGTTTCTCGGTACCAGAGCCCACGTGTCTTTTGGTCAGCGCCAAGACACGGAGGTTTTATGTGACGACATGATTGTGACGTCATAGTCGGCCAGCCAACATCAGTTTGGTCACTTTGCAAAAAGATCACCTTTGTATTGAAAAAAGTCTTGATACTTACAGAGGTTGCAGTCTTTTTCACTATGGCGGCACTCACGCCCATGTTTTCAAGTAACCGTATGGCAGAATTAAAAGAAAACTTCGACAAGTACGCCGAAGGAAATTCGCTAAAATGCGAAGACTTTGGAAAAGTAATGAAAGACTGTGGCGAAAATGTAGCCGGCTACCAACTGAGAAAGATTATCGAGGACACGCAAGCGGAAAAGGGTGGAGTGATAAGCTTCGACGAGTTCACAAGATTGTTTTCCAAGATATCTTCCAAAGCAACTGGTGGCATTTACAGGCAGGCCGTTGACAGTCGGAAAGGTGTACAAGAGGTTGGTGGCTCGTCGACGGCTTCGGCTGAAGGAACAAGACATTCTTTTTCTGATGACGAGCAAATTGGCTTTAGTGACTGGATAAACTCCGTTTTGGAAGATGATCCTGAGTTAAAAGGTACTAAGTCAGGAAGCGTAGGGAAAACCTAGAAAAAGACAAACTTGTGAAGTGAAGTAAATTTTTGGTCAATACAAAGTCACCTTCAAGCTTGAATATAACTCGACCAGATTATCAAATCTTAACTAACTTAGGATTAAACTCACCGAATTTTCAATGAAATGAGAAGAGGATCGGTTTTAATATATTAATCAGTGGTTATAAATAACAAAAAAGGGTGAAAAAACACCGAAGCTTTTCACGGCGACTGTCCAAGATGGCGAAACAAAGTCACCGAATTGAGAAGCCATTTCAATGCGGACAATTGACAAGTGAGGTCGCAATGGCACGAAAACTTTCCTGTGGCTTAGTTTTGGAGGTTAACCGTCGTCCAAGTGACTTTTGTCTAGTTCAGACCAGATTAAGTTAAAAACTACTCTCATTTTATTTTTTTTTTGTGATGCTTGATTTAAAGAAATTAGCAGGGGCTGGAAAAACTTTAGCCGAGATTGGGGCTTCAGAAAAAATAAGCTTAGATATCTTTCTGACAGTTTTTAGACTTAAATAAAAGGTGGGAACCCAGTAAAAGAAGTGAAGCGATAAAAAAAAAGACGGATTATTTTGTTGCCAGGGGCTGGATCCAGGCCATCATCTCCATGCCTTGATCTGTGAGGTGTGTGATAGTAAAATCCCGCTCTGCCATAGACCTTTTCACGGCTTCTGACGCCACCTTGCTTTGCGGTGGGCAAAAACAGCAAAAATCACAGTAAATGTCTGGGGAAAATAAAGAATGTAATGTCTAACAACTCACCATGGAAAATTCGAGTTCTGAAGTACTTACATGTCTGTAAAACCGAGTCACAGCTGTATGCCTGACAGCAAATCTACGTTCTTCAAACTTGGAAGAAGAAACAATCTGCTGAGTATCTTTCCTTGTTACTCATTAAATACTCAGAACCTCAACTTATTGGGCATCACACTTTTAATTTTTCCCATACATTTACTACAATTTTATACCGTGTTTGCCCCGCAAGTAACATGGCGTCAGAAACCGTGAAAAGGTCTATAGCGCCTAGAGTAACTGGCTGAAAACTTCAGCTATCCCATATACACTGGCACATCGGCGACAGTGTTGATCGAATTTGATCAGAACTTTAAAACTGATACATGTATTTACTTTCAATTTTCAATTTTATTTTACGTGATTTTCACAGGAAAGTACCTTCCAATTAAGGAAGAGGAAAAAGATGCTCTCTTCAAAGCCATGAAAGATGGCATTGTGATGTGCAAGCTAATAAACTGGGCTTGCCCCGGCACAGTGGATGAACGAGCCATCAACAAGACCAAGTTGAATGTGTACAATATTCACGAAAATCAAACGCTTGTTTTGAACTCCGCCATGGCTATCGGCTGTAACATTGTCAACATTGGTGCGCAGGATTTGATTGAAGGAAAACCTCATCTGGTGCTCGGTTTACTGTGGCAAATTATTCGGGTATGGTAGAGTTTAAAGAAGTTTTATTTTTTAAACCCCAGTACCTTCTGGTAGTTTCATTACAGAGAGGATGAAAAATATCCGAATAAGCTTATGTTCATTGTATCACCATAATTATTAGGAAACAAATGGCAAAACTAAGTTGAAAAATAGTAATATTTTGGTACGAACTATACCGTATCAGATTAAGATATGCATGACGATGTTGGTCTTAAATAGTAGAATCGAAACAAGAAGGAATGATCACGGGAAAAGGCCAAGTTTTCGCCCTTCTGGAGTTCAGCTCCTTGATGGCAAACTCGGGAAAACGTGTAATCCTTTAAAGTGGAAAAACTATGAAATGCTGGGGAAAAAAAAAATGTTACCGGTGTAAGGGCATGAGCATATATCATGCGATCAAATTAACGAGAAACTGATCTGGCCAGTGCCAAGCGCGAGAAAACATGTAGCCAGTGCCAAGCGCGGGAAAACATGTAACCAGTGCCAAGTGCGGGAAAACATGTAGCCAATGCCAAGCGCGGGAAAACATTAAACCGGTTCCAAGCGCGGGGAAACATGCAACCAGTGCCAAGCGCGGGAAAACATGTAACCAGTGCCAAGCTCGGGAAACATGTAACCAGTTCCAAGCGCGGGAAAACATGCGACCAGTACAGTGCCAAGCGTGGGAAAACATGTAGCCTGTGCTAAGCGTGGGAAAACATGTAACCAGAGCCAAGCGTGGGAAAACATGTAGCCAGCGCCAAGCGTGGAAAAACATGTAACCAGCGCCAAGCGCGGGTAAACATGTAGCCAGCGCCAAGCGCGGTAAAACATGCAGCCAGTGCCAACTCCAACGATACCAATGGGAAGCGTGGGTAAACATAGGCTCGACTACTAGCCGCTGTACGGGAAAGGAGCCCACGACCGGACTCGAGAGAGCGGCGGATATCGAGCCTAGGGTAAACATGTAAAGTTTTCAAACGTAGGGGGTTAAAAAAATTAGCGTGTGGTTTTAACCATAGGCTTGCTTTATTTTGCTCACAGATAGGATTGTTCGCTCAGTTGACCATACAGAGGTGTCCTGGACTTGTTCGCTTGGTTGAGGATGACGAAACTATTGAAGAACTCCTCCGCCTTCCTCCAGAAGCCATCCTGCTTCGCTGGTTCAACTACCACCTTAAGGAGGCGGGCCATGTTCGAACAGTTTCCAACTTCTCAACTGATATATCTGATGCGGAAAACTACAGCGTTCTACTTCACCAGGTACAACGCTTAAGAAGGGCTTGTTCATAATGCTATTAAATAGCCCATTTCCGAGTTGACCTAGTCCACCACCATTCAAATAAAATTGAGTTTGCTTGCATGTGAATGAAATCTCATTTTTATATGAAAGGATTAGCACCAAGACTCGATTTGAGGAAGAGGCTAAATTAAAGTAATTCAGAAATAGCCTGTTTGATTGTATACTCCTGGGCGTCAATCTCAAGAATGGCACAATGCTCGACTGCAGCTGTTATGCTTGTAATCATCCCTGGAATAAAAGTGACTCGCTACATTCGCCATCCATTCCCTCCCCCACCCCCACTACCCCCAAGCCACTTGTTCATAGAAAAATATCTCAATTTACTACCAGGCCTCGTAAACGGCAAGAGATGACGAATTCACATGACGCCTGCAACATTAACAAGAGAAAATGCTGCATTACAGTTGTCAAGCAATAAAATTATCATTTTTGCCAGTCCGACGACGACATTGTTACGCACCAAATTTTGCTGAAAAAGCAGATCATGATCAAATGTTGTGAATCCATTTATGCGACTTAACATTCCCCTTGGCGCTTAAACTTTATGGCTGAAAAAAAAAAAAAAAGAAAAAAGAGATTTACATGGAAGAAGGGAGAACAAAAAACCAAATAAACGGGTTTAGACACTTAACGAATATTCAGCAGGATTCCTCAAATAGCTGCCTGGTCCCCGTGAGACATCTTTGTTAGTTAACTCTGATCGGAATCTGTGCTTCTGCCAGATCGCCCCTTCTCACCTGGGAGTTGATCAACCACACTTGAGCGAATCTGACCCTACGAAACTTGCCGAACTCGTACTGGCCAACGCTGTCAAGATGAAGTGCCGCAAGTTCGTTCGCGCCAAAGATATCGTCAAAGGGAACGCCAAACTAAACCTTGCGTTTGTCTGCAACCTGTTCAACAACTTCCCAGCCCTGGAGCCGGCGGAGGAGGAATTACCAAACCTTGAAGAGACACGCGAGGAGAAGACATTTCGTAACTGGATGAACAGCATGGGCGTCAAGCCGTTTGTACAGAATTTGTTCCTAGATTTGGATGACGGATGCGTTCTCCTTCAGCTTTTTGAGCTGGTAAAGTCCTCATTATTAGCAATCGTTGCACTTTCTTATACTCACTTAGGTAATGCACCTGTGTCTTGTGGGGTAAATGTTCTTAAAAGCGCCCGCACACGTTTTCGATTGTTGTAAAGTAATCTAAAAATTGGGTGCATGGGCACTGCACTGCGCTCTCTACCAATAAGATATCGGACTTACAGTGTACTACTCGATCGTTCCATAAATAGTATGCTATCGATAATCCCATCAAAAATTGTCAAGAATTCACCGTTACTTTCCTGGGAAGAGATATATGTAAAGGTAGCCAGTTAAATCCTAAATCCGACTATTTGAACTAAGCCAAAGTCAACTGCTTGAAGCTCAGTGTGTGATGTTTAGCGCACTGTAAACAGTTTTCAACACCTCGCCTAAGATCCACTGGTTTCTTCTGGTTCCCAGAATTGCTCATCAGAAAGACATATCTGGCCTGATTGCTAAAATGTCTACTGGTAGAAATAACTATTTCTATAACTTCAGCAATCTTTGGAACCCACAGATAACTTTCCTTCTGTTTACACAGGTGAAGAACGGCGTAGTAGACTGGAGCAAGGTGAACAGGCCACCTTACAAGAAAATTAGCGAGAAGATGAAGAAGCTAGAAAACTGCAATTATGTTATCGAGGTCGCTAAAACACTCGAATTCTCTGTGGTTGGGATCGGGGGCAAAGACATCTTTGACATGAACAAGAAGTTGATCTTGGGTATCCTGTACCAGGCCATGCGCGCCTATACATTGGTCATCCTGCAGAAATGCGCGGAGAGCGACAAGCCAATCAAAGACGAGGAAATCATCGCGTGGGTCAACGAGAAGCTGGCAGAAAATCAGAAAGATACCAGAATAACGGGTTTCAAGGACTCCAACATCGCAAGCAGTCGATGTGTGATCGATCTGATCGATGGCATGAAGCCTGGCTTTATACGTTACAACATGGTGTCTGACGGGGAAACCGACGAAGACAAGCTATCGAACGCCAAATACGCCATCTCCATGGCGCGAAAAATTGGCGCCAGATTGTACGCGCTGCCTGAGGACCTGGTGGAAGTGAAGGCCAAGATGGTACTGACTGTGTTCGCTTGTATGATGGCTGTGGATCATGCGCTCTCTGCCACCAAATAATATTGTCCCGGATGAAACTACAGCAGGATTTTCTTAGACATGTCAAAAGTTTCTCTATCAAACTCTTTAAAGTCAAATACTGTTTGCGAGGGCGAAAATAAATCTTGGACATTAAGTTTTCTTTTCCCGGTTAAAATTCGTATCTGGATAGGACTGAAAAAGAGCAACTAAATCTTTTTAAAATCACCCAGAACAAAATTTCACTTTCCTTAGGAGGTTACAATGAGTTTCCCATCGATTGTTGCCACATTGGGTTGAAGATGAAAATCTAGTTCGTTACACAAGTGCAGAAGGGAAAGCAATGGCGATATGTTGTAATTTCATTTTGGTTGTGAATGATTTGTAATGACCAAAGGATGCTTTAACACCTTTGTACTGGCTAGCCTGTATTTTGCACTTCTTTGGAGGATTAAACAGTTGACCTTTCAAACTCTTAAAACTAAACTTGCAGTCCTTCTTTTTATTGGAGGCTTAAGAAATGCAAACGTCAACCGTCAAAAAGCGAAATGTTATACCGTCCATCAGAGCAGGCCTTCCCCTCCCCCTCCCCCATCGCTTGTATGATGCCGGCTTTTAATGTGGCCGAACTCAATTTTGATACCTGTGTTTCACTCTCCTTTTTCTCTAAAACCCTTGATCCTTTGGTCACCAAAACGGCCAACACGCAAGTTAAAGACACAAACTTCGGATTTTTGATTGCTAAGCTGACGTAAGTGCCCTTGCCATGGCAACATGAATAAATATCAACAGGCATTTAAAATCGGTTTCGTTTGTTTGCAGAAAATTTAGTCGTTAGATTTTCTTTTTCATTTGCGTGCAACAAGATTGTAACAATGCTCACAAGTTAACACTATTTTAATGGCAGTAAAACAGAGAGATCTTTAATTATCCTTTGTAGAAGGTTAAGTGGAATATCTAGAATTGCCTCTGTTAAATTTCTTTTCTTTTTCAATGTTCCAGTTACTTGTTTTCTTAGTATTTTCGTCCCAAATATCGTGAAATTCTAACGAGTGCTTCTCGAGAAATAGGCGTATTTCCAAGAAAGCTATTCGGCATTCAATTGCAATTTTTGCCTTACGGGTTCTTGCGGTAAAAATGAAAAATCTGAGAATTGCTAGGTTCCTTGCATCGTTACCTTTTCTAACACACGTTTATAATAGAAGAGTAAAGCCTTAGATACACTGTGTTCAATTATGAAGAAAAAAAGCACAGATAGCAAAGGCATTGACCAAATAAAATGATCGCTCTATCGACGCCATGTTTTACGATAACTGCAGAAATTTTCGCGCGCTCATTGGTTAATTTTTATCGTCAATGAGCGGACAGACACATGAATTTATAGTTCATGCGATGCGTCAACGAGCAAGAGCGGGTAATTTGACAATTTGTTAACGAAAAAAACAAATTGATGTCAGTTTTTAATGCGTCTGTCCAGGCGCCCATAATGGGCTCCTGGTCTGTCCTGTTATTGACGATGAATTTCGTCATAACATTGTCAAAGTAGTCTGCGGATCCACTCGACGCGGTTATCGCCTCGTGGATCCAAAGCTACTTTGACAATGTTATGACGAAAATCATGATAAATAACATTCAATTTGTTAATTTGCTTTCTGTAATCCATGCGCGCGCGCTGAATCGCATAAGCAAGAGCGCGCCCGCGGAAATTGTGTTCGGCCACCTTACTTGTAATCGCCCGACGATATTTCCACTCAACAAAATGAAATTTCCTGAAATTTCGGGTACATAGATTCATGTACTGAATGCCAAGCCAAACGAAACATTTGTTTTCTGAAGAAACCTGAAATTATGGAAAGCGTTTTAAGATAGCCTTTCACTCAGATTGCTAGCTATACCCCATTCATTCTATGAGACGCGCGTGCATTGAATCATGGTAGATTTATGCAATGTCGCGCGCCAAGTCTAGAAGATGTCGTGGGCGTGTTGCATTCAACACCATGATTCCCTGCGCGCAGGTCTCACAGGGGGAATAGCCCACATCATTGCCAGGAGCCGTCGGAAAATTCTTTACCACTAATTTCTGATTTCGCCCATCTTTAGTCCATTATTATAGGGAAAGAATTACCGCCTACTGAATTTTAAATGATAAGCGCCATCTAGTTCGAAAATATTGGCTGATTTTGGGGGAAAAAATGCTTTAATACCATTTTTACCACAATTGCTACTAATCTCGCAATCTGATTGGCTAATTTGCCGTTGTCGATAAGAGTCCAGACAACGCTGCTCGCGTCAAAGTGTCACGCTCTGAGAAAAAACAAAAAAACAAAAACATTTTCTTTGACGTTGATATTGTGGTAAACAAATCAAATGTGGTTTAACTTTGTACGCTACAACAGCTGCACTGTTTCGTGTATTAAACAGCATTGTATTTAGAACTGAACAATACTGAATGTCACTTACAGTTTTTCTGAAGATGTAAAGCGTATAAACAGCCATCATAAACACCCTGGCCTCATTGGACGAGAGGCGCACAATCTTACAGTATTGCAACAGTTTCCATTTAGCGCGAAAATATGCTCGGGTATTATTTCAGTGTTCGCGGACATTGGCTGTTCCGAGAAGCGAGCAGCTTCCGAGAGCGTGGCTGGTAGAAAACTGTGAGCTTTGAGGTACAGATAATGTCCATGGACAAATATCTGAGCGTCTTTTCGCGCCAAATAAAGGCCATCGTGTGTATTATCCTTCCAATATTTTCGCAACGTACGCACTTTTTGGGGGGAATGTCACTCCGATATTACCCAGTTTTAGCTTTGGCATATTCAGCCACGTGGCGCGTTTAGACCGATCGCGTGCGAGCGAAACTGAGTTTTCGACGGACTATAACACAAAGCAGTACCCTGCAATGATTGAACACACTACGGCCGAACGAGATATTATATTCAGGACTCGGAAGAAAGACTGAGTTTTAGAAGTTTCAGTTCCCCTCTCCCATTGTGCACGACCTATTTTCCCCTTTTCCGACCTCACGTTTTAATTCCTCAGTGTTAATTCCTGAAAGTTCTTTTGGACTCGGCTATTTTTGTCGACAATGATACCGAAGCGGTAGTAACAACAAATAAAAGAGAGACGCTAGAGCTTCAGTTTTAAATTCACCCGGAGATATGTTCATTTTTCATAGCAAGTTACAATGAATCCTTTTCGAATCGGTTGGTATCATGATAAAGATGAGTTATAATTGTACTTGGATCGTTAATAACTTGTAAGGATCAACGTATACGTTAGTTACTCTATCATGAAGTATTTTGGACGCCATTTGAAGGTTAAACTGTCGAACTTTCAAACTCTTTAAACCGAGTATTTGTCAGCTTGCAGTCCGGCTTTACATTCAAGGTTTAAAGAAATGCGAACGAGGCATGCAACCTTACCACGCTGTTAGAGTCAACCAAGAGTTATTAACATCGAATATACAGGTAGTGTTGTTTTCGTTCTTTCTTGGCTACTTTTGACGTTTAGAGAAGGACGAGTTTTACACTGTTTAGTTATAAACTTATAATTGTATTAATTGCTAACGCGGAGTAATTTGATGATGCCGTAGATCGGCGAAAGCTTGGATTGTGACAATTACAAAGCTTGGGTTTTTAAAAGGTTTTAACATCAATTTTGCAGTAGTTCCACAGTATTGTACACAGGCGACCCAAGCTCTCTCTGCGAGGAGGTTTTTTTTTTTACTTTTAAAGCGAACGTTCAGCGTAACGTGACATATGGCATATACTATTACATAACGACCGAATTTGACTACGTCCACGCGAAACGTAATTCTGGCCTTAAAGCATATGGAGGTGTTGTGTTACAACGGTTTGAATTTATAAAGTTTGTATGGGAATGCAACGGTTTTGCTTGGAAAGTCAATTATTCTTATATTTTGTGAATAAAGTTTACTTACTCTGTTGCTGTGTTGTATTCGTTGTTGTTTGCCAGCTGCTCAGGCCGATCTAACGCGATTTCGGCGAGTTATCGTTCTGTGGGTTTCCACTACTAAAACAAAGACGAGGCCGGACACTGATTTCCGGAGTGCCTGCCGCTCGAAGCGAATAAATCCACTGAAAATAACCCTACCGGCTCAATTCCTCCGTAGAATCGAAGAAGAGATGTTGAAGTTCCATGTCAGTTCACTCGCTACGCAATTCCGTCCAAAACGCCTTCGCTATGAAACATTTATTTCGAGATTGCTTCGCTCGCAAATTCGAAAACAGCCGCTTCACGAAAGTTAGGACACTTTCGCGGTGCTGGGTAACTATAATTAGCCCGACCGGGGGTAGTCAGGAACGATTTGTCGGCAGCGAAACCAAAATGCTCCCCGGGTAACCGGGCACTCCCTTTATGGGTTTGAAAAATAAAGCACGAGGGTGCTTGGGGAGCGTTTTGGTTTGGCTGCTGACAAATCTTTGTATTTTTTTAATACAACGATTTGTCAGCAGTCAAACCAAACAATTCAAATTGTTGTAACACAACACCTCCATATGCAGCAAGGAGAGAGTCACGTTTCGCGTAGTCAAATTCGGTCGTTATGAGCTGTTATGTAATAGTACATGCCATATGTCACGTTAGCATGAACGTTCGCATAAAAAGGGGAAAACAAAAGGATAACATTGAGAGCTTGGGCCGCCTGTGTATTGTAAGGCTTCAATTGAATTTTTGTCAGTGTCATTTAAAATGCTACTGAAGGACAACATCCAACGGTTACTGTATTATTGTATTTACATTTCAACACAGAATTATAACATTACCAAAGGGTCTTGATAGCACAAGTCTTGTAAATATTTTTAAAAACACAACAACGCTCTTCAGTTTTCGGAACATGTTTCGATGTTTCAAACATCATCATCAGCCATAATGAATATATAAGGTTTACAGAAAGATCGTTATTATACATGTAATAGCCTATATCTATTTCAGCTTAGTGGTTTTTCACTATTGTTCTTTTCAAAATTTTTATCGGTTAGTTTAAATAAGTTTGCATTTTACGTTAATTTAAATTTATTAAGGCTCATTGTATAAAAGCGTTGTTGTGTTTTTAAAAATAAAAGAATTATAACATTATTTTGAAAATCTCAGCCTCGGTTTTGTTCTTAAAAAAATTCTAATATTTTTGCAAATTTCAGCCTCGATATTATTATAAAACATATTCTTATATACATATATATATATATATATATATATATATATATATATATATATATATATATATATATATATATATATATATATACAAAGAAAGAGTTTACGGTATGTAGTGGCAGCTGCTGAATTGAGCACGGGACGGTAACTCGCCGTTAGTAGGGTGGGAGATTATCAAGGTAAGTACCTTGATAATCTCTTGCTTTATAACAATCCCACTGCGCATTTCAAAAATTTTGGCTGCCTACATACCTGTATTGAACAATATATACAAAAACAAATGGAACCGTTATTTTCAGTGGAAACCGTTTTGAAATTATGGACTGTGTTTTCGATAGTTTTTCATTCACATTGATACGAGCGATCGGAAAATTTTTGACCATTTTTTTTTTCTTCCATATCTACGCCATCTCTTTCAGTCTTTTGGCTGATTAACAAAAAATGCTTTAATACCATGATTCAGCGATCATGACAACTAGAGAACTTTAGTGAATAATTAATGCATGACGTAATATGATAACCTGCTCTCTCAGAATGTTGGGAAATCCTCCAGAGTTTCGTTTTCGTAGTCGAGGTTGTTCGTACACTCATGGTAAGTAAAATTATCCTTTTAATTTATCTGGCTTCTATATTCGCCATTTTTTGAATGAACCGTTTGATTTCCTTGGAAGCCACGATATTCACGAAACACAAGGTGATAATGCATGTACTTGATTACATAACCGCTGATCGCTGAAATGGAAAAGCTATCGTCTGGTTCTGATGGAAAGGCGGAAGAATGAAATCGATCATATCGTGAGATGTACGTCATTTTATGAATGCAGACGGTAACTTTAAGGTATTTGGGTGTCTGGAAAACCGAATGGCGAATAGCGAAAAGTCGCGAATAGGGAACAGCGAATAGTCCCGATTAGCGAATAGCGAATAGTACGAATAGTGCGAATAGTCTCGAATAGTGCGAATAGTGGCGAACAGTCTCGAATAGTGCGAATAATGCGAATAGTGGTAAATAGTGGCAAATGGTAGGAAATAGGGTACCCAATATATCTCGCATTCAACCTCGCAGCAACGTAGGATGGGATTTTCTCGCTAAAAAGCACAGACGCTTATCAGGACAAAAGGTGTTTCTAAACGTAATTTCCTCTGTTTTAACCGCTGCAAAAGCGCCAATACGTCTTTATTGGGTTATCCTTGTGTTTTCTGTTTTCTTAATGTCGGCGATGGACAGTCTACTAGCCTGTCAGTCCGGAGAAGAAAAGGTAATACATTCACTGAAATTCTGTTGCTTATTTGGATAATTAATTAATGCAGGATATTATGAGATCTATAGCGGTGACTATTGACGACTGTTCGCCACTATTCGCACTATTCGAGACTATTCGCACTATTCGGGACTATTCGCTATTCGCGACTATTGGCTATTCGCTATTCGGGTTTTCCAGACACCCAAGATATTTCCTTCTTTTAGGATCGTTTCTTCTACCTGTATCAAGCAAATAATATCGTTAGCAAAGTGATAACACACTTCAAAGAACGTTTCCTTTATTATAATGCATTGAGTTTGAACTTTTTAAATTTTCATTTTGCTTTCCTTGTTTTGCAGATAACGCCCTATTTCCACGCAATTCATTTTGATCAATACTGTTGGATCGAAAAAAACGTGCCATCCGGTAAGTCTTAGAGACGTAGCTTTCCGTGGCATTCATTTAAATAATAGGCACCTTAAGCAATAGACGTCGCCGGCCTGACGACGGCAACCGGAAACGTGACATTTCTTTCGAGACGTCACTGCGCATGTACAACACGTTATGACTTGACGTTGCCTTGAGGTCGAGAACGTGAGAACGTGGGGTTTCACGTCGCGACGAAAACGTGAGTACTTAATCTTTTGTTTTGATCCCTTTTAGCTTACTTTTGCGCTATTTTGGTGCGAACCAAGGTAAAGTTGCATAATGATTGCCTTTATGCTTAAAACAATGTTCTGGAAGTATTCCTGGACTCATTTTTTCTTAACTGAAAAATTGTTTTTCACACGTCAAACTAGCCTTCAGCAAAGAGGTTGCTTTCATCCAACGTAATGCCGCTTAGTATAATTAGTTTTTTCAGATTTTCTCAACGTATAATCGGTAGATTGCTATAGCTTGAAATAACATTGATTTTATTTTGGCAATCCCCTCGTCTTGAAATTTCGTTTAACATAGAGGCTTTTTTAATCGACTCGATGAATTTTGTATTCGAACACTGTGTACATGTATTTTTTTAATGTTTACAAGAGCTGACAAACTTCGCGCTACCAAATTGTCTCGCCTGGATTTTATTTCTTGTACATACAAGATTATTGCATCCTTCGCAAACAGAATGCTGTTTACGATTCTTTATCAAAAGAGCTGGCAAAACTCCTGTATTTGAGCGGCCGATCAATTTGTCGAATGAAAAACGCAGTGAGCTAAGATTTTGTTCAAAATCTATGTTTAGCAATAAAATCTATGTTTAGGTCCGTGGATCATTCGTCCATTCAATTTTCGTTTAAAATCAAAAATTTAAAATTGATTTCAATTTTTGATTTTCGTGATTTTTTATCATAAAAAGTTGGAAAGTGTCAAATAGAAAATATTTGACTTTTTTTTCTTTCGGTAGAACATTGAAACAGAACTTATATTTTGACTTTAATCCTGTCAAATTTGAAGACAATAAAACTGAACGGCTATTTTGTTTCTCCGACAATGTTGCAGTCTGTGGCATGGCTTAGTTTTTCTGTTTTCGACGGAAGTCTAAAAATTGAAAATTGAAAATTGAAATCAATTTTCAGTTTTTGTTTTTCGACCAAAACATTCCAAATCATTGACAGAACTGCCCCAGAGGGAAGCGGAGGGGTCTATTCACATGGTAAATTTTTGCCCCCAGGCCGCTCCCCACAGCCCCACTTCCTTCCGTGGTTAAGTAAGTCGCGCTCTCGTCGACTGTCGCTTCGCGGTCTTTCGCGACGTTTGGGAACGTTTTGTAAATGCTGTGTCTTTTCGTCGCTCAGTTCTGTCCATTCGGCGAGCAGGGAGACCTTCGACGTCAGCCAAGAAGGAGAAAAGTCTTAGTTTTCGTAACTGGAGCGGCTGATGTGACCATTCGAGACTTCCTCGAGCTTTTCAAGCGCCATATTGTAAGATATGGATTGGACTGAACTGGACTGGACTGGATTGGATTTGTTAAAGGAGGGATTGGACTTGTAAAAGCGAAGACGCCATGTATAGTTTTAAGAATTCTCATGGAACTTGGAAGCGGGACGTTTGAGTCTGTTTTTTTGGCAGATTTCAAATTAACGGATGTGCAGTACAGTGTTGTTTTCGAGAAGTCGAGAACTGAGCTAAACTACCTACCTAATCCAAGCGACAGTAAAGTAACAAAGAAAAGTCGATTCTGGCATTGGGTTCATAAAGCCAATAAGACATCTTGTCCCTCAAGCGACCTTACATCTAAAATGTCAAGCTCTGATACAGCCACACTTCGACTCAGTTGAAACATTGTCTGGGGAAACTGTGGGATAACTTTACGAAATAAATTACAAAAACTACAAAACAGAGCAGCCCGTGTACTCAAACTATGACGAAGATGCTGGTCACCTGTTCAAACTTCTCGGGTGGAAAAATCTGGCACGCCAGCAGCAAATTCAAAGAGTACGATGGTTTATAAGTCTCTGCACGGGTTGAGAAACCGCATATAACCTAAGGGATCTTCTCTGAGAATAAACGCGATGTTCCATTGCCGCGCACAAACCATTATAAAAATAGTTTTAGCTATAATGGCGCCGTTCTTTCGAAAAGTCTTCCTTGTGACTTAAGGAAAGCAGGGCCCCTGAGGCAGTTTGAACGCCTACTCAAAGCTGGAGATGTCTAAGGCACGGCATTCGTGGAAAGCAGCTTTTTTATTTAATTATTCCCAATATATTAGACATTCAGAATTAAGTATATCATGATTAGGTTTTTAAGCTGACGAATTTTTGAACCGTGCTTTAATAAAGATTAAATAATTAAATAAATAAAAAATTAATTACACCATCGGCATAGTCTAAGTCCTCTAGAAACGATGTAAACTTCCACCTCAAGCCTCGTCTTCTATCGATTGTGTGCCGCATAACCAAGTCCATGATCAAGACAAATAAAAAGCCAGACATCACATACCCTTGCCGCACGCCACTCTTCACTTCAAACCAGCTAGAATTCCTTCGCGCTCTGTAACAGAGCTTGAGCTCTGATGATATAGTGCCTTGAAAGCCCTGATGAAGAAGTCAGGGATGCCATACAGCCTCACAATGACCCAAAGTCTCTCTCTGATGATGCAGTCGAAGGTCTTCAAAAAGCCAACGAAGTTGGTAAAAGTCTGCGTGCGAGCCAAGTGGCCCATCAGGCCGGAGTTTATCCCGGTTTCTCTAGCATGAAGCGACTAGGAGTATTTCTACTCCCTCCTGGATGGGATGCTAGTCCATCGCAGGGTTACCCCCAGCATTAAGTTCGCCGGTACCCATTTATACACCTGGGTGGAGAGAGGCACTGTGAGAGTAAAGTGTCTTGCCCAAGAACACAACACAATGTCCCCGGCCAGGGCTCGAACCCGGACCGCTCGATCCGGAGACGAGCGCACTAACCATGAGGCCACCGCGAAGTTGATCTACATCGAATTCACTATTTTTCCCGACGGTTTTATCCTCGACCTTAATCTTGTGTTATTTACTCACATCTGATTGGTTTATAAACAATGAAATTGGGTGGGATTTAGCTCAGCTCAACAAGTTTTGTTTGACGGAAATTGTAGAGTTTTAATTCGCCACTGAATTTTGTTCTCTATTACATTTTTTTCGAAATCCACGTGTTACAAATCCAGTTCAATCCAGTCAAATCTATATTTTACAATATGGCGCTTGAAAAGCTCGAGGAAGTCTCCATGTGGTTACATCAGCCACTCTAGTTACGAAAACTAAGACTTTTTTGCCTTCTTGGCTCACGTCGAAGGTCTCGCTGCTCGCCGTAGTGGACAGAACTGAGCGACGAAAAGGCACAAAATTTACAAAACGTCCCCAAACGTCGCGAAAGTCCGTGAAGAGAGAGCGTGACTTCCAAGACTGCTTAATTAAACAGGTAAGGAAGCGAGGACTGTGGGAAGGGGGCTGGGGGTAAAAAAATTACCGTGCTAATGGACCCCTCCCCCTCCCTCTGGGGTAGCTCTGTCAATGATTTGGATTGTTTTGGTCGAAAAACAAAAATTGAAAATTGATTTCAATTTCCAATTTTCAATTTTTAGACTTCCGTCGAAAACAGAAAAACTAAGCCATGCAACAGACTGCAACATTGTCGGAGAAACAAAATAGCCGCTCAGTTCAACTTTTCTCTTCATTGTTGACAGGATTAAAGTCAAAATATAAGTTCTGTTTCAATGTTCTACCGAAAGGAAAAAAGTCAAATATTTTCAATTTGGCACTTTCTTATTTTTTACGATAAAATATCATGAAAATCAAAAATTGAAATCAATTTTCAATTTTTGATTTTAGATAAATGAGGCGGGGATAAACAAAAGAATGAGAAAAAAATGCGTTGTGTATGAATTTCATTGTGATTCGTTTGCATGATACGAATTATATAGGCTACACGAGCCGTCATCGTCACCTGCGCATCGAGGAGCATAAATATTCCGTCATCGGTAAACACCTAAAGGACAAACACAGCCAAACATCTAACAATCTTCACGAGCAGTTTACCACCTTAAAGAAATGCCGTGGAAAGTTTGAGTGCCTTATTTATGAAATGCTTTTTATGAGGAAAAAGAGTCCGACTCTGAACACTCAAAATGACTCCATTCCAGCGAAACTTTTTATTTAAATTTTTCTCATTCTTTTGTTTATCCTCACCTCATTTATTATAATGTATTTTCCCACTCTATATTATTTATATAACCTTACCCAACACATAGTAATTTGCATTTGATAATGGTGACATGTGATCGCCGAAACTTCATGTTTTTACTCGCTACTCTTTATTCTGAAATGTTTTTCAAAACCTTTCGTTATTAGAAGATGTATAACAAACTTTTGCAAATTCTTCAAACTTTTGCAAATTCTGCAAACTTTTGCAAAGACTGCAAATTCATAATTATTGTATTTTGTGACCTGTGATTTGTAACCTGTGACCTGTACTTTAGCCCCGCCGTCCACCATCCCTACCGATTAATTGCGTCTGTTCAATTGTTTTCAAGGTAACGCCGCAGTTGTAAGAACAGGTCGATCCATCCTTTTATTCAGTCCTATTTTGACGTCTTCCAGAACAGTAAGTGAGCCTAATTTAAGTCGTGTTCAGAACCAGTTCACTCGATTAGACTTGTTTGTATTTAAAGTTGATTCTGAATTGTAAAATAAATGGAAACCTTAATGATTATCAAGGTTGTAATTTTTATGTCTTTCGTTTAAGCCTAAAAAATAAAACTGACAAATTTTCCCGGTACCACTACATGCCATCTGTTTCGTAAAGCTAAATATTTTGAATTAAATAAACTTATAAACTGTGGAAGAGTTAGTTTGCTAGATGTTGCAAAGATGTGTACATATAAACTGTGATAGTTTTGTTTCACATTTAAGATTACCCACAACATCAGTAGTTTACTTTTGCTTGCTTCTTGTCGCAAACAAAGCATTTTACGAGTTGCCTTTCATCAGGACGCGAAGGTACATATTTTCAATAAAGGAACAATTTGCATTCACGTGACAACGTGAGCTCACTTTAATCGCTGATGAAGACTGTGCGATACAGTCGAAAGCTTCGTTTACAAATTTTTTCAGACCTTGTGACAAGAATAATTGTTCGTTTATTTATACACCAAGGTCAAGAATGAGTGTACATAGTCATACATATTTTCACTTTCAACAAGGCATCGAGAACAATCAAAGGAAAGAATCAGAAAGTTTATTTTTTTATTTCTTTATAAGCTATGATCTTATTTTAAACCAGGATCACCAAAAAAACGTATCTAATAAATTCGGGCTGGGTTAAGATGTTTTGGGACAGTCAATGATGCCACGCCCTTTCAATATTCACAGGTGATGGGTTTGTACCTTAATCAGAAACTGATCATGAATCGCTTAAGCTCAGTAATGAGGCAAATATTAGGAATAAAGGTTCTCCTTTGCAACGATTTCATTAGTGTTTTGTCTTGCTTATCTGTTTTAAAAGGACTCAGAAAACAGGACGCAATCATGGATAACATAGCCGCCATCTTCATAGGAATACTTGTTGCTCATTTCCTTCTCAACACCGGTCGTGGTCTAAAAGCAATCGAGTTGTGCAAAGAATGTGTGATTTTTCTGAATAAAGTGGTGCTGAGAGAAGAGCCACATTTCAGAGTAATAGAGAATTTCATCTATCGAACACTATTTAAGGCGTACCGTCTTATCCGCGATTACAAAAATGCGATAAAATATGGCAGGAAACTTATTTTGGTATACCGCAGACTTGGTGAAATAGCGGCAGAAGGGGCGCTTGCCATAGAAGTAGCAGAAATATATGAACGTCAGGGTAAACGCACAGAGGCAAAACTATTTTATGAACGAGCAATCAGTATCATGACAGCAACTCGGAACAGACAGGGATTAGCAACTGCATATGGAAAAGTTGGGACTTTTTCTTTTTGGCTTAATGAATATGCCAAAGCTCAAGAATACTTAAGCAAAGCAATTGTCATCAGAGTGGAAATTGGCGACAGAGAAGGAGAAGCAAAAGATAGGGCAAACCTGGGAATTGTGTTTCAATGTCTTGGTAATTATAGAAAGGCCAAAGAATACCAGGAAAAATCACTTGCGATCAGCATACAAATTGGTAACAGGTACCGAGAAGCAAGGGCTTACTTAAACCTAGGAACTGTGTTTCAATATCTTGGTCAACATTTCAAAGCTAAAGAATATCTAGAGAAGGCGCTTGCAATCAGCATAGAAATTGGCGACAGGAAGGAAGAAGCAGAAGATTGCGGAGACTTAGGAGTTGTGCTTCAATCGCTTGGTGAATATGCCAAGGCTACAGAATACCTAGAAAAGGCACTTGCGATCCACATAGAAAGTGGTAACAGAAATGGGGAAGCAGTGGTCTACGGAAACCTAGGAACTGTGTTTCAATCTCTTAGTGAATATATGAAGGCTAAAGAATATCTGGAAAAAGCCCTTGTGATCTGCTTAGAGATTGGTGACAGAGATGGAGAAGCAAAAGTCTACGGAAATCTAGGAACTCTGTTTCAATCTCTTAGTGAATATATCAAGGCTAAAGAATATCTGGACAAAGCCCTTGTTATCTACTTAGAGAATGGTGACAGAAATGGAGAAGCAAACGTCTACGGAAATCTAGGATCTGTGTTTCAATCTCTTGGTAAATATATCAAGGCTAAAGAATATCTGGACAAGGCACTTGCGATCAGAATAGAAATTGGTGATCGGAATGGAGAAGCAGCAGCTTACGGAAACCTAGGACATGTGTTTCAATCTCTTGGTGAATATATCAAGGCTAAAGACTATCTAGAAAAGGCCCTTGCGATCAGAATAGAAATTGGTGATCGGAACGGAGAAGCAGCAGATTACGGGATCCTAGGAAATGTGTTTGTGTGTCTTGGTGAATATGCCAAGGCTGCAGAATACCTAGAAAAGGCACTTGCGATCAGAATAGAAATTGGTGACAGGAAGGGAGAAGCAGCAGATTACGGAAACTTAGCAACTGTGTTTCTATCTCTTGGTGAATATGTCAAGGCTAAAGAATATCTGGAAAAGGGAGTTAAGATCAGAATAGAAATTGGTGACAGACAAGGAGAAGCAGCAGATTACGGAAACCTAGGACATGTGTTTCAATCTCTTGGTGAACCTATCAAGGCGAAGGAATATTTAGAAAAGGCTCTTGCGATCGACAGAGAAATTGGTGATAGAAATGGAGAAGCAGGAATTTGCCGCAATCTTGGAAGTGTGTTTCAATCTCTTGGTGAATATGTCAAAGCTAAAGACTATCTAAAAAAGGCCCTTGCGATGACAATAGAAATAGGTGATCGGAACGGAGAAGCAGCAGCTTACTTGATCCTAGGAGTTGTGTTTGTATGTCTTGGTGAATATGGCAACGCTACAAAATATCTTGAAAAATCTCTTTCGATATCTCGAGATATTGAAGATGCTGAGAAAGAGTTTCAGTGTCTAAATCATCTAGGCTTAATAAAGTTATTACAAGGAAAGATCCAGGAAGCAGTTAACTGTTTGCAATTGAGCATTAAAAAAAGCGAACATTTGCGAAATTTTCTTCAAGATAACGATCAATTTAAGATTTCGTTTTCAGACGTGTACCTTTCTCCATACCATATCCTCAGTGTATTGTTTTGTTCCACTGGAAATCATAACGATGCCCTTTACGCTGAAGAGCTTGGACGGGCTAGAGCTTTAGCAGACTTGATGGCAGATCAATATTCAATTGGAAACAAGCAAATGTCGTCTAATCCGCAATCTTGGATCGGTATTGAAAACATTATGAGAAACGAAACGAATTGTGCTTGTCTGTACATTACTTATTATGCTCATTACTTATTTCTTTGGATTCTCAAGACAAGCGGGGTCATTCACTTCCGTCAAATAACAGCAAATGAAGACATATTTTGTGGCGGATTAGTTCCCAAATTGGATGACTTTTTTTCCAAAAGCTTCCGTAGTTTTGGCATTTTACCCGAGGAGGATTGTGAAGATCGATCTTTAAATAGTGTGGAACCAAAACTAAAATCATCCCGGGAAGATAGCGATGTAGCTCCACGACTTGTTGAGGAAGACGACGGGGAAGGCCAACATTACGAATCAGCCCTTACTTTGTGTTACCGAATGCTCATCAGCCCTGTGGCTGACTTACTTGGCAATGAGGAGCCTGAAATCATCATTGTTCCTCATCGCTTCTTGTACAAAGTTCCATTTGCGGCATTACAAGACGCAAATGGGAAGTACTTATCAGAGACTTTAAGGCTCCGCATCGTTCCTTCGTTGACAACTCTAAAGCTCATCCAGGACAGTCCATCCGAATATCACAGTGAGACTGGCGCACTGATTGTGGGTGATCCCAAGGTTGGTCGGGTGTTTTACAGGGGAAGTGTTGAAAACTTCCAACCATTGGAATTTGCAAGAGCGGAAGCAAAGATGGTTGGACAACTTATGGGAGTTCGACCTCTGCTAGGAGAACAGGCAACAAAGCAAGCTGTTCTTGACATGATACACTGCGTGAGTCTGGTACACTTTGCTGCACATGGCAATGCGGAAAGAGGAGAGATTGCCCTTGCGCCAACTGCGACAACTGTTACTGAGATTCCTGACGAAAACGATTACCTATTGACCATGTCCGACATTTCCCGAGTTCAACTACGAGCGAAACTTGTAGTACTTAGCTGCTGTCACAGTGGACGCGGGCAGATTAGGGCTGAAGGAGTTGTTGGAATTGCTCGAGCTTTCTTAGGATCCGGTGCACGTTCAGTGCTGGTGGCACGATGGGCGCTAGGAGACAAAGCAACAGAACAGCTTATGAGGTGTTTCTACAAGCACCTTGCTGATGGAGAAAGTGCCAGTGAATCTCTTCATGAGGCCATGAAGTGGATGAGAGGCAACGGCTTTCCCGAGGTTGCCGACTGGGCACCGTTTATGCTCATTGGAGATAACGTGACACTTCAGTTTGGAAAGTAAGTGGAAATTTATTTTTTTAGTACAGATTTTGTCATAAGGTACGAATCAACATCAAGGAGTCAGACGACAGCTTACAGCACTTTTCCAAACGCTATACTCTAACGGATAAATGAAACCTCTGTTTCCCAAGTGATGCTTCAATATTGGTATCACAGAAATGCTTGATTATCTGGTGAACCAATAATCGTAATCTTTTTGGAAAAGTAGGGTACAATAGTAACAGTAGTAGAAGCTGTTAAAAGCACCCTTAGCTCTTGTAACTAAATACCGAGCTCGGTGATTCTCATCTTTTTATTTTCGAATTGTGATAAGCATTGCATAATGGAAAGTTTGGCAATGTTTAAAAACGTTTCAGGAGGGGTTTCAAAGCCATTTTTTTAAATTTGTTATTTTTATTTCTTTTTCTTTTTCAAAGTGTTTAGCACTGTTGTGGACACTGAAACATAAGCAAACAAATATTGTAAATTAAACAGAAACTTGTTAAAAACCCCAATTGGCGGAAGGGTGATCAGTTGGATATTTACAAAGCGTGGAGGAGTTGAATCTGGAACCACCAAACACAAATCCATCCAGTGGCAGGGAGGGGGATTTGAACTCGGGACCAACAGATTACAAATCCAGCGCCCTAACCACTAGGCCACGCCGCCTCCCCTTAAATTCCCGAAATTTAAGGTTGCTATGAAGGCTCTTTTTTACAATTTTTGAAGGAAATGTGTTTAGGCCGATTCACATCAGTAGACTAGCATAAGCACACGTTTTTGTTGATGCGTTTTCGTTGATGTTTTTTCGCCGCCGGTAGGATCGATCGGAGATGTTTGCTCATCTTCGCAAGTTGATTTTCACCTCAAACGCGTACATTTATATACTCTTTCCAGGGTGGAGACACTTTGACAACGGACAGGCCCTATCTTATCGGTGTAGATGATAGGCGAAAGTCATTGACAATTAATCGGATGAATGCGGACGCGGCTCCGATTATATGATCAGTGACAATAGCAAGTGTCGTTTTTAAGCTAACTCTCCTAACGCATGTTTGTTTGTTTGCTTTTACTTTAGCGTCGGAAGCCAAGTTGACTGAAATTGGAAAAGAGACCGAGAATTGGTGTTAAGAGCCTGTCAGAGGACTTGATAGAGGCTGCCAACAATAGGAGGCACTGCCTTAAAATTGACCTTGAACACAATTTGTATGGAATTAATTTTTCAGTTTAATTTTTTTCCAAACCCAGTTTTCCTTTATTTGTTCGCTTGTTTGTTTTGTCAAGCCATTGTAAGAGCGAGCAGAAATTTCACAATTTCTGGCAAGTATGAAACAAAAATGAAAGCTCTATTTCAGTGATGAAATGATGAAATGTCCAGGACAATTCTTAAAGAAAAGGCTTTTCGCTTTGCCAGCTGTTAGACAAGCGATTCAGCGATTCATTGGTCTTATAATCGTCCGAGGATTTTTCTACAGTTCTTTCATTTCCATTTAGATTTCTCTCTATGAAAAAACAATTCAACCAAGCCAGTTTCAATGACGTTCCTTGTGAAGAATAAATCGTCTATGCAAGCGTTTCTTGATCGGCAAAACCACTCCGATGAGCCGCGGTTAGGTGTGTCACGTCTATTTCGGCCGATCAGTTCAACAGAGAAAATCCCGGTGGATTATGACATTATATTAGTGAAGATTGTTACTAGTCGTGTTCCGAAAGTACGAATAATCAAGCTGTTATAACTGATATCGAACTGTTGGACTCCATAAGTTGAGGTCGCAAATTGTAAAAATAATAATTTTAATCATTCTTAGCATTTATTGTTGAAAAATAGTTTTAGTAAGGTGTCCCTACTGTAATTAATTGACAGTTATCTCTCGATTTAGCGTTTTTCAGACGTTCACATTTTTAAATGTGTAGTAACCTAAAAGTTACTCTTAGATTTAATGACTAATTCAAGTACCAGTACTTATCTTAGACACGGGTCCCGGGGAAGAGTTCCTTATAAAAAGGACGGGGTTGCTCGTCGAACCTTTTAGTGGTAAAAAAAAAGCGACCTTGGTACCTCTTAGGGTGATCAGCCTTGAGGTGTCTCCATAGGGTAATCATTTATGGCGTTGCGCGCGCAAGTGTTATGTTTTGAATGCTGTTTTTGCATTCGCTTTCTCACCTAGTCCTCTCAAACTTATTACATGTAATAAGCAATGATAAAATAGTATTTTGCTATCATCTCTGTTAAAATCTGGGGATCTGGTCTTGAATTATAAATGCCCAAACAAATGTGTTTTTTACTGTTTTTATGGCTTTATTTGTGATTTTCATGAATTTCCTTCGGTGAAATCTTCCAAAATTGTTATATCACATCGCTTCCAGTGGGATACGAATTTTAAACACGAAAAAAATAGGGTTTGTAAAGGCAGTTTTTTCGATATTTTCAAATTCATGTGTTTTACCGCTGCAAAAAATCTGGTCTTATAGATTTCCCTGAAAAACGAGCTCCGACTTAAGTAAAATATTTACTACCAATCTGCCAAATTTAACGGAATTTCACCGAAGGAAACGCGAGAAAATTCAATGTCAGTTTTGCTTTTTTGTGCTCATGTTGACGTAATAAAATATCGAAAAACACTGACGTTTTCCTTTGAGCGCGCGCAGATTACCTTCTCAGCGCTCGTGCGGTCGTAAAACTATAGGGAGCCACCTTAAACGATCTACAGCGAGAGCTTTTGCAGTACCTTTTAGGGTTTTGAGCCCCATAACATATGACAGGAGATAATATGCTGTTTTACAATTGGTACCTGTTAGGGTGAACAAAAATTCAAGCCACGTCTACAACACAAGACCTTGGTACCTCTTAGGGGTTCTTCTCGAAATCTTTGCCGATCACCCCTGCTCTTTTTTCATGGAAGTCCCCGCGGGAGAGGAGTACTACGACAGCGTGTATTAAACAGCATTGCATTTGGAATTTACTTTTTTTTCAGATAATGTAAAAGTATGTAAAAAGCTAGCATAAATACCCCCATAGGTCGAGACGTCTTCAATCTTACACCATATATAAACCAAAGTTTCCATTTATCGCGAAAATATGCTCGGATATTTGTCCGGAGACATTATATCGCTTCTTGGTGATTTGCTTCTGATTTCGGTAAGTGGACAGTTCTTGAGAGCGCAGCACGAGACAAATTGTGAGCTTTGAGGAAGAGCAGGAGCCCATCCTGGGAATAATGTCCAAGGACAAATATCAGAGCTTATAATCTATCAAATATTTTCGCTCGCGTGCGATTGGTCTCAACGCATCACGTGACCGAATTTTCCTTATCTAAAACTGGGAATATCCGAGGATATCTCCCAATTTTCAAAACTGCGCGTGTTGCGAAAAGTAGTTGAAGGATAATAAACACAATAGCCTCAATTTGGCGCAAAAATATGCTTGGATATCTGTCCTTGGAAATTATCTGTTCCTCAAATCTCTCAGTTTTCCCACACTCTCGGAAACCTGTTCGCTTATCGGAACAGATAATGTCCGCGGACAAATATCCAAGCATTTTTTCGCGCCAAAAGGAGGTTACTGTTTACATATTTGTGGGACAAAGTTCTCGATGATGTTTGTTTGTCCAGAGCAAGTGAAGAATAAATCGGCCATGCAAGCGTTTCTCGATCGTTTGGCAATATCACCACGGAAGGTGGAGGCTAGGTGTATCGCGTCACCTATTTCCGAAAATAGTGTTTTTCATTTGGTAAAGCAGTCATTGCGGAAGTAGTTGTATGTAATATACTATAGTTCGCTAGAAGCGGGATTTCCCAAGTCAAAATTTAGAATGGTCTTTGACTGTTTTGGCAGTCTTGTTGGGAAAGTACAAATGACCAAGCTGCTATATATTATTGCTTTGCTGTTGGATTTCATCTCTTGACAAAGAAACATTGATTTCAATAAGAAGAGGACGCAAACTGTAAAAAGGCCAGAGTTAATTTACAACTGACCCATTCTTAATGTTGTACTTTCGTTTTCAGATAATATAAAAGCATAACAGCTACCATAATTACTCTCGTGAGGAAACGCGCATAATTCTAGGCCATATTGCACGACAGAACAACAACCACCATTTATTTGTACTCAAAATTTGTAATCAGAACCCTGATTTTAATGTGCGCACAAGCAGTGCACTTGCCAAAACTAACCCCTGCAATCAGTAAATACATGTACTCAGCTCAACTTTGCAACGCACCAGTTCAAGATATATTTGAACGTCTAAACTTAGCTTGCTAGTAATTTCTCTTAGGAAGGTTTATTATACTCTGGTGCTTTAAGCAAAATTTCTGTGCCGCTTTGCGGGTACGTTCACAGTTATCTGGCGGTTTACGTATAAGAGATAATAGAGAGATTAAGCATGACGTTACGTCAAACGGCAAACGGCAAAAATGAAACTCTGCCGTGTCTTCAGCTGTCTACACAGTAGAGTGAAAATAATTGTATTTGCGGTGGTAGAAGACATTTTTCGATTTTTGTGTGATTTAGTTAAGGATTAGAAGAAAAGACTCACAAATTTAGAGGTAATCTTTGCCGTTTGCCGTCTACTGTAAACGTCATGCTTTTTAAAATATATATTTTTGTTTTACCCAAGTCGCGCTACCACTGCTTCAGTCTGTTTTCCCGACGGTTAAATTAAAATTGACTTGGTGTTTTCTCATACATTTTGTTAAAAATGCTATTAAGAAGAGTTCATAAATAGTTTCCATAATCTAGGCTATTTTTTTCCCCAACAATGTCAGAGAGGAATGAAATTATTCAGCCATTAAGTTTACAGACGGCCATCACTGTAGGCGATTTCCGCGTTTCCTCTCGCCTCTTGCCTCAAAACGAGTCTTCCTGTTTTCCAGTCAAACGAAAATGAGTTTGATTTACCTGTAAATCTGAACGTGTAAGTGAAAGATAGTTTCTTAAACGAAGTTCCGCACGAGGACTCGTTTTGGCACAAAGGTGAAGGCAATTCGGAAATAACTCACTGTTGTGTAAAGATGGATAACAAGTTAATAATAGCTGAGGTCCTACAGTAAAAACAAGTTTTCAGTTGTGCAGTTTAAATCGACCCATTCCGTACGGCTTCGTTCTGTACCTTTCCACCCATCGTCGCTTTCTTCTTTTTCAAAGCCTTCTGCAAGCGACTCATATCGGCAAACAGGTTTCTTCCGAGGACAGCCGAGGCAGTGATCATACCACTGAACATTGCTCCGGCGAACCCGCAGCTAAGGATATCTTGCCCGGTGAGATAGAGCCCGGGGATGGACGTTTCCGGTCGGAGCTTTACAGCAGCCTGGGGACTGAACCGGTCCACGTGATGGTCAATCCCGTAGATCTCCCCTCGGGGCGCCGCGATGTAGTACTTGTTACTGAGCGGGCTGCCGACATCGAAGAAATCGACGCGGTCACGCACCTGAGGGAAGAACTTGCAGGTCTGTTCCCAGATGCGCTTACCGATACGGTTTTTGATCTCCTCGTACTCCTCGCCTCGCTTCATAACCCGCTCGTTCTCCCAGCGTTCAAACCACTCATACGGGGATAAGGTAATTATCGTACAAGTCGTCTTGCCCGGGTAGCGAGTCTCCCACTCGGGGTCCTTGGTGGATGGGAAGGAAATGAACAACAACGGGATGTCTTTAGTGCCGGCGGTATCGACACCTAATTGAAGGAACTCCCTGGTGATTTTATCGAGGTCGTTGCCAGTGAAGGCCCATAAATTGGAGGCCTTGAGTCCGAACTCTTCTTTGGTTCCCTTGAGGCCCACGTAGACTGACATTGCTCCAAAGCCATGACGAACAGCTTTGGTTTTCAACAGGGCCTTCTCCGGTATGGCTTCATTTTCAAGCAAGAGCTTCTCAAAAGTGTTGTAGATGCCTGCAGCTGATATCACTACCGGGGCATGAACATCCACCTCACTGCCGCCCTTCTCAACCCGAACCCCTGAAAATAGCAGAAGAAGTGGTCAAAAACTAATTCCTAAGTTCTACTCTTTCACTACCGTCAATCAAATTCAGTGCTAAACCAACCACATGTACAATGCTCTGTGCTTTTGCGATAGTTGAATTTGGATCCTAACCCCTCCCCCACCCTCCCCCCCCCCCCCCAACTCAACTCCGAAACAAGAAAGACCAAAAGGTACAACGTTGGTTTTTCGTTCTTTCTTTCTTTCTTTTTTCCCCCTTCTATTGGGGTGGGGGGTAGGGGATGGGGAAATGACTTGCCTTTGACTTGACCTTGCATCAAAATCCCTAGGGGGTAATGGGTCGGGCAGGAGGGTGAAGTAAGGAAATATTATAGGATACATAAGTGAGGCTCTGTTTTTGAAAGGCTGGACTATGCTGTCCACTGGATAGCTTTATCCAGCCCTTCACAGAGCATATTACAAAGAGAGGATGAAGAGTATAAGAAAGCTGATCCCCTGATGGGCCTGATACCCAAGGTTTTTTTAGAGATGGTGCCCAGTTCTTACCATGAGCATTGCTTGGATATTGCTTGTTTTCGTGCATGATGAAAATGTGTATAAAGTTGCTTTGCCTCTTGAGGTCAGCAAAATTTACATCACAGGATTGGGTAATTCAAGACCCTCCTGGGATTTCCAAAACTAGCCTGAGTGATGGCAAAATATGTTTTAATTAAAAGTATAACTGAAAAAAAAAATCTTTGGGGGGATTACCCTGGGAATAAGGCCATTATGTGCTTTCATCTTCTCTTGATTTTTCTTATTAGAAAGTGACAAATAAATATAAAAAGACGTTTTACTACTGCATCTTACCTTTAACTTTACCAGAGTTTTCATCAACAAGAATCTTGGAGACTGGTGCTCTTACTAGCACCTTTCCGCCTGCTTTCTCAATAACAGGGATGATATGGAAAGCAATCTCGCTGGCTCCACCACGTGGATATGATGCTCCAAATAAGTAGTGGTTAGCAAGTATAGCATGCATGGCAAAGCTACCTTCTCCAGGCATAGTTCCTACAGAGGACAAGAAAACAGTAAAGATATAGAACTTTCCCAGATTTATGAAACTGTATGATGAGAGTATGTAGAAACTGGTCTACAATGAAAGGGGAATTCTGATTGGTCTTCTTTGCAGTTAAAATTAATTTGGCCTGTGCAGTGTAACATTGTGTACACTATTTTTCCTCCTAAAAACAATGTTTGCAAGTACACCATCTTTACCAAATGTAGGACAGTGGCTGACAATTTGGGTTCAGAATCTTACATGTATCTATGGAGTTTCTGATAAATTCAAGTGTCAATAAGGGATTCTTATGGGCCAGTACATGTTCAGTTGTTGAACAACACCTTGGCGACACAACAACAATTAAAAAAAGAAAGCACAGACTTCAAAATAACTGTGTCCCTGTCTTTGTGCATTTCCATAGCAAAGCCAACAGAGCTTGAAGGGGAAGATGTAAGTGGGGTGGGTGGGTGGGTGGGTGGGGGACACTATCCTTGGGACTAGTGCTCCAATGATGCATTCCGTTTAACAATACTTACTGAATGTATGTGTAATTTATAGTGACCTTCATGTTTGAGAATTGTTTTACTTAAAACTGCAGGACATTGCATGACAGAAGGTTTGAATCTCCAGGGGATCACATTCCCAGAATCACACCCATATTTAGCCATACATGTATTGCCACTTCAGTGATATTAAACCAAATGAATGCAACAATTACTCAGTGGCAATCATTGAGTTCCCTCTGAGCAACAAAATAACATCGCATTTTCATTTAAGAAGACAAGGACTGCAGAGCTCTATAGTTCACCCACTGAAGACTGCAGTTTAGGCAGTCAAAAGTTCGACATGTGTTTTACATGTATTTATTTATTTATTTATTTATTTATTTTTCAAAGCAAAATAACATTCTAAATTTTAACAATGAAAGCATTTTATGTACTCATACCGTAGTCTCCAAAGTTGTAGGCCAGAACAGTTTGTAAATCCTTATTGTCTGTGAGCTCTTCCAACACCTCAGACACTGATTGTTTGGAATGCTTAAAAAACTTGGTCATCCAGTCAGCTATTCCAGTTTTGAACAGAAAAGTTGCAAGCCATTCAGGCATCAGTTTGAATGCCACAAAACCAGTCATTGATTTACGAACTTCCTAAAAGCACAACATGGAATACAAGTCAAGACAATATATCTTGTTGGTAAGACAATATAAAAATAAACAGCATGCAATGCATGCAGAAGCAATGACATTTAAAAATTGTTCCTAGAAGATTGAACATAAGCAGACAAACTGATTCTTAAACTTTAGTGTTAGAAATTCTAGGGATTTACAGTTAGAGTAGTCCATTGGTGGTTCATTCAAGTAAATCATGTACCAGGTCCATCTTGTTAGTCCATGTGCTAGGGGGTCAGCGAAATGTACCAACCCAAAAGAAAGATTAAATAACTAAAATAAAAAAGCAGTCCGCTGAATAGTTCCTCTCTCTGAAATCAACACCTTATTATCTTTAAAGATATTTGGCAAAGCTAATTACCTCACCGGAAATTAATTTGTTGTTTTAACCATATACTTGTCCAAGAGAAAATAATTTTCTCCTGACTTGTCATATCGCGTGTGCGACCCACTTGTCTATCTAAAATTGTATGTATCGAAGATATGTTATTATGAGTTTGCCTGTGAGTGCAAATTTATCCAACACTGTACATGTATAAACCAAAATCCACCCCAAATCTTCATTTAAAAGCTGAAATTAAAAGCACTCTGCTGATCCTACAAACAGCAAAGGAAAGCTGCAAAGGAACTCCCAGAGTGTATTTTGCTTCCACAGGGGGATAAATCGTGCGCGACATAAGCGCACAGACATACTGTAAGCGCCACGAAACTATGCGAAATCACTATCCAAAGGAATGCATGCATGCCAGCATAAAGTGATGACGTCACACAATACGTCATTGCTTAATAATTAGGAGAATTCTACTAGTATACTAATGCAAATGCTGTAATCTGATTGGCTGAGCCATTGAACACTATCAGCCATTAGTGTGCAGTGGCTGAGGTCGTCTAGGCAAAGGCGACCTTTGTGTCGTTTCTCCAAAGTTTTGGAGGAAAATTTTGATGCAAAATTTATGGATAATTAAATTCCTGAGAAGTTTCAACAAAGGACATTTACAGTTTCTTGACTTTAACAAAGTTGAAATTATTAGAAAAACTGATGCACGCGTGCTCACTACTTCAATTTTAAATGACAATTCAATCTGATCGATCTTTTTCAAATGCAAAGTTTATTAATATGTCAAGAAATAATTGGAAACCATTATTTGAAGTAAATTTTAGTAAGAATTCTACTAAAAGAATTAGATTATTCACTCTCATAGAAATCTCGAGCTCATCATCTAATTGTTAATTAGTAGCCTAGAGTAGAGTATTCTGCATTTTACTGGGTACAAGATGGGTGTTTATACTGACAGACAATTGCACAGCGCTTCCAGGGTCATCACAAAGTTATGGTGATTTTCGAGCAAGCAGCATCTTTTCCTGAATAATCAGAAAAATGAACCACCAGAGATAACCTGTTGAGATCATGAAGTGCACAATGATTTTCACTGACAGGCAGCCAACCATTTTTGACAAACCTCCATAATTCGAAATAATTATTTAACTAGCCCAATTATGGTTGACTTAAATGTACAGTGTACCTCTTGAGAGCTTGCCCTGTGAAAGATATTCAGAGATTGTTTCTTAAATACAACTTACCAAGAGTGGTAAGAGAGAGCTAAATGTGCAGTACAGCACATGTATACTGACCTTAAAAATCCTCTATCTAATGGCCCTACATGTATTGGCCCAGAGGAGAGCCAGGACTAATTATAAACCATAGAAAACCTACATGCTTATTTTTTAACTACTGAGGCTAATGTGCAGTTCCATAAAAAATCCATACTCCCCCGACAGAAGTGATTGGAATTTCTTGGGGAGTGGGGGATTCTCGAAGACCAAAACATTTAAAGAAATGTATGAAGCTTAACTGGAATTTCCAGAAGGGTGGGGAGGTCTCAGAACAAATCCCTTCCACGAGGAAGGTATGTATATGTTCTGGAACTGCACAATATTTTTTAAGCATTAGAAACTGTTAATATGTTGAATAAATAGGCAAGGGTGGAAGAAAAGAAAATTAGGAAATTTGGTTGGCCACAACAAATGTGAAATGCGATAGCGACACACATGCACAGGAGAATTGTGAAATACAGTACATGTACTTAATAAGGAGTTGTGAAATGTTGAAAAAAAAAAAAACATCAATCGAAATCTGAGCAAAAATTGCATTCTTGAATGGCAATTCATCTGACGTGACTGTTGCTGATTCCAGATGACATCAGGAAAGTTCAACAATTTCTGTTATTTTAATTCTGTTCTAGATGTAGAATATTATCCGTGTGTGTTTACAATTAATACATGTGTTGGTTTTCTATGGCCTCACAATTGCTTCATAGGCCACTTTCAAACCCCACTGCATTCCTGCATGATCACAAACTCAAGACTTACTTTGAGAAAGTTCAAATACTGATCAATGGCTTTCTTCTCTTTGGGAAAACTCTTGTACAACGCCTTCTTATATTCATCTTGTCGCCCACCACAGACTGGGTATCTTCTGGCATTCTCTGCATCTCCAATAACCACAGTGTCATACTCCTTTTCAAGAGGAACCCATTGCAGTTGACCCTCTGTTAACTGGTCGGAGAGTAGTCGCATTGATCCATCACAGTCCATCTCACCAATGTAATGAATACCAGTGTCAAACTCATAACCTGCATCACAAACAAAGAGTACAGAACCAACTCAGTGCATGGCAACAAAATGTAGATTTTCTACTGCAGGTGGGTAGTTTTGCCAGGGGGTAGTCCCACATGGGCATGTTCAAAACACACAAGGGTGAAAAAGCAATATGGCTAGCCTAAATAGTGTTCCAGTTACAACTGTATTCTAAACACTCAGGTTAGCCTAAATTAAAATATTGCTGCCATGGCAGTGGTCGGCTCTCAATAATTGTAAGGGTTAACCCTTACAGCCACCCATATCCCACATCGACTCGAGATACCCACAATGCTTAATTTCATCGTTCTGCCATTTCTTGATTTAAACACACACATCCTGCAAGAGGTTAGTCCATTATGTATGACAGGTTCTTTTACACCACCTGTTTTTGCTTGAATATGAACGAACAATAATTATACCTTTTTCATAGGCATGTAGCTATTGTCATGTATACTGTAACTGTGTGTTTTGAAACTCTAGCACACTAAGAATCGATCTTTTTCCATTCGATATTTGATTGGAAATTGGAACTTTATAAGTTCTACGCATCATGGTTATCAAAAGAAGGAAATATTATAAAAACCCAGCCACCTCATGCTTATTTTAATTTGTGGCAGGGGAAGGGAGGGGAAGTAGGAATGGAGTCAGACCTCTGGAAAAATGTGAATGGGTCCCAACTAGATGTGGTCGGAACCACAAGAAATAAAGAACAAAAAAAAAAAAAAAAAAAAAAAAATTGTAAAATCGTGCAATGAGGAAGTTGTCACCACAAGAAAGGTGGAAAATAGAACCCTCCCCCTCCCCCCGTGAGACACCCCTTTCCCTTATTTACTTGTGTCGCACTGCTGTTTTTTTTTTTTTTCTAGAACGAAGTATCATGCGCGCACTGTGTGAATAAGGAAATTTTGCTACTCCTGTTTGGTTGACAACAAAGATATACGCCGAAGAGGCTAGGTATCTTGTACGTGACGCAAGAAGTTAAGTTAAGATTACAAACAGGCTTTACCTTTGTCGATAAACGAATGGCAACAGCCACCCGCTTGATCGTGTTGTTCTAAAACCAACACCTTCTTCCCGGCCTTTGCCAGAAGGGCTGCAGTGGATAGACCTCCGATACCGCTTCCGATGACGATGGCATCGAGATTCTCGGGAACTTTCCGCGACACGAACCCTTGCTTGAGGACTTTGTCACGCTGTGCCTGGTCCAGCACTAGTGGCTCCGCCGACCTACGACAGTCGAAGGCAAGAGGGTTTTCCCCGCGGTTGCTAACCTTTGAACGAATTCTAAAGATGATCAGCGGTATTATCACTGCAACAAAGATTGTCAAGGCTATAGAACTGTAGGATAAATTTGCTATAAAAGACACAAGAAACTCCACAAATTTTTCAACGAGAGCCATATTCTTCGTGGGTTACTCAATCTCGGGACCGCGGGGAATCATGGGCGGGTAAAGAAAAACCCACTTCCAGCATTGCTGACACGAAATTTGGAACGAGACCCGAGACGAGTATTCTACGGAGCCGGGAAGTAAAATTACTCTGAATAAAATATTTTTATTTATTTCTAATAACTCTATTTCATAGTTTTGATAAGTTTTCCTCCCTTAGGTTTGGTTGTCAGCTTAATTTGGACAAATAAAGTTGTTGTAACAAAATAACAATATTTTCTTCTGAGTCAATTTACTTCTCTGTTCGACGTTCCGCTGAATAATAGTTTCGGGTTTCATTCCAAATGGAATGTTTTTCCGCGTCAGGGCGGTGGGAAGTGCAGAGAGAATTTTAAGTTCTTTCCTGTTGGCACTCTCTTTGCAACTTGTGAATATTATTTTAATGCATTTTAAGTTAAGTTGTTCAGGAGCCCATCACCTGAACAAAATTTTTATAATGTATATATTGTTTTTTCTTCAAACTCATTTTTGGTCTGGTTTCATTCCAAATTTAAAATTTCGGCGTCAGGGCGATGGGAAGTGCAGTCAAAATTTTAAGCTCTTCCCTGTTGACATCATCTTTACAAACTTGTGAACATCATTATTTATTACAAATAAAGCCAATATAGGTCATCGCAGACCCAGACCTCTTCGCGCAGCCCAAGTTCACCGTGAGTGAAAATGAGGTCGCTGAAAGAGAGATTTTGTTACTGAACAGAGTAACGAAATGAAGATTAACGACTGACGAAGTAACGAGAAACTGAGAAACGGGGAAAAAATTCCGTACTGCGGCGGATCACCGACCATGCAAAGTTATCATCTTCGTCAGATCTATCATCTGACGGTCAGCAATGGTTCAATAACTTAACCCCGTCTTCAGAGCAGACATCAACCTACGATAAAGTGAAGAAACAAGTCTTTTCGGCTGTTTCCAGGGTTACTATTTTGAGAAATCATATATTTCACCTGTCAGGCCGGAAGGTCTCGCACTACTTCTTGACTGAGTGAAAAGAACTTTAAATATAGCCAATCCAAACTATGAATAAGTTTAAGTGTTTTACATAGAATTTATCAGAGAATTTTTCTCACGTTGTTTCAGTCGCAGAAAGATTTCCCTACGTGAAAAAAAATACCACCAAGCGCAGGCGCAACGGACTAGTATTCCATCCAGTTTAGGGAGAGGGTGGGGTGGGTGTAGTAGCCACACTAATTGACACTTGTGCTTGAAACGCTTCATCTGTCATAAGTTTAATTTTTAATTGCTAAGTCCAGGAGCCTTATACCTTGTGCCTTTGAAAGAAATAAAGAATTGCTGAAACGAATATGCAATATCCTCGGTCATGCGCAGTCTCGTCGACAGCCATTCTCGCTTTTTTTTTCTTGCCAAAGCTCACATAGAATTTTTTTATCGTGCATAGATACGCCGTGTTAAAATATCCTTATATACATGTACCATCAGGGATGCTTGTGTAACATCAAATCGCTTTGGCCGAAAGTCGAGCGATTTGACTTCGTGGGATTCTCCGTTCGCCGGACTACGTGTGTCTAACACTTGTAGCAACGCCATGTCTCCATCTCCCGTTTTAAGTGTGATGCGGCCAAAAGCGAGATAAAAAAAAAAATGCACCAGGATATTTAGAAACTAACGCCAAGGGAATTAAGAGGCAATCAGTGGTCTCTGAAGTAACATTTTGCGTGTTATGTAAATGATGCAATGAAAACTTTATTACGCTGATTTGGTTCTTTACAAAACTTATGATTAATTCCTTGCTATGCGCGAGAAATTCATACATTTGATAATGAAATTCAAAATTAACGACGTAGTTTCCTTTGTCCATGCGCACCTTAGCCAAACTTCATTTTCAAATTTCTCAACCGACGTTTAGTTCGATTTGAGCTGTATCCACTTCGCGTCAGGTTTGCTGACTTTTACCAATGCGAGCGAAGATTTAAAAGGATACAGCGAGATTTGGTTAGACATTGAGCAAGATCGCCATTTCACGTGAACAAGTTTCTTGAAGCCATAAGACTGAAAGATCGCTTGAGAAGATGGCAACGTTCCTTCAAACGGTTTGATTCAAGCATTACTGGGCTCTGTGGTTCTCGTCACTCAGGACATTACAGAACTGTATTGTACCGAAATCTTTTGTGGCAACCGAAAAACAGGATAAACGGTACTGAACGATGTAATACGCCTTACAATTCCTTCTTCACCGTTGCATGTGAGACATTTAGATACAGTCACCATGTTGAAGTATGCGGAGACAAATAAGAGAAATGCAATTTGAGAAAAGATTCAAGTGGGGTGGCAAGCGGAAAAGTCGGTCAAAAACCTATCCTGTTGGACACAGCACACAGGTATCATGTAGCGTCGACAAAATCTGGATCGGACCGGACCGGATCACGGATCGGATCACAAAAAAACAAAAACAAACAAACAAACAAACAAACAAAAACAAAAAACAAAACAAAGTTTTAAAGAGAAAAAATTCCAAAAAAAATCAAATCGTTTATAAGATAATAATAAATAAAGAATAAAAGTGGAAAGCTAAAGTATGTTAAATGAAAATAAGAATCCCGAATTTGACGCAATGACATGTTAATTACAGAGAATGACAAGAGGTCATTTACAAAGCCACATAAGCGCCTAATTTACGACGAATTTAAATTGCAATGAACAGGCAGATGTAGTTATATTTAAACGTTAGTTGGCTCGACGCTTGCGTGAACCTCCCATTCTCGTTTTTGAAATTGTTGTTAGTATCAGTGGCTAATTCTCGGCTATATTTTCGTCTCAGATGTGAGCGTTACAGTTGGCGTTACAGTTGAGTTTAAGCAAATCACTACGGCTGGTGCTACTACGGCTGCCGTGACTGAAAAGGTCTGGGGAGAGTACGTCTCGGTGGTCTGCCAAACTTTAAGTTTAGCGAGTAACGCGAAATACAAAGATGAAAGAAACATCGGTTAAGGAGTTTAAAATCTCTTTTATTTAGTTTCTCACAGCCAAATGGCTTCGCTCAAAGGACGATGGCCGTTATTCGGTAGGACGAACAGATTATTTCTGAGCGAGAACGATATGAAGACATGATTGATCATCGCAATCAAACCCAACAGCCTGAAAAAAATTCATCTGTGACCAGCTCCCAGTTGGCTTGATATTATAAAAGAAAAAAAGAATATCACACCTGAATTAAATAAAACGTTTTGTTCACAGTAGTTACTCTATTGAAATTTCCTCAACAAAATTTTGAATTTTGAATCTTGAATTTTGATTTTTCTTCCTTGATCTGATCCGTGATCCGGTCCGTGATCCGATCCGTGATCCGGTCCGATCCAGATTTTGTCGACGCCGTCTCTCAGCTTTCATCTAAGTGTGAGCAAAAGCCCATAGGCAAAATACTACATATTTACAAAAGCGAAACACGTGAACCGCCAAAATGGCCGCTCTCAACTTTGGAGGCCTTCGAGAAACTCGTACCCAGGCTCTCTATGTTATAGGCCAAAAGTTTACATCTACACATTTGCTTTATTCTGCCCCATAACAATAGTCGTGTCTACGCTTCGCGTATCCACGACTAAAACTGAACGCGACAAAGGGCTTTTTAAAATTTTAATTGAAAGGTACATTTTCATTCACCATTCGTCCCCTCGTGCACTTTTCAATTGGTGTCTTCAGTCAAATATAAATCATTTTGAACTGAAGAACCTCGCGTTTGGTTTACATCTGAGTAAGTGACACACTTGCATATTCTGCCCCAAACAATCGTCATTTCTACGCTTCGCGTATCCACGACTACAAATGACGCGACAAACAATTTTTTTTAAAATTTTAACCCTTTGAATACCGAGTCTCTGCCAAAAATACCGTTTTCAACCGTTTAGTCAGGTTTTTTGGCTGCCATGACGCTAAATAAGTCTAAGTTTTGCTAAGACCGCTTTTTTTTACCAAAAGGAGAGATTTTTCGATCGAGGATTAGGTACAAACTTTGGGAATCTTTCAATTCCGGGCAGCGCAAAAGCCAAAATTTGGACTTCGATTGTAGGCATAGTGGACTATTTTACCACCGTTTTTGCACCAAAATTGCTGATAACGTTGTTTTTTGATTTGCGACGTCGGAATGTCGTCGATATGTAAACCTAACCATTGTACGGAAAGACCTAGCCCAGTAATACTATCTGCTTATCAAGAATATCTGATGACATTTAAATTGATGACGTAATAGGCGGTACAAAGAGCACGACCATTAATTACCCATGTATGTGTAATTGGGGCTCAAAGGGTTAATTTAAAGGCACATTTTCAATCTGTGAGAAAATTTAACAGTAACGAACAGAAACCATTCGTCACCATTCGTCCCCTCGCGCACTTTTCAATTGGTGTCTTCAGTCAAATATAAATCATTTTGGACTGAAAAACATCGCTTTTGGTGAAAATAAATTTCCAATGCTGTGTTTGACTTGCTTTGCAATGAGTTTTAGTTACACCGAATTTCTCGAATAAGCGTCGCACGCGAGCCACGGCGCTTATTTGGGACCAGCGTTTATTAACTTTTTTATCCCAAATGCGGCGCTTATTCGGGAGCGGGCTTAAATCCGGGGCGGCACTTAGTACACGGCACGAGTAAATACGGTACCCAACAACAGCGCCTTTCTGACAGGATAATTTATGGATCCCTCGGGTGGGAAAAACCACCATCTGTCGGACAAAACTGAGGGTCGCTGAGCTTTTGAGATATTTACAAATTTTCACTGTTTTCAATTCTACTAGCGTCGTTAAAAACTCAAATGGTGACTTGCTGAAGTCGACACAACTCTGCAAATTTTCCCGCTTCGTTTTTCAAAAGTAGCTCCGGTTTATCAAACTCCACCACCTTACCCCCCTCAAGCACCAAGACGCGGTCATAATCTAAGATTGTATCTACTCTGTGAGCAATGGTTATCACAGTGCAGCTATGAAATCTGCTGCGAATTGTCTCCTGTATCAATCTGTCTGTGACGAAATCCACGTTGGCCGTGGCCTCATCAAGAATAATAACCTTATTCTTTTGTAATAATGCTCGAGCAAGACACAGTAGCTGCTTCTCTCCCACGCTGAAGTTTGTTCCTCCTTCAGAGATTTTGCAATACAGCTTCCCGTCCTGGTTTTGAATTAACGATTTGAGTTGCACTGCTTCTAATGCGCTCCAAATTTGGACATCTTCAAACTCGGTTCCAGGGTCCAGATTGAGTCGCAACGGGCAGCTGAAAAGGACAGGATCCTGGGGAATGACAGAGATTCTCGAGCGATAATTCGGCAATGAAAGATTTTGGATGTCTTGGTCATCAATGAATATTTGGCCGCCAGGTTCAGGCATGCGCATCAAAGAGGCTACAAATGATGATTTTCCTGTAAAATATTAACAAAAGAAAAAGGTGAAGGCTTTTTATGGTAAAATTGCTTCATTCATGTTTAAAAAAACACACAATGTTTTCTGACATTGTTGACGTTACCTAAAACACAGTTTGTTTGTTTAATTATTATTTATTTATTTATCTATTTATTTTTTGTTGTCGTTTTTCTTTTCTTTTCTTTTCTTTTTTTTTTTTTTCCACAAGTAGACCTCTTTAAACAACCCCATTTTTTAATATCAGTATAAATATCCCACGAGTCACTTGAATTTTGTCGGTATACACAAGAGACTTTAGGCGAGTGTGTATTAAGTACTAAGAAAATACATGTGACAAGAGGGATATTCCACGATCGAGAGAGCGTCGCAAACTATTTTATTCCTCGCATTAGGATAATACCGTTGAATATACAACGGCCCTCCTGTATTCTGATTCGCTGTATTTTCTATGGCATGGTAGAAGCATTTAATAGCATGACCTGTAGTGGTATTTGGCAATAATACCGCCAAAATTATCCAAAATACCACGAACGGCGAAACTCCGAGTGGTATGTGGATAATTTAGAAGCCGGGAATTTTCGGTAACGCCCAAGAGACTTAAATTTCGTTTCGGTTGAGAAAACAAAGGCGCGCGTTTGCATTCGTAGCAATCACTCGAAACAAACCATTGAAGGCAAACAACATAGCTCAATAGTTCAATGAAAGTCATTTTCATATCACGTTTTTTGCAGTCATTGCAGCGGCGTGGCGACACCACAAATCAAGTTAGGGCACAAGTAAGCTTCCTCCAGTATCTAATTGTTGTTTTGTTGAGAAACACCAACGCCAGCTCCGTAATTTATCGTCACTTTGGAGCCATGAAAGTGCTGGAACTGCTGCTTGACAGCCTGGAGTCGCTGTGCGGTCGTGCTGAATGAGCAAACTAGAAAAAAAAAACTGGACGGAAATTCTGAACCTGTTGGCAGACAGGAGAACTAATGATGGATGAGATCTGTCCCTGTTCTACTTCATGCTAGCGACTTCGACACGTTAATAAAGTTCTTATCTTATCTTATCTTATCTTATCTTATCTTATCTTATCTTATCTTATCTTATCTTATCTTATCTTATCTTATCTTATCTTATCTTATCTTATCTTATCTTATCTTATCTTATCTTATCTTATCTTATCTTATCTTATCTTATCTTATCTTATCTTATCTTATCTTATCTTATCTTATCTTATCTTATCTTATCTTATCTTATCTTATCTTATCTTATCTTATCTTATCTTATCTTATCTTATCTTATCTTATCTTATCTTATCTTATCTTATCTTATCTTATCTTATCTTATCTTATCTTATCTTATCTTATCTTATCTTATCTTATCTTATCTTATCTTATCTTATCTTATCTTATCTTATCTTATCTTATCTTATCTTATCTTATCTTATCTTATCTTATCTTATCTTATCTTATCTTATCTTATCTTATCTTATCTTATCTTATCTTATCTTATCTTATCTTATCTTATCTTATCTTATCTTATCTTATCTTATCTTATCTTATCTTATCTTATCTTATCTTATCTTATCTTATCTTATCTTATCTTATCTTATCTTATCTTATCTTATCTTATCTTATCTTATCTTATCTTATCTTATCTTATCTTATCTTATCTTATCTTATCTTATCTTATCTTATCTTATCTTATCTTATCTTATCTTATCTTATCTTATCTTATCTTATCTTATCTTATCTTATCTTATCTTATCTTATCTTATCTTATCTTATCTTATCTTATCTTATCTTATCTTATCTTATCTTATCTTATCTTATCTTATCTTATCTTATCTTATCTTATCTTATCTTATCTTATCTTATCTTATCTTATCTTATCTTATCTTATCTTATCTTATCTTATCTTATCTTATCTTATCTTATCTTATCTTATCTTATCTTATCTTATCTTATCTTATCTTATCTTATCTTATCTTATCTTATCTTATCTTATCGCCTTCCTCGTAGTCTGCCAGTGAACGCTCGCTTGTGTGGCCTATTACACCGTTGATAGCTCTTCTTGACTGATTCGAAGCCTTCAGCTTCTTCACAAGCGTTTTTCTTAACGGATGGCTGGTTAACGTTCGTCCCCCTACAACCAATTCCGCTTCCAAGGCCATATTTTGCATGAAGGCGTCGATCTTATCGACACCCATCCTCTTTTATTTTTACCACACTTCGGATTCCTGTTTGCAATAATGGCAGGATAAAATGGGCTACTGTTTTGCGTTTCTTCAGGTCTATGGGGAAGACATATTTTGAAGAACTGGACTGGACAACGGGGACCTCCAGTGGCAAACAGTTTTGACTGGATGGCTGTTCCTTTCAAACTGAGACGGCCTTGCCGGATCTTTGTTGGGTTTTCTTCGAATGTTACGTACTCTGTGCCTTGATCGTCCTTTTTCACGCTGATTTCTTCGACAAACATTTCATGATGCTCTTGGTATCCTCAAAGACCAAAACAAAGGGCGAGCAGATATTACCACGTAGTGTAAAGGAGTGACTTTGGATTTTGTTTGCCAAGTACACGATTTTTCTATAGCTGCTTTTCATCTCAGACGGTAAGTCCTTTTATTGCATTTGGTTGTTTTTCGTGGCCTTTCTCGTTAAGAGCTCTCGCTCTTCCTTCCAGGACCTGTTTGCACTTGACGAATTCTTGGTCTCGTTCGCTATGGAAGTTTTGCTTTCGTTCTGTTTGAGGTGTCTGTCGAGGACAGCCAATGAACACTGATAACCCTTAGACTGTCCGGCTTATAGTCGGAGCCATCGCTTTTGCGAATGTCGGCAAAGAATCGTGAGAGACATTCATCTCGTTCTTTGGCGTCGCATTTCACAATGTCGACGTTAAGACCCTTGCTTTCTGCCAAAAATTTCCAGTAGTCCAGCACCTCTTCCAGACCTGTATTTTCTTTGTTTCTGGTAACCTGTAGCTTGCTTCTATTGTTTCAAGAGATAGGGGACATTTATCCACGTCTTAGTAGTTTAGACTGTATTTTTGTTTACTGCCTTTTCGGCGAGCTTTTGTATTTCCTCCCCGAAAATTTCCGAGAATCTTGCCGCCATTTTTTTGAAAACAAAAGAAAAACCGTAATTGTGTTCAGTGTTGTCATGGTAACCTTACTGTACCATCCATTTCTGCTGTTATACCACTATTACGAGGAAATAGTGGAATAGTATCAACCAATCAAATCTGCGAAATTTCTGGGCTTATATTAAAATTGACCTTGTATTAGATCGCATTAGTCTGTCAATACAGACGCCTCTCATCGCTCTCGGTCCCTGAACAGGAAAAAAAGAGATCTTTGCCCAAATCAAGGCATTTTGACCTCACGTATCGTCAAAAACCCACGCCATTTTCCTCAGTTACGAAGAATTTACAACAGTTTGCAAGAAGAATCGGACCCTTAAGTTCGATACAAAACTGAAGCAAGTGAAACGCAATTCAACTTTCCTACTGACCTGCTCCTGTACGACCTGCGATGCCAATTTTCTCCGCTGGCGCAAATGAGAGGCTCAGATCTCTCAACACTGCAGGCCCGCCTTTGTAGTACACAAGGGAAACATCTTTTACCTCGATTCGACCCTCTGCTGGCCAATCTCTCGGCGGCTTCTTCTGTAGGCTGTAGCCTGGTTCTGGTTTTAGATTTGTGTACGATATCACTCTTTCAACGGACGTCATCATGTTCTCAACTTCAAGGCACTGGCGAACAGTAAAGTCCAGACTTTCTAATAGGTCCATGCAGTAGATTATCGCTAAACCGGTCAGACCTGTTTAAGAAACAAATTAAAAAGAATCGAGAATCGTGGTAAGAGAATGTGTCACTTCATCAGTGCCCACTAGATCTCTCTCTATGAGACGTGGAAATGGAAGCTAGTGCTTGAACGTTATTCCTACGCCCACTCATTCAGGTGCATTGCGTTTCTACAAAACAAAAACAACAAAAACAATAACAGCAAAAAAAAAAAAGCAGTGTAGAAGACATGGTGACACTTCCTTGGGTGTCAGTCTTCATTCTCTGTTTTGGCTCCCCATTTATCTTGACACCTTTAATTTCCGCGCGTAATGTTATGTTTCCATTAATTAAGATTTCCGACGACCAATCACATTTCTCGTGCCTCCCATGTCGTTTGTCCATTTCAGCTGCATGCAGGTACCGGCGTGTAAACCAATAATCGTTCTCACCTGCGTGTTGTGAAGTCATCACGGCTATTGCAGTCACCACCGTTAGAAACAAAGATGTGATGCAATCCATCCGGAAATGGAGCCAGCGGACCACGGCGATTGAGGTAAACCACGTCTTACTCAAGTTGTCTTGATGTCTGATGGAATGAAGACAAGGAAAGTTAAAATTGTTATCTGAAGAAGTAAATTTTAGTCTTCCAGAGTCAATTCTAACTCAGTGAAATTTCTACACAGGTACTGGATGTGATTTTTTTATTGTTATTATTTTGTACAATCGTGCATGCCTGATTGGAATTACACCACTTTTGTTTTGGTTGCAACATAACAAATACGACAGACTGTGTTGTACCACATTTCCAAATACCTAGAAAGTTAAAAACACGAGGCAGAGCCGAGTACTTTTGACGAACTTCGAGGTGCCAAAAGATAAAAACGGAGAAAAATAAAATAAAAATTTTTTTAATTATTATGCTTATTAAGATCAGATTTCCAAACACTGTCACGGTCATGATTTCCTTTTTTTCACACTTGATGAAATATTTCTGGGTGCATAAAGTCTATAAAAGGTTAAACGAACAGCCCTAAAATCAAAAGAAAAAAAAAACAGATAAGAAAGCAATAATAATCACCTTCGAAACTCAATGATAAAATACTTAATAACGTGTAACTATTATCCACGCCTTTGCGGCGACACCTTATACAGCCAAATTCTTTAGAAATTAAAAGAATATACCCCATAAATCACCTGAAAAATTCCTGAACAAAGTGTTCCTGCTGTTGATAAGTTCTTATGTTTACAATACCTTCGAGGGTAAGGGAAAAGTGCGAGTACACGGGACTCCGATTGATGGCTTCAAGTCGTGACACTTCTCTGGAAATTTTCAAACAGTATAGCCCATAATAAATCACCAGTGCGGCGAGAGGAACGGCAGCGATTACGACCCAAAAATTAGACACCGAAGGAATTCCAACTGAAAGGAGCGTTCCCCAAAAGATGTCTAAAAGATCGAAGAACGCAGAAAATAACGTCTCGTCCATCAGTTCAATGTCTTTGGAGAATCGGTTGCAAATCCTTCCAGATGGATTCGTGTCGAAGAAATGCACTGTTGCCCTGACAACTGCTTCGAGCATATTTCTGTGAAGATTCCTTGAGGAGTTAATGGTTGCTTGGTAGCAGGAGAACGCTGACAAATACAGTAAAAGTGTTGATCCCAGGGCCAGACCAGTATATAAATAAACATCAAAACGATCACTGGAAGAACTCCATGATATATCATTCCACTGGGCCATCAACCAATCAGGAAAGACCTGTGACACTGCACACCAAAACCAATAACAACGTCACCATCAGAAAAAATAACAGTGACAACATGAAAAATTTACCCCTGGATATTATTTCTCGCAACCTTTTTATTTTTTGTGGAAGTCTGCCATCTACCTATTTGAGATTACAATTTGCTGTTGATAAATCACTAAATCACACTGATCTTGGACTGTGGTAATCTCTTGTTTTGAGCAATGGGCCCGAACTCCGTACAGGTTAAAACCTATATAGGGTTTTCAAGAGACTCCCCAGTAACAGAGAATTCAAGTTCTATACGTGAAATTAAAGCTACAAATGAAAACAAGTTTGGTGAACTATCGCCAAACCTCCGAGTGTTAAAGGTTACCTCCACACACACCTCGTGTGTCCACTTTCGGAGAGTTCAAACGTGACTGCATATTTCTATTTGGTTTGAAATTCATTGAACCAACACAAAACAAACTGCTTGAAATATCCTTAAATTCTTAAATGCTAAGTTCAAGGAGAAAAAAAGCTCTGAAATCTCAAATCCAAGAAATGGCTAGAAAGTGGTGAAGGAAAATTAAAGTGCATCTTTAATATACTTTTAGTTTGACATCATGATAAGATACAACATACTCACCTAAGGCACCGTTAGATAACAAAACAAGTAGAATCATCATGTACACAGGTAGGCCAGCTCTGAAGTATTTCCAGTAGGTTCTGTAAGACACAACTCCAAAGTTACGATCTTCCTTAGGAATTGTCAAACTTGTTTCTTTTAAGATCTGACATTCGCGCTTTTCTTGGCGGAGTAAATCTCTGTCAGCGCTCTGGTGAAAATTCTCTTCGTCTTCGAAGATGTTCTCCGGTCCAGGAACTACATTCTTCATATTAACTATGTCCACATAACTTCCTTGGCAGCCAATGGAACCTTCACTCATTACAATAATGTGATCTGCATGTTTCAAGTAACATGGCTGATGCGTCACGAAGATACACAGCCTGTCCCTCAATGCATTGCAAATATACTTCTCAAAAATATGACTCCCAACTAGGGCATCAACGCTGCTCAATGGGTCGTCCAGCAGATATATGTCAGCATCGGAGTAAAGTGCCCGTGCCATACTGACACGTGCCTTCTGACCATCGCTTAGAACAACGCCACGTTCGCCAATTGTTGTCAGGTCCCCATCAGGAAATTGTTCTATGTCTTTTCTGAGGGCGCAAGCCTCCACGGTTGTTTGAAACTTTGTGGCATCAAACGATCTGTGAAAGGTAATATTGTCACGGAGTGTTCCTGAGAATACCCAAGGTGACTGCCCAACGAATGCCATTTTTCCTTTGCTTTCGAGAATTCCTTTAAAGATAGATAGCTCTCTAAGAATAGCGAGAAGCAACGAAGATTTGCCACTGCCAACTGGGCCGGTAATCATGACATTTTGTGGTCCGTCTATCCGTATGTCTACATTTTTTAGTAGCTGCTTTTCGTCATCCTCGTTGTATTTGCAACAAACATCGGTTAAAGAAACCAGCAGCTTCAGTTGCTGACTCCGTGCATATCCATTCCAGGGCGCAAAACATTCCTGTTCATCGAAACACTCCCCTATTTTTCCAGTTGTGGTGTTTAAACTACTGTCTGAACTAGATCTTTCCACTGTTTCCAAAAATGTCTGAATCCTTCCAACGGACATGTTGCAGTCTAGGAAAGGACCCAATCGTTTCCCGAGGTACTTGGTAAACAGACCCAAAACCTTTGCATAAGCGAAAACAGCAAATACGGACGTGGGCGTCAAAGTATGGCCAGCCAAGAGATAGGCGACAAAGATCAGAAGTGATGTTAATCTTGGTGTAGCAGAGACCATGATTATAATGCTTGCTTGAAAAGCGCTAATTTTCCGAATGACACTGATTTCCTTCCTGAAAAAAGAAAGAGATGAAATATAGAGCTCTTCCATCACCATGGAATTTAAAACTGATGGCAAAAATATGTATGAAATCAACGAAAAAGAGTCAGACATGATATATA
>NC_138149.1:29662400-29702400 GCF_964199315.1 Orbicella franksi | reverse complement strand
TTCCTATGACTTTTTACGCGACGTAACGCTAATTTGTTAACCGCGAAGGCGTTCGCCAAAGAAAAAAAAAACATAAACAAATTTATCATATGACCCGAACGGCCTCGCGTGCAATTTCCTTGGAAAACCATATAAGAAAAAAGGTCTTGTATGAGGGCCGTGCGCGTCGAAGTGACAGGGCCGGAAAAACGCGTACGGCCCAACTAGAAACGCGCACGGCAAAATCGATGCGAGTTAATGACGAAAACAATTTTGTTGCTTCAAAATTTTGTTCTCTTCAAAGTGAGTGATGAAAGTGAGCATTCTGGGAGCAAATTTTACTATCCAGGCGAACTGTCCGATGCAGAACTACTTCAGTCACCAACTCACTCCGATAGCACAGAAAGAAACTCAACACTCCTCACAAATGAAGTTCACAACTTTCGAAGCCAACAACTAGCAAACAGGCGGTCAAGAAAATAACTTCCCGAACAACTCGTTCGCTGCGCCCACTCGTGAGATATTGTGATCTTGCCAGTCGAACATAAAATTCATATCTTCGAGCCAACGTGTAATGTTCTTTTTATTATATAGGCATACTGATGGCGGCGTTTTTGACGATTTTCCGAAGATTTCCGACCACTTTCCAAAGATTTTTGTCCGTGCCAAAGAGCCCGATGAGAAAAATGACTAAGGAGGACGTGAAAACTTTGGCAGAATTAAATTCAGCTCATCGCCGTTCGCAAGCAAAATGTCACTTAGTACAAACCAGTAACATTAAACGAATTAAAATGTTCTTATTTGCCAGATAATAAGCATCATATTAATTAACCGAGCTAAGTTGGGCTGTATTGGAGAATCTTGACCGAAGTCGTGCGTACAGACCGAACGCACAGACCTCCTGCTCGGTTAATAAGCGCTACTTTTTGCGGCTAACGGTTAATTTATTTTCCTTACGGTTAACAGAAATCCGAGAAATTACCGTTACCGTTGTTTAAAAATTTAAAAATTAATTTTCATGGTTCTAAAAAATTAAAACTTATTTTGATAACTCTGAAACGTATTTAAGGTCTTAGGACCATTCCGGGATGAATCAAAGTGGCTCTATGAGCCACTCAACTTGGAAAATGGATGGTCTGTAAACAGTGACAATTTTGATGCCACTGACTTGAGGTTTTAATCCGTAGGTTAAGTTAAAGTCAAAGCCTACTGGCATTGTTAAGAAATAGTGCAAAACGTAATGGTAAGAGAATGCACGAGCAGAAGTAACATTGTTGAAAACATTCATGAAGTTATCAGTCCGAGAGACCGAGTCCGAAAGACCAAGAGAATTATAAAGAAAGTACTGTTTCTTGTCCGATCACCAAAGCAAAGTAATAATTCTCATTTTCATTTCTCTCAATTTTTTTCGTTCTTTATTTTCCCAGCCAGTGTCAGTGATTTTTTTCTCTCTTTGTTACCTTTTCTGATCCTACAAATGAAAAAAACTGCGTTCAGCGTAGAGTCACCATACCACAAGGACAGCAGCACATCTCGTCCGCTCAACAAAGTTAAGCCCTGTTCGGCGGGGTTAGAACATGGATGGGTGACCAAATACGTGTTTTGACAAGTTTTTTTTTTTTTTTTTTTTTTTTTTCCTTCCCTTTTCAAGGCGATATTTAAGACTGCAGAACTCCCAGCCTTGTGTAATGTCGTTTCTTCTTCATGTATTTATCAACTATTTGTTCCTCATTTCGCCATGTCCGTATTTTACGTGACTCAGGAACACATCCTGCGTGACTCTATTTATTTACAATGTCGTATAAATAAACAGCGGAACACGTCGTTCGAATTCTACTCAATTCTCTTGACGGTTGATCGTCTTAAACATTGAATCACGACTTGAATCATTCGAAAATTCATACAGCTCATCAATTTTGTGTCTTCAATGTCTTCTTTTTGGGCAATCGATCATGGTTAAACCTGTACGCCCAGCAGGGGTGTGTGGAAAACCCGAATAGCGAATAGCGAATAGTCGCGAATAGCGAATAGTACGAATAGTGCAAATAGTGGCGAACAGTCTCGAATAGTGGCGAATAGTGGAAAATAGTGGCAAATAGGGTACCCAGTATCTCGCATTCAACCTCGTAGCAACTTAGGATGGGATTTTTCCGCTAAAAAGCACAGACACTTATCAGATCAAAAGGTGTTTCTAAAAGTAATTTCTTCTGTTTTAACCGCTGCAAAAGCGTAAACACGTCTTTATTAGGTTATCCTTGTGTTTTCTGTTTTCTTAATGTCGGCGATAGACAGCCTACTAGCCTGAGTCCGGAGAAGAAAAGGTAATACATTCACTGAAATTCTGTTGCTCATTTGGATAATTAGTTAACGCTGGATATTAGATCTAAAGCGGTGACTATTGACGACTATTCGTCACTACTCGCCACTTTTCGCTACTGTTCACCACTATTCGCACTATTCGAAACTATTCGAGACTATTCGCACTATTTGGGACTATTCGCTACTCGCTATTCGCGACTATTCGCTATTCGCTCTTCGGGTTTTCCAGACACCCGTACGAGCAGACACGTTCGGGAAATGAGCTATTTGTATAATTACAGGTAGCTTCTATTTATAAACATTCGTGCGAAAATTCATTCGATGTAGAGCATCTCTGCGGTAAAACATTGAGTACTTACGTCAGAAATTGAAAGAATGCCTAACTTGACGCGGTGCAAGCGACCGTAAAACGGCCTAAACGGCGGATCAGATCTCTTGTAGATCCTACGTTGGCAGCGTTTATCGTATGCTGTCCCTTGCAGTTTCTGGTTTCTCATTTATGTATTTTCGGGCCGTAGGTCTTTTCAGATCCGATACGTTGCGTTTTTTAAGCTTGGTACTGGCCATGCGGTTGAGTGTTTAAATTTTTAGGCTGGCCCTCTCCAGCCACATTTATTCTTTTGTTTTTCGAGACACCAATCTTGACACTTTGTTTCCTTTAGCCCCGAAACACGAGATGTGGCAACGCGTGCACGTGGTTCGCGGCGCAAGTGAGTTCAAAGTACGGAACTTGATATAGTGAACGGGTCATTTTGCAATTTATGTGCGTTGGCTGTTGGGTTGGCGTTACATATCTTCGCTACACAGTGCTGACGAGCCCCAAGAAGGGCGAAACAGCTGTCCACTGTTGCGATCCTACTTTATCGGTTCTTGTCATGTTGGTGTCTCGAAACGTTTTTCACGTAGTATCAGCCTTGCAGTGTATTGTTTGTCTAATCGGCGGATGTTCGAAACCCGGGGGGGGGGGGGGGTGGAACTCCTAAATGAAAAGGTCGGGGATGCTCGTCGTCTCGGGTACAAATCAAGGATTCTGGTCTCGCTTATGGTGTTGACGACGACACGTCACCATTCTTAGCTGTTAAAGTATCCTTTAGGCTGCACTCGAAGAAATGATAATTAAAAGAAACGCTTTCATTTTATTTCTGTTTTTTGGCTTGATTTCCGCAGATCTCTCGTGTACGCGAGTCGGGTCTACAAGTGCGCGAGGGATACTTTCTTGAACAGTGGCTAGTATTCGAACCTATTCCGTTTTAAGTGGTATCTTTGAGGGGTTTAATGAGGCTCAAGCAGCTCCCATATTAGTCTCCTTTAGGATTAAAATTCAAATTTTCCAACGAGCATCCCTGACCTTTTCATATGGGATTCCCCCCCCCCCCCCACGGTTTTCAAATGGCTTACAGGAAGTGAGGGAGTGAAGGAGTGATGAGGTGAAATCTCTTCACCACTACAACTTGGGAAATATTAGTTTAAAGAAGGTATTATCCCCATCTTTCGTGCTCAAAACGTTGGACAAATCTGTTAATGCGATCGTGGAGATTCAGATAACTGACAAAAACTATTTTAATATTTTTAGAATAAACTCGAAGCTAAGATTTTGAAAAGAATATCATTTTGTGTGTTGGAAATTTGCAAATACAATAGAATTATATGTTTTTAACTAATGCCGTGTTTACATTTGAGCTTTTACCAAGGTAAACAGTTACTAAGGTCAAGTTACTTATCCTTGGTACATTCGTTCAGTGTTTATACCGGCTCAAGTAACTCAAGTTGATCTTTCAACATTCGCGCGCGTTGCATTAACAACGTCATGAAATCGAACTTGCACGAGGATCCCACCGCATTGGAACAGGAGCAAATTGAGGTGCCATCATATTCATAGGCGAGGACCGCATTCCATAATATTGCGGCAAAAATTCAGTTGCTTGATCATACCCAGAGTAAGCATTGTTATATGCGTAGAAACGTGGATACGTTGTGTATGCAGCATCCTCCCAGGTGGCAAAATATATCGACAATAATTACACAACAAAGGATCGAAGTTTGTTCAGAAAAAGTTGTAAATAATACTGAGAATGAAAAATACAATGCTTTCTTTTACGCGACGGATTGTTCGCCGTAAGAAGATCGATCCAATTTTTCCATGTTATCTGCCAAGATTGTCAAAACTGGAAAAGAAACGTTTTGTCGCACAATCTGCTCACCGCGGGAAATGAAATATTACGCCGCCACAAGCGGATATATCTGTCATCTTGACCTTGGTTACCAACTGTAACCATGCCTGATCACAGGGTAATTACAACTTTTACCTCGGTTAAATTTCTTTTGTCTTTTACGGCATTTACCAAAGTATCAGTTGGCGTTTACACACGGAAAATGTTTACCTAGGTAAGTAAACTCTGATACCTCGGTAAACCGTTCAAGTCTAAACACAGCATAAGCTGTATAAAATTCTTCCTTTCTCTTAATGGCAAAACAAGCCAAAAAGCAGCAAAACAGCACTAGCCATTTGTTCGATGCTATTCCTGCAAGAAGTTGTGTGCGATTACTCTAACACCATCCAGACACCAAATACATTCGAAAACAGAAATGTCATACGCTATAAACTATCTTCAAAAGAATATTTCAGCCCAAAATCGGCAGCAAAATAAGAATATTATGCCTCCTCCGGAAGAGAAATATTCTTATTTTAAAAGAGTGAATTTAGCATGCACATATGCACGTACGGGTGCCTCGGTTGACTTACTTTCAAAATTTAATGCAATACGTTTCTTGCCATATGTGTCAAACATAGTATATTAAATAATGGCCTCCCTATATTAGAACTGGATCTACCTGATGCATTTTTGTCTGTCCTGGTAGAGGTTTTTATTTTTTAACCTGGTAAACATCTAGGTTTCACCAGGTCTGTCACAGAAGGGTGTACCGGGCGGGAAGTCTCTGCGACACCAAACCGCTCCGTGCCAAAACACGTCGCTGCGGATACGACGTGGGGACAAGACGTAGGACAATTTGCTTCGCTCGACATGAAGAATTTTTGTGAAAATCTTTGTCCTCGACAAAGAATTTTAATTTTTGCCCGCGACATGTCGCAAGAGGACAAAGGCGGTTTGAATTCGCGCGACTTGCCGTGGGAAAGAAATTCTAACACGAGGTCCAAGGTTTTCACAAAAAATTATCCATGTTAGGCGAATTAGACATCTCTCTAGTGTGCCTGCCTTTCGTAAGAGATGGTTCACTCACCTTGATGGAGCCGAATAGCGGTTTCCCCTCACCTCCGGTTATGATCGGAGTTCCCGCTTGCTAAAATGTATGCATCACGCTTCAGTGATTCACAAATGTTCGTAGCGAACAATCATTATTTATACATAATTCTAATAAAGATTATTGCATGTTAATCAAGAACCTCGTATCGCATATCGTTTTTATTTAGGAGTTTTTTATACCATATCGCCAAAGAGCGAGTCTTATTTTTTTCGAGCGAGTGAGCGAGGTGGTAAATGAATAACACAATAACGAGAATGAATAACGGACTCAATTAAGAATTGGTTCATGCTTCGCGTTATGGATGGGCGCGGGAAGTTTGGAGAGCACGTAAGAAGCATAAGAGTTGCTCGAGGCGACAGCAGAGAGCAACTCTTGCTTCTTGAGTGCTCTCCAAACTTCCCAAGTGCGTCCATAACTCGATATACGCGCCGCTAAAAGCATGAACCAATTCTCGTATAAATTGGCGACAACAACTTAGAAAACATGTTTTATTTGTCGGATTGACTACAAAGTTCTCAATGCACGGTGAAGGAAAACAAAGGACATTAGGATCCTAACACGCCACAATCAGTTGAGCAACAACTGAATGAAAACGTGTAACCTGGTTTCAAAAATTGTCAATGAAAAATTCGCTTCTTCGAACTAGTTGTAATAAAAATGTAGACAAACAAAGTCAAACATACGCAATGAAAATGTAGACAGGCAAAGTCAAAATACGCAGGTTTAAGTAGAGAGTCCCCTATACCTCTTCTGAAAACAGTTTCACGCAAGAGTAATTGGCCTTTTCACGCATCACGAAAAATTCGAAAAACAACTTCACGTTCACAGAAAAAAGTAAGCAATAACGTTTCACGCGAAAATGCAAAGGCTAAATCATGTTTCACGTAAAAATGCAAATTCTATTCACGTTTCGCAAAACATACAAATACAATCATTACTAAAATGTATCTGGCAATACTGAAATGTACCACTGTAGATATAGCTGCACATGGCCATATTTTGATAATTTCAGACTCTCTCGTCGTCAGCATGTCTAGATCTTTTGTGGATTGGGTATTATGCATGTACAGTGGAACCCCGTTAATACGGACACCAAGGGGACATGCCAAAGTGTCCGTATTATCGGGATGTCCGTATTGAGCCGTATTTAAGCGGGCTCTCAGATAAAAAGTCACGGACACATGTTTTATCGATACCAAGACTAAGGCAGACATTTTTACGGCAACAAAACGTTGTTTTGATTGTAATGTAACTGTAAAATTAAACTATGGAAACTTTATGGTCATTTAACTATGAAGGTTGACAATGCAGACTGCAGTTTGTCTGGTTACGAAGTATAGCGAAAAAGAAACTTGAGGATTTGTTTTACCTTAGGAAGTGTGATATCAAGCCTACTTTTATCAAGGTTTGATTTTAACATCACTCAGAGACTTTGTTTATTAGAACTACCATCAGGGAACTGTTCCCAGCAAGACAGCTTCCCATAAACATTATACAGTCTGTAATAGTAGCTAACGGTAAACAGCAGATTGGTGTTGATTCTGGATAATTTTTCTGACTCATTTTATAACAAGAACCAATTCTGAAACCTGCTTTTCCTGCTTAACTTTCTGAGGTCCACAATGACTCTACAATTGAGATAGCGTATTTACTCGAATAAGCGCCACAGCACTTATAACATTTTTCGTGCCTCAAATGCGGTGCTTGTTTGAGGGCAGCTTTTTTTTTAAATCAAAGGAAACTATGAAGAAGTCGTGGACACACTGCTTACAAAATGAAGTGGTCTCCTTTGATCAGCCACTATATGCTTGACCAGGTTTTGAAGATAACAAGGTCATGAAAAAAAGTCAAAATAACTCTGTCCTTAAAGCACAATAAATACAGGATTTTGTTTGTTACAATTGAAATGTTTATAACACCTGTGTGGTCTTTACAAACTTCCTGGAACACTTTGACCTCCGGGATTTTTGCGTTAATGTAGACCACTTTGTTTATATCCAGTTTTGTAACTGTGTTTCTTATTGTTTGCCACAAAAATATTTTGGTTGGATACTATGGACTTATAAGTTGTCCTTCTTATGTTTCCAGTTGTATTGTGTTGTTATGATTGATTCATAATTTTACTGATATACAGTAGTGCTAGCCCGAGAGTGCTGGAAGGTTCGCTCATAGTTTCACTAATAAGATTCCCTCACAAATTAAGGCTCGCTATCTAGCCAGCTGGAAGTTATAAACTCCCTTTGAGCTTAGAGGATTGACGAGCCAATGTCTCAGGAAGTTCAAAGACTCTTCGCAGCCAATATCTACGCACAAATTTGAACCATAAGTCTTTCAAACAGCAACTGGCAATGAGTCTGTTAAACTTGGGGAGGGAGAGGGGACCTAACCAAGTTTTAATAAGGAGGCTCTGCCCCAAGGTCCAAATACTTTCCTTTTTGCATAGTATTCTTTCCAGAAAAGGTTGCCCTTTCATATGCATGTAGCTTCCAGCTTGAAACCCCTTTCACATACCTACAGTAGACCCATTACATCTCTTTTCGTGGATAAATTAGCAATGAATGCTTAAAATCCCCGCCTCTTTCTCACACCTCCCGCCTGATAAAAATGTGCACCTTTAGTTAACTACATGTATAGAGAGTTCCCTCCCTCCCCAGCTTGATGCAATACAAAACAAAAAGGGTATTGACACATGATTAACAATAGTTTATTTCTTGAAAACGGAAATCACAGTATTTTATTTTATTTATTTTATTCCTATATTGGGAATTGTTTGTGCTAATTTGACTAGCTGAATGCAGAAATATGCAAAAAGATTATTGAAAGGTACACTTAATATTTATTTCAAGTTTTGATTCCAATTGTTTTCATATCTCGTTTCTAGCAGAAAAATAAAATTATACGAACATGTTTGACATTTTTTTTTTTTTTTGTATTTTATTGATATTTATATAAGTTTACAAATAAGAGTGACAATAACAATTGAAATTACATGTTTGACATGGCTTGGGTTTGAAATTATTGGAGAGTAAATCTCTCTTGCAAAAAGTAGATCTACGCAGTGTCTTAAATGCTAATTTGTCTAATATCTGTCACTTAATTTTAGACCATATTTACTCGATCGTGGATGCTGACTTGTAGACCTGATTCATGAAGAAATGTTCACTCTGGTCGAACTGCATAGAATGACAAAATGTACTGTGAAGAAAGCAAAATTAAAAGATAAAGCAATTCGAATTTTTTCCTTGAAGTAAGCTTATTTTGAAATACACATTAAGCTTAAATTACGGGTTTCAAATTTATGATATGAGCACCGCCAGAATTTCAATGTGTACATAAACAAATAATACAATACAGAAACAGGCTACCTTAGGCTTACCTTGGACTCTACAAGGAGAGGAAGCGAATGGAAAACCATCAAATTCCCTAGCCAAGTCTAGTTTCCTGACTTTGACTTGTATCAGTTCTTTGACCTCGCCGATAAATGACCAAAGTCATAAATACCTCTCTGAGCTTTCATCTACGTGTGAGCAAAAGTCCATAGGCAAAATACTACATAATTACAAAAACGAAACACGTGAGCCGCCAAAATGAACGCTCTCAAGTTTGGAGGCCTTCGAGAAACTCGTACCCAGGCTCTCTATGTTATAGGCCAAAAGTTTACATCTACATATTTGCATTATTCTGCCCATAACAATCGTCGTGTCTACGCTTCGCGTATCCACCACTAAAAATGAACGCAACAAAGGATTTTTTTAAAAATTTTAATCTGAAGTTACATTTCCATTCACCGTTCGTCCCCTTGCGTACTTTTCAATTGGCGTCTTCAGTCAAATATTAATCATTTTGAACTGAAGAACCTCGCTTTTGGCTTACATCTGAGTAAGTGACACATTTGCATATTCTGCCCCATACAATAGTCATTTCTACGCTTCGCGTATCCACGACTACAAATGAACGCGACAAACATTTTTTTTTTTCAATTTTAATTCTTTGAATACCGAATTTTTGCCAAAAATACCGTTTTAACCGTTTAGTCAGGTTTTTTGCTGCCATGACGCTAAATAAACCTAAGTTTTGCTAAGAAAGCTTTTTTTTTTTTACCAAAAGGAGACATTTTTCGATCGAGGATTACGGACAAAATTGAGCAATATTTCAATTCCGGGCATGCGCATAAGCCAAAATTTGGACTTGTAGGCATAGTGGACCATTTTATCACCGTTTTTGCACCAAAATTGCTGATAACGTCGTTTTTCGATTTGCGAGGTCGGAATGTCGTCGATATCTAAACCTGACCATTGTACGGAAAGACCTAGCCCAGTACTACTATCTGCTTATCAAGAATATCTGATGACATTTAAATTGATGACATCACAGGTGGTACAAAAGAGCACGACCATTAATTACGCATATATGCGTAATTGGGGCTGAAAGGGTTAATTTAAAGGCACATTTTCAATCTGTGAGAAAATTTAACAGTAACGAACAGAAGCCATCCGTCACCATTCGTCCCCTCGCGCACTTTTCAATTGGTGTCTTCAGTCAAATATAAATCATTTTGGACTGAAAAACATCGCTTTTGGTGAAAATAAATTTCCAATGCTGTGTTTGACTTGCTTTGCAATGAGTTTTGGTTACACCGAATATCTCGAATAAGCGTCGCACGCGAGCCGCGGCGCTTATTTGGGACCGGCGTTTATTAACTTTTTTATCCCAAATGCGGCGCTTATTCGAGAGCTGGCTTAAATCCGGGGCGGCACTTAGTACACGGCACGAGTAAATACGGTACCCAACAACAGCGCCTTTCTGACAGGATAATTTATGGATCCCTCGGGAGGGAAAAACCACCATCTGTCGGACAAAACTGGGGGTCGCTGAGCTTTTGAGATATTTACAAATTTTCACTGTCTTCAATTCTACTAGCGTCGTTAAAAACTCAAATGGTGACTTGCTGAAGTCGACACAACTCTGCAAATTTTCCCGCTTCGTTTTTCAAAAGTAGCTCCGGTTTATCAAATTCCACCACCTTACCCCCCTCAAGCACCAAGACGCGGTCATAATCTAAGATTGTATCTACTCTGTGAGCAATGGTTATCACAGTGCAGCTATGAAACCTGCTGCGAATTGTCTCCTGTATCAATCTGTCTGTGGCGAAATCCACGTTGGCCGTGGCCTCATCAAGAATAATAACCTTATTCTTTTGTAATAATGCTCGAGCAAGACACAGTAGCTGCTTCTCTCCCACGCTGAAGTTTGTTCCTCCTTCAGAGATTTTGCAATACAGCTTCCCGTCCTGGTTTTGAATTAACGATTTGAGTTGCACTGCTTCTAATGCGTTCCAAATTTGGACGTCTTCAAACTCGGTTCCAGGGTCCAGATTGAGTCGCAACGGGCAGCTGAAAAGGACAGGATCCTGGGGAATGACAGAGATTCTCGAGCGATAATTCGGCAATGAAAGATTTTGGATGTCTTGGTCATCAATGAATATTTGGCCGCCAGGTTCAGGCATGCGCATCAAAGAGGCTACAAATGATGATTTTCCTGTAAAATATTAACAAAAGAAAAAGGTGAAGGCTTTTTATGGTAAAATTGCTTCATTCATGTTTAAAAAAACACACAATGTTTTCTGACATTGTTGACGTTACCTAAAACACAGTTTGTTTGTTTAATTATTATTTATTTATTTATCTATTTATTTTTTGTTGTCGTTTTTCTTTTCTTTTCTTTTCTTTTCTTTTTTCACAAGTAGACCTCTTTAAACAACCCCATTTTTTAATATCAGTATAAATATCCCACGAGTCACTTGAATTTTGTCGGTATACACAAGAGACTTTAGGCGAGTGTGTATACTAAGAAAATACATGTGACAAGAGGGATATTCCACGATGGAGAGAGCGTCGCATAACTATTTTATTCCTTGCATTAGAATAATACCGTCGAATATACAACGGCCCTCCTGTATTCTGATTCGCTGTATTTTCTATGGCATGGTAGAAATATGTAATAGTATGACCTGTAGTGATATTTGGCAATAATACCGCCAAAATTATCCAAAATGCCACGAACGGCGAAGCTTCGAGTGGTATGTGGATAATTTAGAAGCCGGGAATTTTCGGTAACGCCCAAGAGACTTAAATTTCGCTTCGGTCGAAAAAACAAAGGCGCGCGTTTGCATTCGTAGCAATCACTCGAAACAAACCATTGAAGGCAAACAACATAGTTCAATAGTTCAATGAAAGTCATTTTCATATCACGTTTTTTGCAGTCATTGCAGCGGTGAGGCGACACCACAAATCAAGTTAGGGCACAAGTAAGCTTCCTGCAGTATCTAATTGTTGTTTTGTTGAGAAACACCAACGCCAGCTCCGTAATTTATCGTCACTTGGGAGCCATGAAAGTGCTGGAACTGCTGTGTGACAGGCTGAAGTCGCTGTACGGTGGTGCTGAATGGGCAAACTAGAAAAAAACTGGACGAAAATTCTGAACCTGTTGGCAGACAGGAGAACTAATGATGGATGAGATCTGTCGCTGTTCTACTTCATGCTAGCGACTTCGACACGTTACTAAAGTTCTTATCTTATCTTATCGCCTTCCTCGTAGTCTGCCAGTGAACGCTCGCTTGTGTGGCCTATTACACCGTTGATAGCTCTTCTTGGCTGAATCGAAGCCTTCAGCTTCTTCACAAGCGTTTTTCTTAACGGATGGTTGGTTAACTTTCGTCCCCCTACAACCAATTCCGCTTCCAAGGCCATATTTTGCATGGAGGAGTCGATCTTATCGACACCCATCCTCTTTTATTTGTACTACACTTCGGATTTCGGTTTGCAATAATGACAGGATAAAATGGGCTACTGTTTGGCGTTTCTTCGGTCTATGGGCAAGATATATTTTGAAGAACTGGACTGGACAACGAGGACCTCCAGTGGGAAACAGTTTTGACTCGATGGCTCTTCGTTTCTTTCTGAGAGGGCCTTGCTGGGTCTGTGTTGGGTTGTCTTCGAATGTTAGGTACTTTGTGCCTTGATCGTCCTTTTTCAAGCTGATCTCTTCGACAAACATTTCATGGTGCTCTTGGCATCCTCGAAGACCAAAAAGAAGGGCGAGCAGATATCACCACATAGTAGATAGGAGTGACTTTGGATTTTGTTTGCCACGTACACAATTTTGTCTATGGCGCGGCTGCTCTTCGTCTTGGACGGTAAGTGCTTTTGTTGCATTTGGTCGTTTTTCGTGGCCTTTCTCGCGAAGAGCTTTTGTTTTCCCTCCAGGACTTGTCTGAACTTGACGAATTCTTGGTCGTTCGCAATGAAAATTGTGCTCTCATTTTGTTTGAGATGTCTGTCGACATGGTCGAGGGCAGCCAACACTGATAACCCTTAAACTGTCCGGCTCATAGTCGGAGCCATCGCTTTTGCGAATCTAGGCAAAGAACCAAGAGAGACATTCGGCCAGTTCTTTGGCTTCGTACTTGACAATGTCGACGCTTGCTTTCTGCCAAAGACTTCCAAACATTCATCTACGGCTTAGTAGTTTAGACTGTATTTTAGCTTACTGCTTTTTCGACGAGCTTTTGTATTTCCTCCGCGGAAATTTCCGGGACTCTTGCCACCATTTTTTGAAAACAAAAGAAAAACCGTAATTGTGTTTAGTGTTGTCATGGTAACCTTGCTGTACCATCCATTTCTGCTATTATACCACTATTAAGCCCCGGCCAAACGATCGCAACTTTTCAGCTCAACACATCCCAACATTGTTGGGCCAGCATTTGCAAGCTCCGGCCAAACGATTGCAACATTTGAACGCAACATATCGTAACATTGTTGGGCGCAGCATGTTGCGCGCGTTTGGCTACCCTGTTGCGACATGTTGCTACGTGTTGGGTATTGAAAATCGAACTAGTGCGTATGCCGGCGAGCACGAACCTGAGCAAACGGCTACACATCACGCAACATCCAAAAATGTTGCAAGAGTAATTTGACCATCTTCAAATTTGAGCCAACAACACTCAACATATTGCAACATGTAGCAACACGTCGCAAAAGGTTGGCCAAACGCGCGCAACATGCTGCGCCCGACAATGTTGCGATATGTTTCATTGAAATGTTGCGATCGTTTAAAGGCGAAAAAAAAAATTTCCCAATATCCAGCGATTTTGACCTCATGTATCGTCAAAACCCCACGCCATTTTCTTCAGTTACGAAGAATTTACAACAGTTTGCAAGAAGAATCGAACCTTTAAGTTTGATCCAAAACTGAAGCAAGTGAAACGCAATTCAACTTTCCTACTGACCTGCTCCTGTACGACCTGCGATGCCAATTTTCTCCGCTGGGGCAAATGACAGGCTCAGATCTCTCAACACTGCAGGCCCGCCTTTGTAGTACACAAGGGAAACATCTTTTACCTCGACTCGACCTTCTGCTGGCCAATCTCTCGGCGGCTTCTTCTGTAGGCTGTAGCCTGGTTCTGGTTTTAGATTTGTGTACGATATCACTCTTTCAACGGACGTCATCATGTTCTCAACTTCAAGGCACTGACGAACAGTAAAGTCCAGACTTTCTAATAGGTCCATGCAGTAGATTATCGCTAAACCGGTCAGACCTGTTTAAGAAACAAATTAAAAAGAATCGAGAATCATGGTAAGAGAATGTGTCACCTCATCAGTGCCCACTAGATCTCTCTCTATGAAACGTGGGAATGAAGGCTAGTACTTGAACGTTATTTCTACGTGTACTCGTCCAGGTTCAATGTGTTACTACAAAAAAAAAAAAACAACAAAAAAAACAAAACAAGAAAACAACAGCAACAGCAACAACAAAAAACAAAACAAAACGATACAAAACAAAAAACATAGTAGAAGACATGTTGACACTGCCTTGGGTGTCAGTCTTCTAATTCACTCTCGATTTTGCCGGATTTATCTGAAAACCTTTCCGCGCGCAATAAATTATTATATTTCCATTAATTAAGATTTCCAACGACCAATCACATTTGTCGTGCTTCCCATGTCGTTTGTCCATTTCAGCTGCATGCAGCTACCGACGTCTAAACCAATAATCTTTTCTCACCTGCGTGTTGTGAAGTCATCACGGCTATTGCAGTCACCACCGTTAGAAATAAAGACGTGATGCAATCCATCCGGAAATGGAGCCAGCGGACCATAGCGATCGAGGTGAACCACGTCTTACTCAAGTTGTCTTGATGTCTGATGAAACGAACGCAAGAAAAGTTAAAATTTTTCTCTGAAGAATCAAATTTCAGTCTTCCAGAGTCAATTCTAACTCAGTGAAATTTGTAAACAGGTACTGGATGTGATTTTTTTTGTTGCTATTATCTAACACAATCGTGCATGATTGATTGGAATTACACCAATTTTTTTGGGGGGGGGTTGCAACATAACAAATACGACATACCGTGTTGAACAACATTTCCAAACACCTAGAAAGTTAAAATTATGACGCAAAACCGAGTGGTTTTTTACTTTAAAAAAAAAAAACAAACAAAGAAAAAAAATAAAATAAAATCATTTAATAATCATTATGCTTATTAAGATAAGAGTTCCAAGCACTGTCACGGTTATATGATATATATTTTTTTCAAAATTGCCAAAATTTAATCGCCAAATTCTTTAGAAATTAAAAGAAGATACCCCTAAATCACCTGAAAAATTCCTGAACGAAGTGTTCCTGCTGTTGATAGGTTCTTATGTTTACAATACCCTCGAGGGTTAGGGAAAAGTGCGAGTACACGGGACTTCGATTGATGGCTTCAAGTCGTGACACTTCTCTGGAAATTTTCAAACAGTATAGTCCATAATAAATCACAAGTGCGGCGAGAGGAACGGAAGCGATTACGACCCAAAAATTAGACACCGAAGGAATTCCAACTGAAAGGAACGTTCCCCAAAAGATGTCTAAAAGATCGAAGAACGCAGAAAATAACGTCTCGTCCATCAGTCCAATGTCTTTGGAGAATCGATTGCAAATCCTTCCAGATGGATTCGTGTCGAAGAAATGCACCGTTGCCCTGACAACTGCTTCGAGCATATTTCTGTGAAGATTCCTTGAGGAGTTAATGGTTGCTTGGTAGCAGGAGAACGCTGAGAAATACAGTAAAAGTGTTGATCCCAGGGCCAGACCAGTATATAAATAAACATCAAAACGATCACTGGAAGAACTCCATGATACATCATTCCATTGGGCCATCAACCAATCAGGAACGACCTGTGACACTGTACACCAAAACCAATGACAACGTCACCATCAGAAAAAATAACAGTGACAACATGAAAAATTTACCCTTGGATATTGTTTCTCGCAACCTTTTTATTTTTTGTGGAAGTCTGCCATCTACCTATTTGAGATTACAATTTGCTGTAGATACTTTACACTAAATCACACTGGTCTTGGACTGTGGTAATCTCTTGTTTTGAGCAATGGGCCCGAACTCCGTACAGGTTAAATCCTAAATAGGGTTTGCAAGAGACTCCCCCGGCAGAAACAGAGAATTCGAGTTCTCTACATGAAATTAAAGCTACAGATGAAAATACGTTTGGTGAACTACCGCCAAACCTTCGAGTGTTAAAAGTTACCTCCACACACACCTCGTGTGTCTACTTTCGGAAAGTTCAAACGTGACTGCATATTTCTATTTGGTTTGAAATTCATTGAACCAACACAAAACAAACTGCTAGAGATATCTTTAAATTCTTAAATGCTAAGTTCAAAGAAAAAGAAAAGCCGCTCTGGAATCTCAAATTTAAGAAATGGTTAGAAAGTGGTGAAGGAAAATTAAAGTGCATCTTTAAAATTTTTTTGTTTGACATTATGATAAGATACAACATACTCACCTAAGGCACCGTTAGATAACAAAACAAGTAGAATCATCATGTACACAGGTAGGCCAGCTCTGAAGTATTTCCAGTAGGTTCTGTAAGACACAACTCCAAAGTTACGATCTTCCTTGGGGATTGTTAAACTTGTTTCTTTTAAGCTTTCACATTCGCGCTTTTCTCGGCGGAGTAAATCTCTATCAGCACTCTTGTGAAAATTCTCTTCGTCTTCGAAGATGTTCTCCAGTCCAGGAATTACATTCTTCATATTAACTATCTCCAAATAACTTCCTTGGCAGCTGATGGAACCTTCACTCATTACGACAATGTGATCTGCATGTTTCAAGTAGCATGGCTGATGCGTCACGAAGATACATAGCCTGTCCCTCAATGCATTGCAAATAAACTTCTCAAAAATATGACTCCCAACTAGGGCATCAACGCTGCTCAATGGGTCGTCCAGCAGATATATGTCAGCATCGGAGTAAAGTGCCCGTGCCATACTGACACGTGCCTTCTGACCACCGCTTAGAACAACGCCACGTTCGCCAATCGTTGTCAGGTCCCCATCAGGAAATTGTTCTATGTCTTTTCTGAGGGCGCAAGCTTCCACGATTGTTTGAAACTTTGTGGCATCAAACGATCTGTGAAACATGATATTATCACGAAGTGTTCCTGAGAATACCCAAGGTGACTGCCCAACGAATGCCATTTTTCCTTTGCTTTCGAGAATTCCTTTAAAGACAGATAGCTCTCCGAGAATAGCGAGAAGCAACGAAGATTTGCCACTGCCAACTGGGCCGGTAATCATAACATTTTGTGGTCCGTCTATCCGTATGCTGACATTTTTTAGTAGCTGCTTCTCGTCATCCTCGATGTATTTGCAACAAACATCGGTTAAAGAAACCAGCAGCTTCAGTTGCTGACTCCGTGCATATCCATTCCAGGGCACAAAGCATTCCTCTTCATCGAAACACTCCCCTATTTTTCCACTCGTGGTGTTTGAACTGCTATCTGAACTAGATCTTTCCACTGTTTCCAAAAATGTTTGAATCCTTCCAACGGACATGTTGCAATCTAGGAAAGGACCCAATCGTTTCCCGAGGTACTTGGTAAACAGACCCAAAACCTTTGCATAAGCGAAAACAGCAAATACGGACGTAGGCGTCAAAGTATGGCCAGCCAAGAGATAGGTGACAAAGATCAGAAGCGATGTTAATCTTGGTGTAGCAAAGACAATGGTTTTAATGCTTGCTTGAAAGCCGCTAATTTTCCGGATGACACTGATTTCCTTCCTGAAAAAAGAAAGAGATGAAAGATAGAGCTCTTCCATCATCATGGCAGGGCTGGAAATAGCAGTCGGTTGTTGGACATTGTACGACCAAATTTTAAATATGTCCGGCGAATTTCACATTATGATCGGACATGATGTCCGAACACTTCACCAACACCAAGTTATTGTCCATCCATAACATTTAGTCAGATACATTGTTAAAAGGCTCGAAATTGCGACCGGTACGGTCGCCAATGCGGCTAAAATTTCATCTTTGGCGACCAAAATTTCTGGTTTAGCCGACAGCCGAAAATACGTCTGCGTTCACAGGCGACCACAATGGCGACTAGGTTTCTCTGTGTTAACGATCAATAACGGTTATTTTCCCAGACATTTCCCAGGCAATCTATCTTTTTGCTTTGCCATAAAGGATTCCCTCACATTAGAAAACTTGCAAATGACTGATCGTGTTTGAAATCGCCCAATAATGCATTGCAAACCCTTGAGGATTGAGTTCGTCATGTATGCCTACCGATTGTGTCTCTTGGAAATGCATGAATCTTTCATTGACAGTACATTAGCTACGTATACAAAATTAGCGGCCAAAACAGTCTTGGAAATTTTTTCTTTACAGATTTTATGCCTTTTCTGAATAAAATTCCTACTTGACTTTTATCACTTAGTCGCCAAATGGCTACTCGAGAATTTGTTAATTTTGGGCCCTTGACTCTGACAGTTTCAGGTATATAGTGTTCATCTTTCCTGTACTTGGCAAATAAAGTACTCTTCAGCAATCGCCCTATTATGCATTACGTGCATTGCTATACGCTGTTAGCCCTTCATGTAAGTACCCTAGAGTCAACTTTGGTCAGGAGCCCATCACTAAGAGCCTGCAACCACTATACTAAGCCCCATGGTAGTTTTACAGACCGGTCTATTTTTAGGCTTCTTTTCCCACGAAAAAGGTCAGTTCCAGTCCATGCGAGCGCGAATCAGTAAGGAGAAAAATGGCGGTTTCAGATGGACATGTCAACCTAATATTACGGTGAAATTATAGTCTGTGCTTGTGATTGGTCACCGAGGTTCCTACGGGGGCTGAATTCGCGGTAAATTCAAACTAAAATGGGTCTGCGAAACGGCCAGGAAAGGAATAATTGGGGTAGTTGCACACTCCTAATGGGCTCCTGCTTAAGGGAAACAGTCAGTTGGAGCACATGCGCATTAGATATCTTGCATATCACAGAGATGCGATACATACTGTTTTTAACCAAATATGATAAAAATAACATCATAGGATGAAGAAAAGCACACTCAAAAACGGTCTTTTCAATAAATGATTGAAAATCAAGCGAAACACTGCGAAGATTGAAGCGGATTTTTAGATGTACTTTGATTACAGGTTGAGGCGAACTTTTTTCAAAGTAAGAAAACTAGTGTCCAGGTCAGCACGGTCCCAAAGCTGACTATGTCCCTTTAATGGTAGCATTCAACAACAAACTAGGTTTGCTTGAAGAGGATATAATCAGGAGATTACCAGGAGAGATCGGTGCAGTTATCTTGTAGATAAAGTCATCTAATCATCATAAATGATAAATAAATCAAATTTAAATGCAGTTCTGAATGATTTGCATTGAAAATCTTTACAGTTCGCTAATAAATTTTATTATGCTAATTGATATGCAAATCAATTATGCAAATTAACGTCCGCTCAAATTGATAAGATGTCCGACCAAAATGAAGACTTGAAAGGACACATGTCCTGTTAAAGAAGAAAAATTATTCCAGCACTGCATGGAATTTAAAACTGATGTCAAAAATATCTATGAAATCAACAAAGAAGAGTCAGACATGATATATAAGGGGATTTTGAAAGAATAGGGAAAATATTATTCAGCAAAAACATTTGAAATATCACACATAATAATAATAATAATAACAATAATAATAATAATAATAATAATAATAATAATAAAAACAATCTTTAAAGAGGAAGCGCCCGTCACGTAAATACGTAGATTTCAGGGAGGTCCTCTATGAAATAAAAAAGTATTAAAATCTAAAATAAGAAATACAAGTATCACAGATCTAAAATATAAAATATACAATAATTAAAACTACTAAAACTACCAAAAGTACCTACTGTCATTTTTTCTAAAAATGTTTATCCATTAGGAACGTTATAACGTTTTTCTTAAGCACATATGAACTTTAAGCTTGTAATTAATAGATAGAGAGACATAAGAAGAGTTGGCCGGGGATATTGCTCTGTTTTCTGCACTTCACTCTCACAGTGCGTCTCTCCACCCAGCTATATATTAAACAATTAGATTACGAGCTCGAGATTTGTATTTAAACAATAGAATGTTTCTGTCGAGGAACTATCAGATGATAGTTGCGCCGTGGAAATTTGATGTTCTTAAAACAAATATGCTAGTTTTAAGAACATCAAATTTCCAAGGGGCAACCATCAGACCGATAGTTCAGAGACATAAACACTTTATTGTCATTAGTGTTAACCACTAAATTTTCTTCCGTGTGCCAGTTCAAAAACCAGATTGAATTATTTTCATCTTTATTAGATGAAAGCCGTGACAACAAAATGTAAAATTTGGAAAAAAAAAAAAAAAACCTAAACAAAAACCCACTTAACACAATTTCAATTGTTTATTTTCTATAAGCCTGCTTGTTTACGGGAAAAAAAAAAATTCACGGACGAGTACTGTCCATCCGGGTATTTTCCTCGGACGGGCTTTATATAAACAATAGCCTCCATTTGGCGCGAAAATATGCTCGGATATTTGTCCGCGAGAGCGAAGCTCGAGGAAAACTGTGAGCTTCGAGGAAAAGATCATGTCCAAGGACAAATATCCGAGCATATTTTCAAAGTTAAATAGAGGTTATGGTGTTTATTATCCTTCAAATATTTTTCGCAACACGCGCAGTTTCGAAAATTGGGGAATTTTCTCGGATATTCCCCAATTTTAGCTGGGGAATATTCGGTCACGTGACGCGTTTAGACCAATCGCGAGCAAGCGAAAATATTTGATGGATTATAAGGGTTGATAGTGTCTCTCCGCGGACGAACACCATCGCGTCACGTGATCAATTCAAACCAATAAGAATCGGAGAAGGTTTAGTGGTGAACTATAAGGCGTGGTAGTTGACGAGGGCGCAGCCCGAATCAACTATTTTGGGAGAATCAACAAGTTTGGGAGAACTCTTGAAAAGCTGTTTAAACACCCACTTGTCGGTTCGTGTTCCCACAGCGTTTCTCGTTCTCCCAAACTTTCACTCGTGTTGTTATTGAACAATAAGATTATGAGCTCGAGATTTCTATCGTATGTTAGTTGACGAAGGCGCAGCCCGAGTCAACTATCACGCGATAGGAATCGAGAGCGAATATAATCTAATTGTTTTAGTATAAATCTACTGGTCGTTCAAAACTTTATCTAAATCCTCTTCACTGACACTTCGAAAACGCCAAGAAGCGGACGTCATTTTGTTAACAAGGGCACACTGCTAGGCTACTCGCTATCTATCACAAAATAGATAGTGAGTAGCGTAGCCAATCAAAGAACGGCATTCGTAATAGAACGCTACTAGATTTATATTAAAAATGGATATATTGGCGAACTGATTTCTGGATTGGACCAGCAGCTTGCCAAGCCATGTTACGGAAACCAACCAAGGGCACCAACCTGAAGCTAAGAGCTTTGGTTTTGAGAAAAGTCTGCTATGTAGCATGCATTATTTTTCCCATTCTATTCTTCCTGTACTTTAACTATCCCATTTTTATTAATTCTACCATAATAATCCCCTAAACTACTATTTAAAATAAATGGAGATGACAAAATTTTACCAACCCTCTCACTGCAGACACTGAATTCCCGAAGTATTGCTCCCAACTACAGACCTTGATTGTCCTTATTCCACGAATGATTTCGTTAATCATCTGGACACGCTTATCAGCCAAAACTACTACCCTATGACGTAAATTGGCAGCAAGCCTCGAGCCGTAAATTTGATAGAACAAGATAAGAAGGAGGTAGCTCATCCCGATGAGAGCGGGCCAGCCAACTAGGCAGAAGAGGACTGCATTTCCAGCCAAGAATGCAAGTGGTGCCAAAATGATGTTTGGAAAGTAAAGAAGTGCCTTATCGAGGCGTTGGACATCATTGGAAATCAGGTTAATAACGTGACCAGTCGTCATCACTGTTAAATCAGGCAACGAAATCTGTTGGGCCTACAGTTAAAGAAAAAAATATATATGAGAAAAGGAACTGCTGGAACAACCTCGGGCACCCAGAGATAGCCTGAGGCGACACATAGTAAACAGAGTGGCAGAATCGGTGCGTGGCCGAATTTCGTTGAGCGGTTTTCTTCGTCTCGTCCCGACTGTTTTCCGAGGATGTTGCTGCTGAAGCTGAAAAGTCACTGATAATTGACGAGAAAAAAGAAACGCGCTTAAACTCACAAGCTTGCGTAATCGAAAAGCCAGGCGAACCTTCGCTAATGGGACCCGATCTGAAGTCAATCAATGGCTGGCTCGATTTAATGTATAGTGAAACCTGTATTAAGCGGACCCCGTATTAAGCGGACACCCTCTATTACGTGGACACCAGCTTGAGTCCCTAAATTTTCTACCCACATTTACTGTAAAATAAATCTGCATTCAGCGGACATCTTTGTTAAGCGGACGCGGACACCAATATTAAGCCATTTTGTTCCACAAAACCTGGAATACGCGGACACTTCGAGGGCTTCTTACTTCTAAAAGCTCAGCTCAGACTCCTTTAACATTGTTCAGCGATGTCGTTTTAAAGCTACGTGGATTATTCCAAATTGACTGACTGAACATTGTGCTATCAGCAGTCTTTGATCTTATATTGTGTGACACTGTGTTGCAAAACTGAAAAGGGTTAATAATTAACTATTATTGTAGAATATACTAGAGCCTGCTTAGAGCGGGCACCCTGTATTAAACGGACACTGGGGAGTGTCCCAAAGGTGTCCGCTTAATACAGGTTTTACTGTAGTTTTTTATTTTTTGGCTATTTCAATTTGCCAACTAAGCCCTTTAAAATCGACCTCTGTCTGAACGGCCCAAAATCTGTGGATTGAAAATCAAGTAAATATGATCGATTCAATTGGAGGAGAATCCAAGGACTAAAGTTCGACTTAATTCAATTAAAATGGTTGCTTCGACTATTCCACAACACCCATCTAACACTACCTTTTTGTAGATGACACCTAGAAGAGCGGAACGTACTCTCATTCCTATCATGGTGGATCTGTAATCACAATGACATTTGGAAATTGCTATGAGCCAGGTACTCAGGCAAACACCAGAGGCATTGAGATAAATCCATCCTCTATCAGCTGAAGATTCTTTCATCAGTGCTGCCAGCAGTCCAATTAGAAACAAAGGTTGGAGGAGACGTAGGACAATGTGTGTAGACGCTAAAGTAAGGACTAACGCCTTCTCGGAAATTGGCACTAGGTTCCAAAGAGCACGCCACAGCTTTGCTGTCCTTATCCATGTTTTAGCAGTGTGTTCCGGTTTGCAGTTCCGGGACCATTCGTTTTCCAAATTCTTTGTTAGAGCTTGACCCTTGTCTTCTTCCAACAATGGAGGTAGATCATCGTTTTCAATTGCTCGCTGGCTTCCTCGTTTTAATAGATCGTTCAGCCATGAAAAGGTAAGCAGCGAACATAAACTGGCGTTTTCTTTGGGGTTTGTGAGTGAGCGCCCAGTATTCAATTTCTCGTAAGACATTTTATGGGTAGTTGAGCCTCCGCCATTGCGCATCCTAGCAAAACAATAAAAGAATCTCGTTTCTTCATTTTATTCAAGCACACAAGAGAAGGGAGATTCGCTCACACGGGTTTAGAACGCTAATAAAGTCAGAATGTTACAGCAAAAGCTACCAAACTTTGTAGCTTTGATTGAAATTTTTTTATATAGTTTGAATTTTCCTTTTTCTTTACAATCAAAATATATATTAATCGGCGAAAATTTTCACATTCATGAATCATTTTCGCATTGCTCTATAAGTTTTACCCATTTAATACTTGATGAAATTTCCCTCTGAGACGAACACTTATTCGTCTTCCGGAATCCTAGCTAGGTTAAATACTGTCAGCCATAACTATTTTAGCATTACCATTACTAATATTTCTACTGTTACTTTGAGCTAAACCGTAAGGAGTAGTTTTGTTGTTGTTGTTGGAATGACCTTATCACGGTTTTGGAAACCATCTTGAGGGTTGACGACACGCGTCAGAAATTATAGTTTTTGCATGGGAGTCCGATGGCAAATAATTTTCTTACAAATCGAATTCCGAACAATTTATAGCAAAGTTAAGGTACTAGATAAAATGCTGTTTGAGGGATGTAGCTTTGCTTGAAAACGTCCAGTCGCGTTTTTAATTTTTCGTATTTTTCCTATGATTTTTTACGCGACGTAACGCTAATTTGTTAACCGCGAAGGCGTTTGCCAAAGAAAAAAAAAAACCTAAACAAATTTATCATATGACCCGAACGGGCCCGCGTGCAATTTCCTTGGAAAACCATATAAGAAAAAAGGTCCCGTATGAGGGCCGTGCGCGTCGAAGTGACAGGGTCGGAGAAACGCGTACGGCCTAACTAGAAACGCGCACGGCAAAATCGATGCGAGTTAATGACGAAAACAATTTTGTTGCTACAAAATTTTGTTCTCTTCAAAGTGAGTGATGAAAGTGAGCATTCTGGGAGCGAATTTTACTATCCAGGCGAACTGTCCGATGCAGAACTACTTCAGTCACCAACTCACTCCGATAGCACAGAAAGAAACTCAACACTCCTCACAAATGAAGTTCACAACTTTCGAAGCCAACAACTAGCAAACAGGCGGTCAAGAAAATAACTTCCCGAACAACTCGTTCGCTGCGCCCACTCGTGAGATATTGTGATCTTGCCAGTCGAACATATAATTCATATCTTCGAGCCAACGTGTAATGTTCTTTTTATTATATAGGCATACTGATGGCGGCGTTTTTGACGATTTTCCGAAGATTTCCGACCACTTTCCGAAGATTTTTGTCCGTGCCAAAGAGCCTGATGAGAAAAATGACTAAGGAGGACGTGAAAACTTTGGCAGAATTAAATTCAGCTCATCGCCGTTCGCAAGCAAAATGTCACTTAGTACAAACCAGTAACATTAAACGAATTAAAATGTTCTTATTTGCCAGATAATAAGCATCATATTAATTAACCGAGCTAAGTTGGGCTGTATTGGAGAATCTTGACCGAAGTCGTGCGTACAGACCGAACGCACAGACCTCCTGCTCGGTTAATAAGCGCTACTTTTTGCGGCTAACGGTTAATTTATTTTCCTTACGGTTAACAGAAATCCGAGAAATTACCGTTACCGTTGTTTAAAAATTTAAAAATTAATTTTCATGGTTCTAAAAAATTAAAACTTATTTTGATAACTCTGAAACGTATTTAAGGTCTTAGGACCATTCCGGGATGAATCAAAGTGGCTCTATGAGCCACTCAACTTGGAAAATGGATGGTCTGTAAACAGTGACAATTTTGATGCCACTGACTTGAGGTTTTAATCCGTAGGTTAAGTTAAAGTCAAAGCCTACTGGCATTGTTAAGAAATAGTGCAAAACGTAATGGTAAGAGAATGCACGAGCAGATGTAACACTGTTGAAAACATTCATGAAGTTATCGGTCCGAGAGACCGAGTCCGAAAGACCAAGAGAATTATAAAGAAAGTACTGTTTCTTGTCCGATCACCAAAGCAAAGTAATAATTCTCATTTTCATTTCTCTCAATTTTTTTCGTTCTTTATTTTCCCAGCCAGTGTCAGTGATCTTTTTCTCTCTTTGTTACCTTTTCTGATCCTAGAAATTAAAAAAACTGCGTTCAGCGTAGAGTCACCATACCACAAGGACAGCAGCACATCTCGTCCGCTCATTAAAGTTAAGCCCTGTTCGGCGGGGTTAGTACATGGATGGGTGACCAAATACGTGTTTTGACAAGGTTTTTTTTCTTTTTTTTTTCCCTTACCTTTTCAAGGCGATATTTAAGACTACAGAACTCCCAGCCTTGTGTAATGTCATTTCTTCTTCATGTATTTATCAACTATTTGTTCCTCATTTCGCCATGTCCGTATTTTACGTGACTCAGGAACACATCCTGCTTGACTCTATTTATTTACAATGTCGTATAAATAAACAGCGGAACACGTCGCTCGAATTCTACTCAATTCTCTTGACGGTTGATCGTCTTAAACATTGAATCACGACTTGAATCATTCGAAAATTCATACAGCTCATCAATTTTCTGTCTTCAATGTCTTCTTCTTCGGCAATCGATCATGGTTAAACCTGTCCGCCCAGCAGGGGTGTCTGGAAAACCCGAATAGCGAATAGCGAATAGTCGCGAATAGCGAATAGTACGAATAGTGCAAATAGTGGCGAACAGTCTCGAATAGTGGCGAATAGTGGAAAATAGTGGCAAATAGGGTACCCAGTATCTCGCAGTCAACCTCGTAGCAACTTAGGATGGGATTTTTCCGCTAAAAAGCACAGACACTTATCAGATCAAAAGGTGTTTCTAAAAGTAATTTCTTCTGTTTTAACCGCTGCAAAAGCATAAACACGTCTTTATTAGGTTATCCTTGTGTTTTCTGTTTTCTTAATGTCGGCGATGGACAGCCTACTAGCCTGAGTCCGGAGAAGAAAAGGTAATACATTCACTGAAATTCTGTTGCTTATTTGGATAATTAGTTAACGCTGGATATTAGATCTAAAGCGGTGACTATTGACGACTATTCGTCACTATTCGCCACTTTTCGCTACTGTTCACCACTATTCGCACTATTCGAAACTATTCGAGACTATTCGCACTATTTGGGACTATTCGCTATTCGCTATTCGCTATTCGCGACTATTCGCTATTCGCTATTCGGGTTTTCCAGACACCCGTACGAGCAGACACGTTCGGGAAATGAGCTATTTGTATAATTACAGGTAGCTCCTATTTATAAACATTCGTGCGAAAATTCATTCGATGTAGAGCATCTCTGCGGTAAAACATTGAGTACTTACGTCAGAAATTGAAAGAATGCCTAACTTGACGCGGTGCAAGCGACCGTAAAACGGCCTAAACGGCGGATCAGATCTCTTGTAGATCCTACGTTGGCAGCGTTTATCGTATGCGGTCCCTTGCAGTTTCTGGTTTCTCATTTATGTATTTTCGGGCCGTAGGTCTTTTCAGATCCGATACGCTGCGTTTTTTAAGCATGGTACTGGCCATGCGGTTGAGTGTTTAAATGTCTAGCCTGGCCTTCTCCAGCCACATTTATTCTTTTGCTTTTCGAGACACCAATCTTGACACTTTGTTTCCTTTAGCCCCGAAACACGAAATGTGGCAACGCTTGCACGTGGTTCGCGGCGCAAGTGAGTTCAAAGTACGGAACTTGATATAGTGAATGGGTCATTTTGCAATTTATGTGCGTTGGCTGTTGGGTTGGCGTTACATATCTTCGCTACACAGTGCTGACGAACCCCAAGAAGGGCGAAACAGCTGTCCACTGTTGCGATCCTACTTTATCGGTTCTTGTCATGTTGGTGTCTCGAAGCGTTTTTCACGTAGTATCAGCCTTGCAGTCTATTGTTTGTCTAATCGGCGGATGTTCGAAACCCGGGGGGGGGGGGGAACTCCTAAATGAAAAGGTCGGGGATGCTCGTCGTCTCGGGTACAAATCAAGGATTCTGGTCTCGCTTATGGTGTTGATGACGACACGTCACCATTCTTAGCTGTTAAAGTAACCTTTAGGCTGCACTCGAAGAAATGATAATTAAAAGAAACGCTTTCATTTTATTTCTGTTTTTTGGCTTGATTTCCGCAGATCTCTCGTGTACGCGAGTCGGGTCTACAAGTGCGCGAGGGATACTTTCTTGAGCAGTGGCTAGTATTCGAACCTATTCCGTTTTAAGTGGTATCTTTGAGGGCTTTAATGAAGCTCGAGCAGTTCCCATATTAGTCTCCTTTAGGATTAAAATTCAAATTTTCCAACGAGCATCCCTGACCTTTTCATATGGGAGTTCCCCCCTCCCCTGGGGTTTTCAAATGGCTTACAGGAAGTGAAGGAGTGAAGGAGTGATGGGGTGAAATCTCTTCACCACTACAACTTGGGAAATATTCACGCCGGGAATTTTTTGGCCCGAATCCGGCCAAAGCGACAGGCTCAAGTAATGCGTCAGCGGTCGACTCCAACTAGGCTCTTTTACTAAACAAAGATGGCGGCCATAAGTGGAGTATTTTCGAATACTGTTCGAGGAGCACTTGCGATCGCAGAAGCAGAACTTGCGTGTAAAGTTGTTCAAATGGAGAAAATTAAAGATGCACTTGAGGATATGAGAAGTTTGTTGGGGCCTATATGCATTCGTCATTTCAATACACGCGTTCGATTTAAGCACATTGTCGGAAATTTGTTCCCAATGCTAGAGAGGCAAACAATGGATTGGCTCAAACAATTTCGGCGACGAATGTCTCCCCGATGCTCTGTGAAACACCTTTGGCAGGTAAGTGTGGAAGAAAAGCTACCCAGTGAGCTTTTTGATGTTTTTGAAACGATCGTTTTCCGAACAAATTTCGGGGTAATAACAATTAAAACACCCAAGAACTGCGTGTTTGCCTTCACTGCGCACAACCGAGTGAGAAAGGTTTATTCTGATTGTACCGATCAGAATCTTACTCAAGCCACCTTCTTGAAGAAAAAAATTAAAGGAAACAAGCGTGTAGAAGCGATTATCAATGAAGAAAAACAATTTGGGATGAAATATTCCTACAAGCAGGAACTCATGATCATAGATTTCAATTATGGTTATTGGAATGAACATAACTGACCTCAACATGTATAAGTATAATAACGACAATCAGAAAAATAGTTTCAACGCTTTTGATTTGCTGCCTTATAATATTTTGCTATAACTTTCAGGCCTGATCTCATTACAGTCATGAAATCCCTGGCAAGAAAGGTTATTCTGTAGTAATAAAATCCTTAATTAATGTTCATGCAAAATAATTGTTACATATCACTTGCTTTTTCTTGAATCAATACAATATATAAATTATATATAATATAGAAATAGAGAAATATATTAATAATATGTAATATATATAATATTGAAATATATTTTCATATTAACAAAAACTAATACAGATAATTTACTTTCCCTTGAATCACTCGCTAAGAAATATATATGTAAATATAGAATATATATTTTTATGTAATGATAAAGTAATCATAAAGATTATATGTTTTCCATTGAATCAGTCCAAAATAGATAAGGAAATATTTTATGGTAATATTGATCATTCATATAAATAATTAGATTTCTTTTGCTACACTCAAACTGTGTAATAGATAAATTATCTTGTATCTCAGAGGCATTTTTACGAAACTTCTGTTCAGCCTACCCTGTATTTTATAGCTGCTTTTGCTTCATTTGTGATTTTCTCATGAATCACTCATAAAGGTATATACTATAGAATATATTTTTTACATACTAAGGATAATTTAATAATTTAAGATGGTTGCCACAGCCACAGGATCTTGAAATTCCCTGACTTTTCCCTGACAAATGTAAAATTTCCCTGACCAACTAAATTAAAAAAATCACAAGTTAGTCCTGGTAATGCCTTCCAACCTCACCTCACAGCCAACCTCTCCACCCATTTAACATCATTGAATAGGCAAGAAATAAATTAGTACTCTTCAAATTTCACTTTTCCCTGACTGCTCTCAAAGACTTTAACTTTTCCTGACTCAAAATCAAATTCCCACACCTTGAAGAATTATTTTTTCCCTGACCATTTCCTGACCTGTGGCAACCATGTTTAATCATACAAACAATATGTTGTGCTCTGAATCACTAAAAAATATATATATTGATAATTCATACAAAATATATATTTGTAATAGATATTGTATCTTATGTTAATTTGTATCTAAGATAAATGTTTACAAATGTTCTGTTCAGCCTATTTTATAGCTGCTTTTGCTTCATTTGTTATTTTTCCTTGAATCACAGAGTCAGACACTAACTTGTGCAAATGGTCAGAACAAAAATAACATTTCTCAACATCAGCATTTTTGGGTAAACCACAATTTGGAAGCAGCTCAAACTGAAAGGAACACAATCTTCTCCTTACCATCAACTTGTATAGAATACAAATTTCCTTCTATTCTTGTCATTTGATCTCTTAGCATTGTCACATATCTGCGAACAGGTTCACAGTCTTCAGAGCAGTTTGCCCTGAACAACAGGAAATTTTCTGCAGAGCTACACACACATTGCCCACAATTTAAAAAACTGACCAGCCAAGCCAAGGCCTGGTCATCCTTTCCAAAGGGTGCCCCATCCCCACCTATTGCCACTTTAAAAGACCCCTCTTGCTTTCCAAACCAGTTAAGCTTATCCCTTCTTTTATTGTTGGCACTGAGGTAAAACTGTGCCATTTTAAACAATACCTGGAGAAGGTCCTGATACTTTCCATTGAATTTACATTCCTCATCAATCCCATTACAAAGTGTTTCCCTCACATCACTTAATTCACCAATGTCAATTTGATTAATTCTATGCCATAACTCCTTATATGTAAGAAGTCTGGGTACTGGAATGTTTTTCATGAACTGAATGTGAACTTTGCTAACCCAGTTTCATCTAACCACATTGTCAATGATGACCTTATAGAGTTATACTTCTGCTTACTTGCAATTTCACCCCGGTACAAAATATTTACACTCCTAACAAAATTGGTATGACTTTTCTCAAACTCTAGTATCTTCTGCTTTACAATTTTTGGAATCACCTTTTCTGTAAACTTAGCACATTTCATTAATGCATCAGTTAACATTCCTATGGGAGCAGTCTCATTTAAAACTGCAATGAGTCCTGCATAAGCAGGTGCCATGTTTTCTTCAGTTGCACCATGCAGCATTTTAGCAGCACTGACTGTCTGGGTTTTTCTTCGCCTGGCACTTTGGCTAGGACCAGATATCTTTCCATCAGCCCCCAAACTAGTTGGAGAGCTTTTCCTTCTATTTATCAGGTGGTCACCAACAGAAACCTTAGAAAAAAAAATAAAATGCCCATCTTCAGCCCAAGTTCAATAGCTACTTTTAATGTATTATATATTAATTATTTTATTAGATACATATTTCTACATTACCAAATTTCAAAGTTCTAAAGCCATGACATGTAAATTCAATCACCAAAACATGCCAGGAATATATATTTAAAAAAAAAGCACAACAATTCGAAAAACTGACCTTTTCCTGAACATCTTGATTTTCTTTATTAATGAACAATTTTGCCTAAAAAATACAATGTAACCTGAGTTTCACACCAAATCATCACAACAACAATGTATTTCGTGATAATCTGCGAAAACTTTAGCCCAAATAGACGTATTTAGAGCTAAAACACATTTTCATGGGTTTGATTAAGAACTAGATTCTCCCAGTAACATTGAAAGACACGTAAGTGAGCAGTTAGGCGAATTTGATATTTGATCTCACATGTTATTTACCTTCGACTCCAGTCGCTTTAACTTCCTTGCTTTTTTCGCAAACTCTCGATCACGGGCAATGGCACCGACAAGAAGGACGTCTTGCTGTCGTTTGATTTGTAAATAATCATTCAGAGGGAAGCGTTTTTTAAATCCTTTTCTTGGAGCCATCTGGCCGACGTCCGAGGCTAAGCGTCTTCATTCACATTCTGCGAGGAAAGTAAGAGTCACTTCGCTTTGTAAAGTCGAAATTCCGAGAATTCCAGCGAAATTTGGCTCAGAAAATGTACAATTACAGGGAAACGAGAAGAAAATCGAAAATTCTGAATCGGACAAGTTCTTACCACTTGATGCATGGATCCGTAGTTTGGTTTCTTGCCTCTCCTTGTCTTGTCGTTCTAGAGTTTAAATCTTTCAAAGATCGCCTACAAAATACACTTTGCTTCTCAAGACAATGACATACGTTGATTCTCGACCGACGGAAACACACAATATTATCTTCACAATGCAAAGTTTGGTACCAAAATGAAGCGCTTGAGTGGCTCTATTTGCTTCGTCCAAATTTACCCCGCTGGCGATTAACCATAAGTCATAGGGGGCCTGCATACTTTGCTCTTTCCAGACTCTGTCTCAGACCCCCACTCGGCCAATATGGCGATCGAAAAAAATGCGGACAAATATTTGGCCGAAATATGACCTAGAAATTCCCGGCGTGATTAGTTTAAAGAAGGTATTATCCCCATCTTTCATGCTCAAAACGTTGGACAAATCTGTTAATGCGATCAGGGAGATTCAGATAACTGACAAAAACTATTTTAATATTTTTAGAATAAACTCGAAGCCAAGATTTTGAAAAGAATATAATTTTGTGTGTTGGAAATTTGCAAATACAATAGAATTATATGTTTTTAACTAAGCTCTATAAAATTCTTCCTTTCTCTTAATGGCAAAACAAGCCAAAAAGCAGCAAAACAGCACTAGCCATTTGTTCGATGCTATTCCTGCAAGAAGTTGTGTGCGATTACTCTAACACCATCCAGACACCAAATACATTCGAAAACAGAAATGTCATACGCTATAATCTATCTTCAAAAGAATATTTCAGCCCAAAATCGGCAGCAAAATAAGAATATTCAGCCTCCTCCGGAAGGGCAATATTCTTATTTTAAAAGAGTGAATTTAGCATGCACATATGCACGTACGGATGCCTCGGTTGACTTACTTTCAAAATTTAATGCAATACGTTTCTTGCCATATGCGTCAAACATAGTATATTAAATAATGGCCTCCCTATATTAGAACTGGATCTACCTGATGCATTTTTGTCTGTCCTGGTAGAGGTTTTTATTTTTTAACCTGGTAAACATCTAGGTTTCACCAGGTCTGTCACAGAAGGGTGTACCGGGCGAGAAGTCTCTGCGACACCAAACCGCTCCGTGCCAAAACACGTCGCTGCGGATACGACATGGGGACAAGACGTAGGACAATTTGCTTCGCTTGACATGAAGAATTTTTGTGAAAATCTTTGTCTTCGACAAAGAATTTTAATTTTTGCCCGCGACATGTCGCAAGAGGACAAAGGCGGTTTGAATTCGCGCGACTTGCCGTTGGAAAGAAATTCTAACACGAGGTCCAAGATTTTCACAAAAAATTATCCATGTTAGGCGAATTAGACATCTCTCTAGTGTGCCTGCCTTTCGTAAGAGATGGTTCACTCACCTTGATGGAGCCGAATAGCGGTTTCTCCTCACCTCCGGTTATGATCGGAGTTCCCGCTTGCTAAAATGTATGCATCACGCTTCAGTGATTCACAAATGTTCGTAGCGAACAATCATTATTTATACATAATTCTAATAAAGATTATTGCATGTTAATCAAGAACCTCGTATCGCATATCGTTTTTATTTAGGAGTTTTTTATATCATATCGCCAAAGAGCGAGTCTTATTTTTTTCGAGCGAGTGAGCGAGGTGGTAAATGAATAACACAATAACGAGAATGAATAACGGACTCAATTAAGAATTGGTTCATGCTTCGCGTTATGGATGGGCGCGGGAAGTTTGGAGAGCACGTAAGAAGCATAAGAGTTGCTCGAGGCGACAGCAGAGAGCAACTCTTGCTTCTTGAGTGCTCTCCAAACTTCCCAAGTGCGTCCATAACTCGATATACGCGCCGCTAAAAGCATGAACCAATTCTCGTATAAATTGGCGACAACAACTTAGAAAACATGTTTTATTTGTCGGATTGACTACAAAGTTCTCAATGCACGGTGAAGGAAAACAAAGGACATTAGGATCCTAACACGCCACAATCAGTTGAGCAACAACTGAATGAAAACGTGTAACCTGGTTTCAAAAATTGTCAATGAAAAATTCGTTTCTTCGAACTAATTGTAATAAAAATGTAGACAAACAAAGTCAAACATACGCAATGAAAATGTAGACAGGCAAAGTCAAAATACGCAGGTTTAAGTAGAGGGTCCCCTATACCTCTTCTGAAAACAGTTTCACGCAAGAGTAATTGGCCTTTTCACGCATCACGAAAAATTCGAAAAACAACTTCACGTTCACAGAAAAAAGTAAGCAATCACGTTTCACGCGAAAATGCAAAGGCTAAATCATGTTTCACGTAAAAATGCAAATTCTATTCACGTTTCGCAAAACATACAAATACAATCATTACTAAAATGTATCTGGCAATACTGAAATGTACCACTGTAGATATAGCTGCACATGGCCATGTTTTGATAATTTCAGACTCTCTCGTCGTCAGCATGTCTAGATCTTTTGTGGATTGGGTATTATGCATGTACAGTGGAACCCCGTTAATACGGACACCAAGGGGACATGCCAAAGTGTCCGTATTATCGGGATGTCCGTATTGAGCCGTATTTAAGCGGGCTCTCAGATAAAAAGTCACGGACACATGTTTTATCGATACCAAGACTAAGGCAGACATTTTTACGGCAACAAAACGTTGTTTTGATTGTAATGTAACTGTAAAATTAAACTATGGAAACTTTATGGTCATTTAACTATGAAGGTTGACAATGCAGACTGCAGTTTGTCTGGTTACGAAGTATAGCGAAAAAGAAACTTGAGGATTTGTTTTACCTTAGGAAGTGTGATATCAAGCCTACTTTTATCAAGGTTTGATTTTAACATCACTCAGAGACTTTGTTTATTAGAACTACCATCAGGGAACTGTTCCCAGCAAGACAGCTTCCCATAAACATTATACAGTCTGTAATAGTAGCTAACGGTAAACAGCAGATTGGTGTTGATTCTGGATAATTTTTCTGACTCATTTTATAACAAGAACCAATTCTGAAACCTGCTTTTCCTGCTTAACTTTCTGAGGTCCACAATGACTCTACAATTGAGATAGCGTATTTACTCGAATAAGCGCCACAGCACTTATAACATTTTTCGTGCCTCAAATGCAGTGCTTGTTTGAGGGCAGCTTTTTTTTAAAATCAAAGGAAACTATGAGGAAGTCGTGGACACACTGCTTACAAAATGAAGTGGTCTCCTTTGATCAGCTACTATATGCTTGACCAGGTTTTGAAGATAACAAGGTCATGAAAAAAGTCAAAATAACTCTGTCCTTAAAGCACAATAAATACAGGATTTTGTTTATTACGACTGAAATGTTTATAACACCTGTGTGGTCTTTACAAACTTCCTGGAACACTTTGACCTCCGGGATTTTTGCGTTAATGTAGACCATTTTGTTTATATCCAGTTTTGTAACTGTGTTTCTTATTGTTTGCCACAAAAATATTTTGGTTGGATACTATGGACTTATAAGTTGTCCTTCTTATGTTTCCAGTTGTATTGTGTTGTTATGATTGATTCATAATTTTACTGATATACAGTAGTGCTAGCCCGAGAGTGCTGGAAGGTTCGCTCATAGTTTCACTCATAAGATTCCCTCACAAATTAAGGCTCGCTATCTAGCCAGCTGGAAGTTATTAACTCCCTTTGAGCTTAGAGGATTGACGAGCCAATGTCTCAGGAAGTTCAAAGACTCTTCGCAGCCAATATCTACGCACAAATTTGAACCATAAGTCTTTCAAACAGCAACTGGCAATGAGTCTGTTAAACTTGGGGAGGGAGAGGGGACCTAACCAAGTTTTAATAAGGAGGCTCTGCCCCAAGGTCCAAATACTTTCCTTTTTGCATAGTATTCTTTCCAGAAAAGGTTGCCCTTTCATATGCATGTAGCTTCCAGCTTGAAACCCCTTTCACATACCTACAGTAGACCCATTACATCTCTTTTCGTGGATAAATTAGCAATGAATGCTTAAAATCCCCGCCTCTTTCTCACACCTCCCGCCTGATAAAAATGTGCACTTTAGTTAACTACATGTATAGAGAGTTCCCTCCCTCCCCAGCTTGATGCAATACAAAACAAAAAGGGTATTGACACATGATTAACAATAGTTTATTTCTTGAAAACGGAAATCACAGTATTTTATTTTATTTATTTTATTCCTATCTTGGGAATTGTTTGTGCTAATTTGACTAGCTGAATGCAGAAATATGCAAAAAGATTATTGAAAGGTACACTTAATATTTATTTCAATTTTTGATTCCAATTGTTTTCATATCTCGTTTCTAGAAGAAAAATAAAATTATACGAACATGTTTGACATTTTTTCTTTTTTTTTGTATTTTATTGATATTTATATAAGTTTACAAATAAGAGTGACAATAACAATTGAAATTACATGTTTGACATGGCTTGGGTTTGACATTATTGGAGAGTAAATCTCTCGAGGCCTTATGTGCCACGAGGCACAAAGAAGCTAAGTGAAGTGAAATCTCTCTTGCAAAAAGTAGATCTACGCAGTGTCTTAAATGCTAATTTATCTAATATCTGTCACTTAATTTTAGACCATATTTACTCGATCGTGGATGCTGACTTGTAGACCTGATTCATGAAGAAATGTTCACTCTGGTCGAACTGCATAGAATGGCAAAATGTAATGTGAAGAAAACAAAATTAAAAGATAACGCAATTCGAATTTTTTTCCTTGAAGTAAGCTTATTTTGAAATACACATTAAGCTTAAATTACGGGTTTCAAATTTATGATATGAGCACCGCCAGAATTTCAATGTGTACATAAACAAATAATACAATACAGAAACAGGCTACCTTAGGCTTACCTTGGACTCTACAAGGAGAGGAAGCGAATGGAAAACCATCAAATTCCCTAGCCAAGTCTAGTTTCCTGACTTTGACTTGTATCAGTTCTTTGACCTCGCCGATAAATGACCAAAGTCATAAATACCTCTCTGAGCTTTCATCTACGTGTGAGCAAAAGTCCATAGGCAAAATACTACATAATTACAAAAACGAAACACGTGAGCCGCCAAAATGAACGCTCTCAAATTTGGAGGCCTTCGAGAAACTCGTACCCACGCTCTCTATGTTATAGGCCAAAAGTTTACATCTACACATTTGCATTATTCTGCCCCATAACAATCGTCGTGTCTACGCTTCGCGTATCCACCACTAAATATGAACGCAACAAAGGATTTTTTTTAAATTTTAATCTGAAGTTACATTTCCATTCACCGTTCGTCCCCTTGCGTACTTTTCAATTGGTGTCTTCAGTCAAATATTGATCATTTTGAACTGAAGAACCTCGCTTTTGGTTTACATCTGAGTAAGTGACACATTTGCATATTCTGCCCCAAACAATAGTCATTTCTACGCTTCGCGTATCCACGACTACAAATGAACGCGACAAACATTTTTTTTTTCAATTTTAATTCTTTGAATACCGAATTTTTGCCAAAAATACCGTTTTAACCGTTTAGTCAGGTTTTTTGCTGCCATGACGCTAAATAAACCTAAGTTTTGCTAAGAAAGCTTTTTTTTTTTTTTACCAAAAGGAGAGAATTTTCGATCGAGGATTACGGACAAAATTGAGCAATATTTCAATTCCGGGCATGCGCATAAGCCAAAATTTGGACTTGTAGGCATAGTGGACCATTTTATCACCGTTTTTGCACCAAAATTGCTGATAACGTTGTTTTTCGATTTGCGAGGTCGGAATGTCGTCGATATCTAAACCTGACCATTGTACGGAAAGACCTAGCCCAGTACTATTATCTGCTTATCAAGAATATCTGATGACATTTAAATTGATGACATCACAGGTGGTACAAAGAGCACGACCATTAATTACGCATATATGCGTAATTGGGGCTGAAAGGGTTAATTTAAAGGTACATTTTCAATCTGTGAGAAAATTTAACAGTAACGAAAAGAAACCATTCGTCACCATTCGTCCACTCGCGCACTTTTCAATTGGTGTCTTCAGTCAAATATAAATCATTTTGAACTGAAGAACATCGCTTTTGGTGAAAATAAATTTCCAATGCTGTGTTTGACTTGCTTTGCAATGAGTTTTAGTTACACTGAATTTCTTGAATAAGCGTCGCACGCGAGCCGCGACGCTTATTTGGGACCGGCGTTTATTAACTTTTTTATCCCAAATGCGGCGCTTATTCGGGAGCGAGCTTATATCCGGGGCAGCGCTTATTCGACTAAATACGGTACCCAACAACAGCGCCTTTCTGACAGGATAATTTATGGATCCCTCGGGAGGGAAAAACCACCATCTGTCGGACAAAACTGAGGGTCGCTGAGCTTTTGAGATATTTACAAATTTTCACTGTCTTCAATTCTACTAGCGTCGTTAAAAACTCAAATGGTGACTTGCTGAAGTCGACACAACTCTGCAAATTTTCCCGCTTCGTTTTTCAAAAGTAGCTCCGGTTTATCAAACTCCACCACCTTACCCCCCTCAAGCACCAAGACGCGGTCATAATCTAAGATTGTATCTACTCTGTGAGCAATGGTTATCACAGTGCAGCTATGAAATCTGCTGCGAATTGTCTCCTGTATCAATCTGTCTGTGGCGAAATCCACATTGGCCGTGGTCTCATCAAGAATAATAACCTTATTCTTTTGTAATAATGCTCGAGCAAGACACAGTAGCTGCTTCTCTCCCACGCTGAAGTTTGTTCCTCCTTCAGAGATTTTGCAATACAGCTTCCCGTCCTGGTTTTGAATTAAAGATTTGAGTTGCACTGCTTCTAATGCGCTCCAAATTTGGACATCTTCAAACTCGGTTCCAGGGTCCAGATTGAGTCGCAACGGGCAGCTGAAAAGGACAGGATCCTGGGGAATGACAGAGATTCTCGAGCGATAATTCGGCAATGAAAGATTTTGGATGTCTTGGTCATCAATAAGTATTTGGCCGTTAGGTTCAGGCATGCGCATCAAAGAGGCGACAAATGATGATTTTCCTGTAAAATATTAACAAAAGAAAAAGGTGAAGGCTTTTTATGGTAAAATTGCTTCATTCATGTTTAAAAAACCACACAGTGTTTTCTGACATTGTTGACGTTACCTAAAAACACAGTTTGTTTGTTTAATTATTATTTATTTATTTATTTATTTATTTTGCCGTTGTTTTTGTTTTGTTTTCTTTCTTTTTTTTTCACAAATAGATCTCTTTAACCAACCCCATTTTTTAATATCAGTATAAATATCCCACGAGTCACTTGAATTTTGTCGGTATACACAAGAGACTTTAGGCGAGTGTGTATACCAAGAAAATACATGTGACAAGAGGGATATTCCACGATCGAGAGAGCGTCGCATAACTATTTTATTCCTTGCATTAGAATAATACCGTCGAATATACAACGGCCCTCCTGTATTCTGATTCGCTGTATTTTCTATGGCATGGTAGAAGCATGTAATAGCATGACCTGTGGTGGCATTTGGCAATAATACCGCCAAAATTATCCAAAATGCCACGAACGGCGAAGCCTCGAGTGGTATGTGGATAATTTAGAAGCCGGGAATTTTCGGTAACGCACAAGAGACTTAAATTTCGTTTCGGTTGAAAAAACAAAGGCGCGCGTTTGCATTCGTAGCAATCACTCGAAACAAACCATTGAAGGCAAACAACATAGCTCAATAGTTCAATGAAAGTCATTTTCATATCACGTGTTTTGCAGTCATTGCAGCGGTGAGGCGACACCACAAATCAAGTTAGGGCACAAGTAAACTTCCTCCAGTATCTAATTGTTGTTTTGTTGAGAACCACCAACACCAGCTCCGTAATTTATCGTCACTTGGGAGCCATGAAAGTGCTGGAACTGCTGCTTGACAGGCTGGAGTCGCTGTGCGATCGTGCTGAATGGGCAAACTAGAAAAAAAACTGGACGGAAATTCTGAACCTGTTGGCAGACAGGAGAACTAATGATGGATGAGATCTGTCGCTGTTCTACTTCATGCTAGCGACTTCGACACGTTAATAAAGTTCTTATCTTATCTTATCTTATCGCCTTCCTCGTAGTCTGCCAGTGAACGCTCGCTTGTGTGGCCTATTACACCGTTGATAGCTCTTCTTGGCTGATTCGAAGTCTTCAGCTTCTTCACAAGCGTTTTTCTTAACGGATGGCTGGTTAACGTTCGTCCCCCTACAACCAATTCCGCTTCCAAGGCCATATTTTGCATGAAGGCGTCGATCTTATTGACACCCGTCCTCTTTTATTTGTACCACACTTCGGATTTCGGTTTGCAATAATGGCAGGATAAAATGGGCTACTGTTTGGTGTTGGGGACCTCCAGTGGCAAACAGTTTTGACTGGATGGGTCTTCGTTTCTTTCTGAGACCGCCTTGCTGGGTCTTTGTTGGGTTTTCTTCGAATGTTACGTACTCTGTGCCTTGATCGT
>NC_138149.1:29629900-29657400 GCF_964199315.1 Orbicella franksi | reverse complement strand
TCGTGGTGTTTGAACTGCTATCTGAACTAGATTTTTCCACTGTTTCCAAAAATGTCTGAAGCCTTCCAACGGACATGTTGCAATCTAGGAAAGGACCCAATCGTTTCCCGAGGTACTTGGTAAACAGACCCAAAACCTTTGCATAAGCGAAAACAGCAAATACGGACGTAGGCGTCAAAGTATGGCCAGCCAAGAGATAGGTGACAAAGATCAGAAGCGATGTTAATCTTGGTGTAGCAAAGACAATGGTTTTAATGCTTGCTTGAAAGCCGCTAATTTTCCGAATGACACTGATTTCCTTCCTGAAAAAAGAAAGAGATGAAACAGAACTCTTCCATCATCATGGCAGGGCTGGAAATAGAAGTCGGTCGTCGGACATTGTGCGACTAAATTTTAAATATGTCCGGCGAATTTCACATTATGATCGGACATGATGTCCGAACACTTCACCAACACCAAGTTACTGTCCATCCATAACATTTAGTCAGAGACATTGTTAAAAGGCTCGAAATTGCGACCGGTACGGTCGCCAATGCGGCTAAAATTTCATCTTTGGCGACCAAAATTTCTGGTTTAGTCGACAGCCAAAAATACGTCTGCGTTCACAGGCGACCACAATGGCGACTAGGTTTCTCTGTGTTAACGATCAATAACGGTTATTTTCTCAGACATTCCCCAGGCAATCTATCTTTTTGCTTTGCCATAAAGGATTCCCTCACATTGGAAAACTTGCAAATGACTGATCGTGTTTGAAATCGCCCAATAATGCATTGCAAACCCTTGAGGATTGAGTTCGTCATGTATGCCTACCGATTGTGTCTCTTGGAAATGCATGAATCTTTCATTGACATTACATTAGCTACGGATACAAAATTAGCGGCCAAAACAGTCTTGGAAATTTTTTCTTTACAGGTTTTATGCATTTTCTGAATAAAATTCGTACTTGACTTTTATCACTTAGTCGTCAAATGGCTACTCAAGAATTTGTTAATTTTGGGCCCTTGACTCTGACAGTTTCAGGTATATAGTGTTCATCTTTCCTTTACTTGGCAAATAAAGTACTCTTCAGCAATCGCCCTATTATGTATTACGTGCATTGCTATATGCTGTTAGCCCTTCATGTCAGTACCCTAGAGTCAACTTTGGTCAGGAGCCCATCATTAAGAGCCTGCAACCCCTATACTAAGCCCCATGGTAGTTTTACAGACCGGTCTATTTTTAGGCTTCTTTTCCCACGAAAAAGGTCAGTTCCAGTCAATGTGAGCGCGAATCAGTAAGAAGAAAAATGGCGGTTTCAGATGGACATGTCATCCTAATCTTCCGGTGAAATTATAGTCTGTGCTTGTGATTGGTCACCGAGGTTCCTGCGCGGGCTGAATTCGCGGTAAATTCAAACTAAAGTGGGTCTGCGAAACGGCCAGGAAAGGAATAATTGGGGTAGTTGCACACTCCTAGTGATGGGCTCCTGCTTAAGGGACACAGTCAGTTGGAGCACATGCGCATTAGATACGCGATACATACTGTTTTTAACCAAATATGATAAAAATAACATCATAGGATGAAGAAAAGCACACTCAAAAACGGTCTTTTCAATAAATGATTGAAAATCAAGCGAAACATTGCGAAGATTGAAGCGGATTTTTAGATGTACTTTGATTACAGGTTGAGGCGAACTTTTTTCAAAGTAAGAAAACTAGTGTCCAGGTCAGCACGTTCCCAAAGCTGACTGTGTCCCTTTAATGGTAGCATTCAATAGCAAACTAGGTTTGTTTGAAGAAGATATAATCAGGAGATTACCAGGAGAGATCGGTGCAGTTATCTTGTAGATAAAGTCATCTAATCATCATAAATGATAAATAAATCAAATTTAAATGCAGTTCTGAATGATTTGCATTGAAAATCTTTACAGTTTGCTAATAAATGTTATTATGCTAATTGATATGCAAATCAATTATGCAAATTAACGTCCGCTCAAATTGATAAGATGTCCGACCAAAATGAAGACTTGAAAGGACACATGTCCGGTTAAAGAAGAAAAATTATTCCAGCACTGCATGGAATTTAAAACTGATGTCAAAAATATGTATGAAATCAACAAAGAAGAGTCAGACATGATATATAAGGGGATTTTGAAAGAATAGGGAAAATATTATTCAGCAAAAACATTTGAAATAACACACATAATAGTAATAATAATAATAATAATAATAATAATAATAATAATAATAATAGTAATAAAAACAATCTTTAAAGAGGAAGCGCCGGTCACCTAAATACGTGGATTTCAGGGAGGTCCTCTATAAAATAAAAAAGTATTAAAATCTAAAATAAGAAATACAAGTATCACAGATCTAAAATATAAAATATACAATAATTAAAACTACTAAAACTACCAAAAGTACCTACTGTCATTTTTTCTAAAAATGTTTATCCATTAGGAACCTTATAAGGTTTTTCTTAAGAACATAAGAACTTTAAGCTTGTAATTAATAGATAGAGAGACAAAAGGAGAGTTGGCCGGGGATATTGCTCTGTTTTCTGCACTTCACTCTCACAGTGCGTCACTCCACCCAGCTATATATTAAACAATTAGATTACGAGCTCGAGATTTCTATTTAAACAATAGAATGTTTTTGTCGAGGAACTATCGGCTGATAGTTGCGCCGCGGAAATTTGATGTTCTTAAAACAAACATGTTAGTTTTAAGAGCATCAAATTTCCAAGGGGCAACCATCAGACCGATATTTCAGAGACATAAACACTTTATTGCTTTTAGTGTTAACCACTAAATTTTCTTCCGTGTGCCAGTTCAAAAACCAGATTGAATTATTTTCATCTTTATTAGATGAAAGCCGTGACAGCAAAATGTAAAATTTGGAAAAAAAAAACCCAAACAAAAACCCACTCAACACAATTTCAATTGTTTATTTTCTATAAGCCTGCTTGTTTACGGAAAAAAAAATTCACGGACGAGTACTGTCCATTCGGGTATTTTCCTCGGACGGGCTTTATATAAGCAATAGCCTCCATTTGGCGCGAAAATATGCTCGGATATTTGTCCGCGAAAGCGAAGCTCGAGGAAACTGTGAGCTTCGAGGAACAGATAATGTCCAAGGGCAAATATCTGAGCATATTTTCAAAGTTAAATGGAGGTTATGGTGTTTATTATCCTTCAAATATTTTCCGCAACACGCGCAGTTTCGAAAATTGGGGAATTTTCTTGGATATTCCCCAGTTTTAGCTGGGGGAATATTCGGTCACGTGACGCGTTTAAACCAATCGCAAGCGAGCGAAAACATTTGATGGATTATAAGGGTTGATAGTGTCTCTCCGCGGACGAACACCATCGCGTCATGTGATCAATTCAAACCAATAAGAATCGGAGAAGGTTTAGTGGTGAGCTATAACGCGAGGGCGCAGCCCGAATCAACTAGTTTGGGAGAATCAACAAGAGAGAGAGAACTCTTGAAAAGCTGTTTAAACACCCACCTGTCGGTTCGTGTTTCCATAGCGTGTCTCTTTCTCCCAAACTTCCACTCGTGTTGTTATTGAACAATTAGATTATGAGCTAGAGATTTCTATCGTATGTTACTTGACGAAGGTGCAGCCCAAGTCAACTATCACGCGATAGAAATCGAGAGCGAATATAATCTAATTGTTTTAGTATAAATCTACTAGTCGTTCAAAACTTTATCTAAATCCTCTTCACAGACACTTCGAAAACGCCCAAAAGCGGACGTCATTTTGTTAACAAGGGCACACTGCTAGGCTACTTGCTATCTATCACAAAATAGATATTGAGTAGCGTAGCCAATCAGAGAACGGCATTCGCAATGGAACGCTAGTAGATTTATATTAAAAATGGATATATCGGCGAATTGATTGATTTATGAATTGGACTAGCAACTTGCCCAGCCATGCTACGGAAACGAACCAAGGGCACCAACCTGAAGCTAAGAGCTTTGGTTTTGAGAAAAGTCTGCTATGTAGCATGCATTATTTTTCCCATTCTATTCTTCCTGTACTTTAACTATCCCATTTTTATTAATTCAACCATAATAATCCCCTAAACTACTATTTAAAATAAATGGAGATGACAAAATTTTACCAACCCTCTCCCTGCAGACACTGAATTCCCGAAGTATTGCTCCCAGCTACAGACCTTGATCGTCCTCATTCCACGAATGATTTCGTTGATCATCTGGACACGCTTATCAGCCAAAACTACTACCCTATGACGTAAATTGGCAGCAAGCCTCGAGCCGTAAATTTGATAGACCAAGATAAGAAGGAGGTAGCTCATCCCGATGAGAGCCGGCCAGCCAACTAGGCAGAAAAGGACTGCATTCCCAGCCAAGAATGCAAGTGGTGCCAAAATGATGTTTGGAAAGTAAAGAAGTGCCTTATCGAGGCGTTGGACATCATTGGAAATCAGGTTAATAACGTGACCAGTCGTCATCACTGTTAAATCAGGCAACGAAATCTGTTGGACCTACAGTTAAATAACAAAATATATATGAGAACAGGAACTGCTGGAACATCCTTGGGCACCCAGAGAGGGTGCCCGAGGCGACACAAAGTAAAGAGAATGCCAGAATCGGTGCGGCGCCGAATTTCGTTGAGCGGTTTTCTTCGTCTCGTCCCGACTGTTTTCCGAGGATGTTGCTGCTGAAGCTGAAATGTGACTGATAATTGACGAGAAAAAAGAAACGCGATTAAACTCACAAGCTTGCGTAATCGAAAAGCCAGGCGAACCTTCGCTAATCGGACCCGATCTGAAGTCAATCAATGGCTGGCTCGATTTAATGTACAGTGAAACCTGTATTAAGCGGACCCCGTATCAAGCGGACACCCTCTATTACGTGGACACCAGCTTGCGTCCCTAAATTTTCTTCCCACATTTACTGTAAAATAAATCTGCATTCAGCGGACATCTTTGTTAAGCGGACGCGGACACCAATATTAAGCCATTTTGGTCTACAAAACCTGCAATAAGCGGACACTTCAAGGGCTTTCTACTTCTAAAAGCTCAGCTCAGACTCCTTTAACATTGTTCAGCGATGTCGTTTGAAAGCTAAGTGAATTATTCCAAATTGACTGATTTGACATTGTGCTATGAGCAGTCTTTGATCTTACACTGTGTTACACTGTGTTGCAAAACTGAAAAGGGTTAATAATTAACTATTATTGCAGAATATACTAGAGCCTGCTTAGAGCGGACACCCTGTATTAAGCGGACACTAGTGAGTGTCCCAAAGGTGTTCGCTTAATAGAGGTTTTACTGTAGTTTTTTTTTTTTTTTTTTTTAGCTATTTCAACTTGCCAACTAAGCCCTTTAAAATCGACGTCTGTCTGAACGGCCCAAAATCTGTGGATTGAAAATCAAGTAAATATGATAGATTCAACTGGAGGAGAATCCAACGACTAAAGTTCGACTTAATTCAATTAAAATGGTTGCTTTGACTATTCCGCAACACCCATCTAACACTACCTTTTTGTAGATGACACCTAGAAGAGCGGAACGTACTCTCATTCCTACCATGGTGGATCTGTAATCACAATGACATTTGGAAATTGCTATGAACCAGGTACTCAGGCAAACACCAGAGGCATTGAGATAAATCCATCCTCTATCAGCTGAAGATTCTTTCATCAGTGCTGCCAGCAGTGCGATTAGAAACAAAGGTTGGAGGAGACGTAGGACAATGTGTGTAGACGCTAAAGTTAGGACTAACGCCTTCTCGGAAATTGGCACTAGGTTCCAAAGAGCATGCCACAGCTTTGCTGTCCTTATCCATGTTTTAGCAGTGTGTTCGGGTTTGCAGTTCCGGGACCATTCATTTTCCAAATTCTTTGTTTGAGCTTGACTCTTGTCTTCTTCCAACAATGGAGGCAGATCATCGTTTTCAAGCGCTCGCTGGCTTCCTCGTTTTAGTAGATCGTTCAGCCATGAAAAGGTAAGCAGCGAACATAAACTGGCGTTTTCTTTGGGGTTTGTGAGTGAGCGCCCCGTCTTCAGTTTCTCGTAAGACATTTTATGGGTAGTTTAACGTCTGCTTCTACTGCCACGCCCATTACGCATCCTAGTAAAACAAGAAAGGAATCTCGTTTCTTCATTCTTTTCAAGCAAGAAGGGAGATTTGCTCACACGGATTTAGAACGCTAATAAAGTTAGAATACTACAACAAAAGGTACCAAACTTTATCAGTCACTAAACCGTAAGCACTAGTTTTTCTGCTGGAATGACCTTATCACGGTTTTGGAAACTATCTTCACCGGTAGACGACACGCGTCAGAAATTACAGTTTTTGGATGGGAATCCGCTGGCAAACAATTTTCTTCAAAATCGAATTTTGAACAATTTATAGCAAAGTTACGGTGGTATCAGTATACCCAAAAACATGACGATGTTCATGAAAAATTCCGTTTTTTAAAAACTACAAGGTTAAGACCCTTGAACACTTGTTTAAAATAAACATCTTGAAACGATCTTGCCGAATTTACCTCTAGATAAGTGTGAAATTTTAGGAAAGTACACAGTGGTAGTGGTTTTTACGTAGCAACGACCATAGCAACGGCTGTTTACAGTAAGAACATGACCAAAAATATAGACTAGTTTTAACATATATAAACGATACTTTGTAGTAAAGCTTTAAAGAGATGCACGACTCGATTGGTATAATTACTTGGGAAAAGCTTTGCCTGATTTATCTTCACAGGCTCATTCATTTCCTTTATGAAACGGAACATTTCCTAAAACTACAGAAAATTTTAACAAAATAGAACAACCATTACACCCTCCCCCCGTCCCTGGAGATCCAATCTGCACCTTTCCCCTGCAATGTTTGGCTTGTTAAATGCTTAATCCATCATGTAAGAAATTTTAAGTGCAGTTTTCTTAACGGTCTACTTTTGCACCAACTGACTTCACGCCAGCATTTCTACTTTGGAGGGTATTTAAGAGAAACTCCTGAAATTTGGGTTAATCGAGGAACAATGATGTCGTGATGCAATGAAATAAGAAAATCAGGACATTTTAACGTCCGTCACGTAACAGTAGATAATTTGTTAACTGGTTTTGGTGCAAAATAGGGTTATTTCCAAATAAAATCTGTAGTAAGCACTGAAAACAAGAGTTAACTGTCAAAACTTTAGTTTATTGCATAGAACGAAACAGAAACTTAACAGATATTCTTGTTTGAAAATCAGATCTTGCTTTCTGAAAGAGCAGGAACTGTTGGCGAAAATACTGTAAAACAACTCCCTCAAAAGGGTTGTAGTTGGTTTCTGTAGCAACCATTTTGAGTAAAACTTTAGCCGAGAAGGCGTTCGCGAAAAGAAAAATCATAAACAAATTTAAAATATAGATTTAGCCAAAGCCCGATTAAGATAATCCAGGTTAAGCGCGAATTTTGATTTTACAATAACTGCAGAAATTCTCGCGCACTCATTGGCTAATTTTTATTGTCAATAAGCGGACAGACACATGAATTTATAATTATTTATGCGATGCATAAACGAGCGAGAGCGGACAATTTGACAATTTGTTATCGTGAAAAACAAATTGATGTCAGTTTTTAATGCGTCTGTCCTGTTATTGACAATGAATTTCGTCATGACATTGTCAAATTAGTCTGCGGATCCACTCAGCTATCGCCTCTTGGATCCACAGCTACTTTGACAATGTTATGACGAAATTAATGATCAGTAACAGGACAAACGCATGAAAAACTGACGTCAATTTGTTAATTTTAGTTTTGTAACTTTGCAGTGAGGTTTTCTGTGTATTGTTTGGCCTTCTGCTTTGAGTTTCAATAAGTAATGAAAAACATTTGTATACAAGAAATATTTATACTTCTGTTAACTTTTAATCCTTGGTTTGCGTTAACCGGCTTCCGAACAACCCGACCCTGTTAACAAGAAGTTTTAACTTGACATGAGAAAATAGATCCAATAGAAAACCAGCTCTTGGTCAGCGGTCAACTTCAAAAAAACTTGACCTCAATAAGCTCTAACCTTGAGCCCACGATATGGTCACGTGATACTGGTCAGCGGATACATTGTTTCGACAGGTGTCAATTGACCATAACATGTATGTCCAATATCAAAGAAGGAGGCTATAAATCAAGGCTGCATGTCTCTGTCAATCTTTTAGCTAGTGTATGGCCGTCATCTTGCGCGACTCCATCGTTGTTCGTCGTCGTCGTACACGCCCACGAGCAATACCGCTAGCCATAACCATGAGAAAATCAATTGATGGGTTTCCTTTTCTTTCCAAAACGGGTATGGAGCTCCGCTTGGCGGCCCTTCGGGTCGCCGGAGCTCCGCTCTCATATCACCCGTACGACCCCGCTCGCAATTTCCTTGGAAAACCATACTAAACAAGACGCCTAAAGGCGATTCCGTGGGATGCTTTGGCTAGGGAGCGTAGCATTGGAAGGAATTGTGAAGTTACAGTAAAGTGCCACGATTAATCAGTTAGATCAACCATAGAAATCACTGTAGAAAGTCTTCAAGAAACGGTCACTGTGTTTGTGACCGGAAACCAGAAACTGCAAGGGATCGCATACGATAAACGCTGCCAACGTAGGATCTACAAGAGATCCGATCAGCCAAAAAAATGTATGAAGACAAACAATAGACAGCAAGACTGATACTACGTGAAAAACGTTTCGAGACACCAACATGACAAGAACCGATAAAGTAGGATCGCAACAGTGGACAGCTGTTTCGCCCTTCTTGGGGCTCGTCAGCACTGTGTAGCGAAGATATGTAACGCCAGCCCAACAGCCAACACACATAAATTGCAAAATGACCCGTTCACTATATCAAGTTCCGTACTTTGAACTCACTTGCACCCCGAAACACGCTTTGCCACATCACGTGTTTCGGGGCGCAAGGAGACAAAGTGTTTGTAGTGTTTGTAGTGGAAAATAGGGAAGGCGGAGAATTACTGTGCGAGAAGAGCCTCCTTCCCCGGCTCCTATTTCTTCTTTCCGGGTGATCTACAAGATGGAACGAGAGTGTACATGGTGTTTAACTGACATAATATTGCAACGTGGAAAATGGAATCTTTTTTTTTTTCCTAATGAGGCCGTATCACTTACTTGAGAATTGCCAGAAGATCTTGAGACATGAATGGTAACGCAACGTTTTAATTGTTTGAAGACTAAAACATTGTGAAGGGCTATATTGCCGTCAATGAACCTAACGAATCTACTAAAACATTAACAGGCTAAAGTAGTGATTGTCTGTTATAGAATTAGAAGCTTTTTGTTTGAGAGAAGAACTGAAGCACATTAACAAAAGTATTGATTGTCCTTAGAGACTCACTTGTGTGAGAGAAAAACGTAACGCAACATAACGCATCTGGTATATTTCCATTGACAGTGCGTACTTATTTATTCAAGATAACGAAAGCGAAAGGATTAAAGCTCCCATGAGAAGCATGAGGAATTCTTCTTAACAAATATTTCCCTTCGTATTTATAAACCTTCTCGCAAACACTACATGTGCCTTCTGGTAAACAGGTACGCTCAATGTCAGCAAGAATACACAAAACCTTAAACATACACGTGGCATGATTGTCGACTCATGGATTGAACTGTGAAAGTTTCGATAGAGTAAAACTCGCGAGGTTTAAATATCTTCAATTGCAAACCGACAAATACTTGAGCGAATTTTTGAAATGGTTGGTGTCGATGCTTACTGTGATGGACTCCTTGATTTTTGAATATGCTGATTCGATGAATATCGTGTGTGAATGTTGTTGTGAATATCGTATGAATATCGTATGAATATCGTGTGTCAATGTGTTGCTTGTTCAGACTAAGCGTTCGGTTGCTGAACTCGTGGTTTCGTTTGGCAGGCCGACTGAACAGTGAACTCGTTGGTTTGATGCGTAACACGAAACGGATGTTCCGCGAACTCTAGGTAATTTTCACTGCTCAATTCAGTACACAAAGTCAGAACACTTTCTAAAATGTCTTACCTGTAGTATATTCACGGATTTAACCAAGGATGATTCGGATTTTACCACGGATTTAATCAACAACAGTAAACAACACCATTGCAAGAGTCGAACACGTTTTTCTAATCATCAACATTCAACACGCATTCTCCGAATTACAAAACAGGGGGGTGGGGAGGTTAGAGCTAAGCATTCACAAACATTACGTTCCTCTCTTCTTTGAATTACTTGTCAAGTTGAAGGAAAAACAAAACAGAATAAACGTGATTAATTCTATATGCATGCAAATGTCTCCGAATGTCTTATGAAAGTCCTAACAGCGCTTTAGCAGTTCAAACTGGCATAAACAGAAGTGTAACACAACAAAAAGTTCAAGTTCAGTTCACATCTGGGTGTGAGAGTTCTGCTCCGGGGCCAGCTGAACAGAGCCTATAACATAGTCCTGAAATCTAGACGGTAGTCGTTTGACTCTTGGTGGACGTAAGGTAGACGTAGAATCACTTTGCCATGTAGTAGCATCATCTGATGGTTTGCACCCCAGTAGTTTTTCTCCACTTCTCATTCCAGGAGGAACTTTTACAGATTCTCTGAACTCTTGGTTTGGTGAAACTGGTGTCACTCCTTGAGCCTCTGTGGTGTCTGATGATTTACTGGTGGCTTGTAGTACATTATCTCGCTCGAGATACTTTTTCACATGGGTCACATTTCGACGGTACTGTACACTATCGACCTCAACAAAAACACTATTACTATTCCTCTGAACAACTATAAATGGAGACTGTTTCTAGGTCGACGACAGTTGTTTTCTCTCTCCCGTCTCAACAACACCTTATCACCTTCTTGAATCTTGCTTTCATGCGCTTTTTTTTTTTCAGTCCGCATACACCTTCCCTTTCTCTTTCCTTTCACTGTCGCGGTCTCTGACTTCATCTTCAACAGTGAACCCTTGCAGGTGGGGTAGTTTGGTCCTGATGCGTCTTCCAAACAACAATTCTGCTGGGCTAACCCCAGTTGTAGAATGAGGTGTACTACGGTACATCATTAAGAAGTGGTCCATCTCTGATCTCCAGTTACGACCTTCTGCTTGGGCAATACGCAGGCATTTCAGGATACTGCGGTTTTGTCTTTCAATCTCACCATTTGCCTGTGGCCACAAGAGCGTGGTTCGCCGGTGCTCAATTCCATTCTCTTCTAAGTACTTCTTGAAATAGTCACTGACAAACTGCGACCCATTTTCCGTCCTGAGGGACAAAGGAAGGCCATGAGTGACGAAAATCTTGAACAGCATTGATACAATCTTCTCAGATGTAGTAGATTTGGCATATTCCATTTCAAAGAATCGACTGTAATAGCCCACCACGACAAAGACATGATCACCGGAAGGCAGTGGACCCAATAAGTCAGCCGCTAGATGTTGCCATGGTGCAGAAGGCAACTCTGTACGTACCATCGGCTCTGGTTTAAGCAGTTGTGAAACTAACTGACAGCCATGACAGGTCTAACAAACTCCTTCCGCCTCTTTTTCAATGCCTGGCTACCACACTTTGGTGCGCAAGCGTTGCTTCATTGCCACAGTTCCAGGATGACCTTCATGCGCCAGCTTTAATGCTTGACAGCGAAGTTGCTTTGGAAAAACAATTCGAGTTCCACGAAGAACAAGCTTTCCGATTGCCCTTAATTCAACTCGCACTGGCAGGTACTCTTTGAATTCTATAGCATGCCATCTTCCATTCAAAAGACATTCTCGTACACTTTTCAGCTCTGGGTCATGTTCAGATGCTCTCTCAATTTCATGAGTTGTCAAGGCAAAAGGCGTTTATTCTTGAGCTGCCCACTTCACATATTATTCTGTTTCGTTCTCGTCTCTTGACTGAGGCACTGGACGCAGGAGACGTGACAATGAATCTGCAATGGTCTTGGGCTCCGGTATTTCACTGTAAATCTATAGGGCTGCATCCTGAGGAGCCATCTCTCGATCCTAGCGCAGGTATTCGATGTGGGTGAGAAAATACATTCCAGAGGTTTGTGGTCAGTCATTAATTCAAAGTCAGCACCGTACAAATACATGTGAAATGTTTCGCAGGACCACACTATCGCTAAAGCCTCTTTCTCGGTCTTAGAATATCGGCATTCTGTATCTGACAGGCTTCGGCTTGCATAGCTAATAACGCGCAGCTCTTCTCCTTGCTGTGGTACTAATACAGCTCCTAAGCCTACATGGCTTGCATCTGCGATCACCCTAGTTGGGGCATTCTTGTCAAAATATCCAAGTGTCTCTGCACTGGACAGTCGTTTCTTTAACTCGTCAAATGATTGCTTTTGCTTCGGCCCCCACACAAAAGGTTCTGCGTTCTTTATAAGCTGGCGCAGAGGTGCGGATACTGCAGCCAGGTCAGGAATAAAATGTGCGGTAAAATTGACCAGTCCAAGGAAGCTTCTCACTTCAGCAGCATTGGTCGGTTCACGGGTATCAACAACAGCCTTCACTTTAACATCTGCTGGACCAATCCCACGCGCTGACAACACATGACTCATAAATACCAAATGTGACATCTTGAATTGACACTTGTCACGAGTTAACATCAACCCCTTGCTACTCAATACTCTGACCACATTCTCAAATCTCTTGTCATGTTCCTCTTCAGTGGGTGCATCAGTGAACTATCAGATCATCAAGAATGTTGTGAACTCCATCGCACTTTTGCAGGACTTGGCCAAGTACCTTCTGGTACATCTCAGGTGCACAACTTATACCGAACATGAGTCGTTTGTACCGGTACAGTCCTTGGTGTGTACCAAATGTAGTAATATCTCTGGATTCAGGTGATAACGCTATTTGATGATAGGCAGAGTTAAGGTCCAACTTGCTGAAGAACTTGCTCTGGTTCAAATCTTGTAAAACGTCATCGATGGTCGGTATTGGGTAACGTTCTCGTTTTACTGCCATGTTGGCCTGTCGCATATTTACACACAAACGGATGTCACCTGAGGGCTTTGGCACCACTACCACTGGTGATACCCACGAACTTGGTCCACTCACTTTCTCGATAATGTCAAGTTTTACAAGTTCGTCTAGTTTGTCACCCAACTAATCACGTAGGTGGAAAGGAACTCTCCTAATGGATTGTTCTACGGCTTGCACCTCTGGATCAATTGGAATCTTTAGCTGAAAATCCTTTAGTCTGCGAATACCTTCACAGCATCCAGGAAATGTTCTAAAACGCTGGATGCCCCTTTAGCTCCATCAGTCGATGCCTCTAGTGAGTTAACTTGAACTGGAGTTCCCAGCTTTAGAACTCCTAAAGCAATGGCCGTTTCTCGCCCTAGAAGGGCCTGTCCCTTATTTTCAATAACAACAAATTCAACCCCACTCAGCACTCTCTCTCCAACAGAAACTTCTGCAGTAAATATGCCAGCAACTTGTAGTGGCTGATTACTACCATATGAATACAGCTTCTTGGAAGCCTTGCTCGACACACATTTAACCTTAATGGTTTTCAAATATTCCCACACATTACGACCAGTAACATTGCAACTAGCACCGGAATCAATAATCATCTCCTATTTTCACAGGAATTTTGCCACCACTTGAAACATTTGAATCATCTAATATGCCAAATGCATACTTACAGCCATCACTCTGCTGATCTTCGTCTTCTACTTGCCCTATATGATGGTGTCCAACACTCCTTCTTCCTGTTCTTGTTCTTGTTCTCCTTGTTCTAAAACAAATACTTTTTGAAATTCTAGCTTCAGAAGACTGTTATATTGATCTTACAGAAATCGTTCAAAAAGTAAAGCTGAATTTATTTTCCACCTAGTATGTATTCATTAATATATACTCAATAATTTCGCTTTAGTGTATCTGTAGTCTCTCGTCGTAACTTTTGTTAATTATTATTTGTAATATCGTTAGTTTATTAGTTGTCTTTAGTCATCGTTGTCAATTCTAGTCTCTTTAGTTCTCTTGTTACCTTCAGTTGTATTTAGTTGTACCTAGTTGTATATTAATGACTCGTCCAAACATGACCCGCCTAGATTAGCTCAGCTATCTGCGGGCATGTTACAATTGTAATTTTAATTTGATAACAAATAAAATGTCTGTATGTATGTATGTATGTTGCCTGCCCTACGCATTCCTCCAGCTCCTCGGCCTCGGCCATTATTTTGCTTCCTCTTTGTTTTACATACAGCCTCAAAATGTCCTGTCCATTACATTTCCTGCACTGTTTCCCTCCAGCTGGGCATCGGTGATCGTTAGCTTTGTGTCCCACATTTCGACAACAAAAACATTTAACGTTCCTTGTGCTCGAATCTTCTTTGTGATCCACCTTTCCACCCACACTATTAACCTCGTTACTGGCATCGCGTGCTTCTTAGCTTCGATCGAATGGGCCTGTTTCTCAGATTCTTCCATAGCACGGGCAATTTCTCTCGATCGTTGCAGAGTTAAGGCTTGACCCTTCTGAAGTAACTTTCGACGAAGTTCGTGTGACAAACACTTATTAATCACTTGATCACGAATTTGCTCCTCCACAGCGCCTGCATCTTCGAATTCACATGCTTTGGCTTTCTGTCTCAATCTGGTCACGAACTGTTCGACGGTTTCGTTGGCCAGTTGACTAGTTTCACGAAAACAAAGTCTTTCGTATAGAACATTTGCTTGCGGTTTGAAATATTTAGTCAAGGTCGCCGTCGCGTTCCGATAGTTATCCGACCCTCCTTCCTCTTCTAACGTAAAATAGATGTCTTGAATATCTAATCCAGCGGTATGCAGCAGTAGCGCCTTCTTCTGGTCGGCATTTTTGACTCCTTTTCCAGCTGCAAACAAATCAAAAGCTCGCAGCCATCTTTTCCAGCGTGCGAATATATACCAGCAGTTTCTGAGCATTCAGATGGCTTCAAAACCTGTGTATCGCTTGAATATACAGTTGACATCTCAAAAAGATCTACTAACGACCGTCTTCGTCGCCAAATGTAGTGTATTCACGGATTTAACCAAGGATGATTCGGATTTAACCACGGATTTAACCAACAACAGTAAACAACACCATTGCAAGAGTTGAACACGTTTTTCTAATCATCAACATCCAACACGCTTGCTCCGATATACAAAACAGGGAGGTGGGGAGGGTAGAGCTAAACACTCACAAACACTACATTACCTTCTGTTTATTTCCTGAATATGTACACGTTGCTTCGAGCACTACACTGTCTACACAAGTTACTCCTTACTAGAATCTTAGAATCTTTCGAAATTAGTTCCAGATGTGACGTGGATTTCATTGTCAATCAAATTTGTCGTTTTGCGTCGACAATGAAAAAGGAACCCCGGCGAAACCTTACCGTGGCCTGCCACAGGCATCCCACGGAAAAAGGTCCCGTATGAGGGCCGTACGCGTCAAAGTGATAGGACCGGAAAAACGCGTACTGCAAAATCGATGCAAGTTAATGAGAAAAACAATTTTGTTGCTGCAAAATTTTGTTCTGTTCAAAAATGAGTGATAAAAGTGAGCATTCTGAGAGCGAACAACAAGCAAACAGGCGGTCAAGAAAATAACTTTTCTGGATGAACTGTCCGATAATTAACCTTTGGGATAAGCAAACGGTCTTGAGGCGAAACTTCTTTCAGAAGAAAGCATCAAAGAATTTATCGCGGATCAAAAGCAAGAAAACCGGCAGCGCAAAGAAAACAAAGTACGATAAAAAATGTTTTCTTCGAGTTTCCAGAGTTTCTGGAAGAAGTTGGTTAAGCCAGAGAAATGGCAAACATACCTTGTGTACAGTTGGATGAACTGATTTGCAGTTTCCACATCAGTGTTGTTTGAGGAGACAAAACTTAGTACCAACACAAGTTCATTACCGTACAGGTTATCCAGATAATAAAACTCGCTCGTGGTTTAATAGTGTAATTTCCACTACACAGCAAAGCCAGCAAATTCGGCAAACCCAGGCACTGTTTGCGGGAGCCAACATCGATGTTATTAATATTCAGTCGCTGGTTCTCCCTTATTCAAGAGAATCCAAGAGGTCGACAAATAGTTTGAAACGACGCCGACATTTTCTTGAGTCTTCAGATGAAGAAGATTTGTGAAAAAATTCAGTGAAACGTGAAGCGAACTTTTGCCACTCGCTGAGTTTTTGATGGTTTTGACATATTTTTGACAGCTTTGTGTCAACTTTCTCTTGGCTTTTAGCATGAATTGTAACAAAACTAAGAAAATGAGTCGTGTTTTTCGATGAATTTGTGAGTTTCTTGTTCGACGTAAAGAAATAATTGACAAGTTTTTATTGTGGATTATTATATGGCTGTCTCACAAGGACTGGGAATCTACCGAATTCACGAATTTGATTGGCTGAAATCGATATTGACTGCGGTCTAGATTTTCCCATCTAGACCGCCATCTAGACCGGTTTCATTTTGCGTTGAAAATGTAGCAAACTAAAATACAAAAATGTTTACCATTTTCTTTTATTTTCTTCTCAATCATTTATGGAAGTGCCAAAAAGCCTGATGACGAAAAAAAAGGAAACAGGACGAGCAAATTTCGGGAGGTTTAAGTTAAGCACATCGCCGTTCGCGAGCAAAATGTATGCAAACCAGTTACATTAAACGAATTAAAGTTTTCTTCTTTGCCATATAATAAACATCTTATTAACCGAGCTAAGTCGGCCTGTATGAGAGAATCTTGACCTCGGTCGCGTGAACAGACCTCACTGCGTTCGGTCCTTATTCACGACCTCGGTTAAGATTCTCCCATACAGACCTCCAGCTCGGTTAATAAGAGCTAAATCTTTTCTGTAGTTGTTCGGCGCGCGGCCGTCTGAAATTCGCTAATCACGTGTATTTAAGTTCAAACAGAATTTTCAACATTTTCAACACTAACTGGTCATATGATGAAATGCTTATTGACTGAGTAAGGGCGGGCCAGACCGGAAAATATTTGGCTCTCAGTCAGGACATGCGAACCGTCCCTACGTCCTGACATCGAGCCAAATGATTTCTCGTCCGGCCTTCCCACTCAGTCGATAAATATATGTTATTAACCGGCTGGGAGGTCCGTATAGGGAAAAACTGTGACCGAGGTCTTGAAATTGCTGCCCGAGGCTTACAAGTGGGTTTGTTTACGCACCTTTGTCATTGAATTGGCTTACGCGCCGTCTACAAACCATTCATAAAAAATCTAACGAGCGAACGAGTGAGTGCGGGCCTCTTCATAAGAGCCCGGTCAACCGGGCTAGCTCGGTTTCCGAGATCTCGCCTCGCCACTCTTTCCTTAGTAAAAATTTCGACGTGTTCATATGAGAAGCCAGGCTGGCCCGGTTACCGAGATCTCGGTTTTTGCCACCGAGATCTCGGTAACCGAGATGAAAATTTTCCCATATGAACGCTCCAGCCCGGGTAAAACGGGGAGGAAACTTTTTAGACGAAATGGCTTCGCTTTCGCAACATAGCGGCCAAAATGGCATAATTTTTGCCTTGTATGTATTTCCACTTTAGGAATGGGCGAATTAGCTTTATTAGTAAAGTTACAAGAGTCCACAAAGCTGCGACAGTCGCGAACGATACAAGTTTATGTTCCACCATTTTGGTTGTGTTTCTTGGATTTCATCCCGGTCGACCGGGTTGAAATTTCCCATATGAACAGACAACAAAATTCTTCCCGGTAACCGAGCCAGCCCGGTTGACCGGGCTGGCTCGGTTTCCGGAAAATCCCCTCGCCACTCTTTCCTTCGTAAAAATTTCGATGTGTTAGTATGAGAAGCTGGGCTGACCCGGTTACCGAGATCTCCGTTTTTCCGGGATGAAAATTTTCCCTTATGAACACTCCAGCCCGGGTAACCCGGGACGAAACTTTTTAGACAAAATGGCTTCGCTTTCGCAACATAGCGCCAAAAATGGCATAATTTGTGTCTTGTATGTATTTCCACTTTAGAAGTATGCGAATTAACTTTATTAGTACTACTAATAAAGCTAATTCGCAAGAGTCCACAAAGCTACGACAGCCACGAACGATACAAGTTTATGTTCCACCATTTTGGTTGTGTTTCTTGGATTTTATCCCGGTCGACCGAGCTGAAATTTCCCATATGGACAGACAACAAAATTCGTCCTGGTAGCCGAGCCAGCCTCGTTACCGGGCTCTTATGAAGAGGCCCTAAATCAGATACTAGACAAAGAAAGATGCATTAAAGAACAGATTTATTTCGAGCTACTTTATGCTAGTTGCATTTAGTTCACCAGTTTTAAAGTTCTCCAAAGTTGTTTTTCCGGTGTGAAATTTCGTGCAAAGATTGAAGTTGTGCTACAAAAACAATTTCTGTCAGTCGTTGCGAATCATTAGAAATCAGAGTTTTCTACCGTAAATTGAGTAGCCGATAGCGAGGAAATTCGTTAAGTGTATTCCACAGAAATTCTCTCAAATACAGCAACGATCAGAGAGGTAAACTCGACTGAAATTGACACATTTTTTACTTAAAATTGTACAGAGAGAGATACACAGGATTGCGCGCCATTACAGCGCCGAGCTACAAACAACCAAACAAACTCTTACAACTTCAAAAAACTCAATTGAATTTATTCACAGTGACTTTCCTTCTCATTTAAAGGTGAATAGAGATAAACTTGCGATGATTGATCGTCAATGGAAAAGGGCGAAAGATTGACGATTACCGCTAATTCGTTCACGAAAATAGATCAATTCGACAGATTCCGCCCGCTGTGGCGGTCGGGATGAGAAAATTCTGCCCGCTCCAGGAACCAATCAGATTGCAGGATTTGTTGAATTCTGCCCGCTCAAGGGGTAAATACATAGTATGAAAGATCAAACAAGACAGATTGACGCTTATCTTAAAGGTACTGGCCTAGTCGTTCATTAATTCAGGAGTGTAATCCTTACCCAGAAAGACTTGTCAGAGGAGCTCAATGGGATGGTGGCTTTTACGGCTCACGGGTAATATTTGGGCTCTATCAGGAGCCATAATCGGGGACGGAGACCGTAAGTCTTGGGATCCACACGCATCTATGATACGGGACAGTTTTGCTATTTTTAGAACAAATTGCGCCATCCTGACGACACATATCCGCGCGGATCCACGCACATGTCGTGGATTCTCGTGTGGATGTTGTCACGTGGCGTGATCAGATGGTGAGAGTTGAGACATTCTCTTGCGGATTTTTCATAGCGATGGCAAGGAATAAGGCAGGGACTAAGAACAATGGCGCTTATAGTTTTATGTTCTGAGCTAATAGAAAAGGCGAGTTTTTCAGGGTCGAAAACAAGACTTTAATTTCGCGCTGTGAATGGACTAAGAATATAGCAAGAAAATTACTCTTCGATCTGGTGTCAAGTTAATTTGTGAGTTTCTCAAACAATGCTTAATCACAGCCAAAACCTGTTTTTCATGGTTTCTTATCGTTTCTGCTTGTTTGGCGAGTTTGCCAAAGTTTTTGAGAGGAAAGTGTGACGCGTACAAGCAGTCATTTGCATAGTGCAGCCAGTGTTCTTTCAAGTCCGAGTCGGTGTTTTCAGTTGTCAACAAATCTTGACAAAGGTTATTTTCGTTATCTTTTGTGCTGAGATGCTGCAACAAATTTCATCAACACCAAAAGGCTACTAACATCATGTGTGTTTCTTCAACATAGTGAAATTTTACACTGCGAAAATAAAATAGAGTTTTGATAACTCGACCAACAAAATTGAAATCGTTATTCGAAGTTGATTAAAGAAAGCATCATCATAACTTTGCTGATTATTTCTGATGTATTCACATCTTTTTTTCCAGCTAAGCTTTTAACATGTTCTCAAACATTTATCAAACTTTAACACATCTAAAAACTATGAAGATATTGTATGAGCTCGATGTACGTTTTCACACGAAAGTGCGGAAGTCCAATTTGTCATGTTTACTGACTGTACAAAACAAGCATCGGCGGGCGCTCTTATTCATCGACAGCAGACAATTTATTGGATTTTTACACAAACAAAACTGAGCATTATCTACAGACTTAAATTTATTGGGCCTTGATAAAACATTAAGCATTGCTTACAACTCAGGCGAAACTCAAACTTGCAATTTTTTTTTCTTTTTTTTTTTTTCTTTATTTTTAATTAACTTTTCGGTCGCGATAGACTCTAGCGAAATCTCCGCAAGCGTGTGGCAAGAGGAGGGAAACTTTGATGTCCTGAAATGCTGCTATATCCAAATATATACAACTAGTTTTTACCGTGGTATGGAAAAGCTGTTAATCTTCAATACATGTGAAATTTAGAGTGGAGTAATGTGGAGCTCTTGTAAAAGAAATAGCGGAGCACAACTTGGTCAGTGATATAAAGCAGGGCATACTTGAATTCGACACTGCCTTACTTCACTCGAACTGGAGCAGCTTACGGCGAAAACACTGGAGCAAAATCCCAACAGACATAAACGTGTTGAGTTGTGGGCCAACAGCAAAAAAAATTCGGGAATTTTGGACGCCATTTCCCTTGTGCTACATCCGCAAAAATCGTCCCAGCATGTACGCCCGTGAGCCGCACGCGATGGCGCAATTTAATTTGTTCTAACAGGAGCCATAATCGGGGACGGAGACCGTAAGTCTCGGGATTCGCGCGCACCCATGATATGGGGCAATTTTTCTATTTTTAGAACAAATTGCGCCATCCTGACGTCATATATCCGCGCGGATTCACGCACATGTCAGGGGCTTTCGCGTGGATGTTGTCACGTTGCGTGATCAAATGGTGAGAGTTGAGAGATTCTCTTGCGTATTGTTCACTGCGATGGCAGGGAATAAGGCAGGGAATACGAACCAGGGCGCTTATATGTAGTTTTATGCTCTGAGCTAACGGAAAAGGTGGGTTTTTCAGGGATAAAAACAAGACTTCAATCTCGCGCTGGGAATGAATAATAAGATCTGCTCACGCTAGTCGTGAGCTTACGCGTATGCTTAAGAATATAGCAAGAAAACTCTCTACTCTGGTATCGAGTTAATTTGTGAGTTTCTCAGACAATGTTTAATCATAACCAAAACCTGTTTTGATGGTTTCTTATTGTCTCTGCTTGTTTGGTGAGTTTGGAAAAGTTTTTGAAAGGAAAGTCTGACGCGTAAAATTAGTTCATTTGCATAGTGCATGCAGCTCGTGCACTTTCAAGTCCGAGTCGGTGTTTTCAATTGTCAACAAATCTTGACAAAGATTTCTTTCGTTATCTTTTGTGCTGAGATGCTGCAACAAATTTCACGAATGCAAAAAAGGCTACTTACATCATGTGTGTTTCTTCAACATAAGCATAGTGAAGTTTTACACTGCGAAAATGAAAATAGACAAGGAGTTTTGATAACTCGATCATCTAAATCGAATCGTTATTCCAAGTTGATTAAAGAAAGCGTCATCGTAACTTTGCTGATTGTTTCTGCTTTATTCACATATTTTCAGCTTAGCGTTTAATATGTTCTCAAACATTTATCAATCTTAAACATATTTAAAAACTATAGAGCTATTGTTTGAGTTCGATGTACGCTTTCACACGAAAGTGCGGCGGAAGTACAATTTGTCATGTTTACTGACTGTACAAATCACGCATCGGTGGGCGCTCTCATTCATCGAAAACAGAGAATTTACTGGATTTTTACACGAATAAAACTGAGCAGTATCTACGGACGTAAAGTTATTAAGCCTTGATGAAACATCAAGCGTTGCTTACAATTCAAGCGAAACTCAAACTAGCAATTATTTTGTTTTACTTTCCGGTCGCGATAGACTGACAAATTCCTCGCAAGCGTGTGGCAAGAGGAGTTAGGAAACTATGAAGTCCTGAAGCTCTGCTTTATCTAAATATATCCAGCTAGTTTTTTGCTGTGTAATGGAAAAGCTGTTAATCTTCAACATATGTGAAATTTAAAGTGGAGTAATGCACAGCTCATGTAAACGAAGCATCAGTCGGAACACAACTTGGTCAGCGATATATATAAGCTTACAGCGGAACATACCTAAATTCGACACTGTCTTACTTCACTCAAACTGGAGCAGCTTACGACTAAAATACTTAAGCAAAATTCCAACAGACGTAAATGCGTTGAGTTGTGGGGCAAAAGCATGAAACATTTCGGGAATTTCGGACGCCATTTCCCCCGCGCAACATCCGCAAAAATCCTCGCAGCATGTACGCGCGTGTGCCGCAGGTGATGGCGCAATTTGTTCTAAAAATAGAATTATTGTCCCATATCATGGGGACAACCCCAATACTTGAAATGACGCGCGCTCACGGTCTCCGTCCCCGATTATGGCTCCTGGTTCTAATAATTATATAGCTCCATCGAAATCCAATATTGCCAACAGACCTATTTTTTATTAATTTTTTGCGAACTGTCCAAATTTAAAATACATTGGATAGTTTTTGCTCGAACGTTTAGTTTAGCTTTGAACACACTGTCCAATTTGAGAAAAATCTGGATACTTTCCATCAACCAATGAAATGTCAAGATAAATAAAAGAACCGAATATTGGCCAATCAGGTTGCAGCTATTATCACTGCCATCAAACGTCACCGAGCGAATGTAGTTCGCTAAGTTTTCTTATGTTTGAAAATGGCGGAATTTCCTGACTTTTCTCTCCACCTTTCTGACGTCTAAACTTTCAAATGGAGTCTTCAGCTAGGTTTCCAGAGATACATGCTACTGATTTACTCGAGATGAGGGAGAATAATCAGAACAAGAACACTCAAAGAAGCAAAAAACCTGTGTTAAAGTGTTTGACCTGTGACGTGCTGAGCAAAGCGAAGTGAGAAATATTGTACTTTAGACGATAAAATATTTGCCTTGTTCATCTGTTTTTGGATCCTATATAATTAATAGGTAATAGGACTAAATGCTTGTCCAATTTGGAAATAATTGGATTCAAAAAATTCCTCGGACTGCCAAATTGGACTCGGCCTACGGCCTTGTCCAATTTTGGCTGTCCTCAGAATTTTTTTCATCCAATTATTTCCAAATTAATTACAAATAGAAAAATTATTTTCCCATATCATAGGGACAGCCCCAATACTAGAAATGGCGCGCGCTTAAGGTCTCCGTCCCCGATTATGGCTCCTGGGACTACCAAATTACCAAATTCACGAATTTTATTGGCTGAAATCGATATTGAAAGCGGTCTAGATTTTCCCATCTACAATCGTGGTTAAAAGTCCTTGAGACACTTATGTAATTTAACGAATTATCTGTGTTTTGCCACTGAAGTTTGAAAAAAAGCGCTACTAAATTTGTCCCAGGACTTTTGTTCATGATTGTAGACCCGCATCTAGACCGGTAACAATGTTTTACAGTGATAATAATATACATGAAAATATTGCTCGATTCTGATTGGCTGAGAGCAGTGCAGTTCAAGTGTAACACCATTGCAAAAAGTGTAACACCAGTGCAAAACGTGTAACACCGGTGCAAAACGTGTAACACCAGTGCAAATTACACAACGTAATCCTAGATTAGCTGAAAGAAAATAGGAAATTTTCTGAGCCAATGGTATCACGCAAAATGATGGCGAAAATTTAGTGCGGAAACTTTGAAAAAAGTTTTCTCGAATGAGAAAAACTGGCTTCAAGAAAGATCTTCCGGCATTTTCTCCAAACGAATTTTTTTGTATTAATATTATTGATAAGTAATCATACGGTTTCGAGTTCAATTTGGAATTAATCAGCACTTGAAAGTTTTTCAAAAAGCTAAAAATGCACTCGCCGAAGCGGCTCGTGCAATTTCAGCCTTTTGAAAAATTCACTCGTGCAAATTAATTCCAAATTGAACTAGAAACCGTATGATTACCTATTCAAATGTTGCAAACTAAAATGCGAAATGATTGACTATTTTCATCGAACAATGTATTTATTTATGGCAGTGCCAAAAAGCCTGGTGAAAAAAAAAACAAATAAAGAGGACGAGAAAACTTGCGCAGAATTAAATTCAGCTAATCGCTGTTTGCAAGCAAAATGTCAGTTAGTACAAAACAGTAACACTAATTAAACAAATTGAATTGTTCTTGTTTACCATGTAATGAACATCTTGTTAATTAAGCGAGCTTAGTCGGTCTGTCTGGGAGAATCATGACCTTGGTCATGTGTACAGACCTCACTGCGTTCTGTCGGTAACCACGACCTCGGTCAAGACTCTGCCATACAGACCTCCTGCTCGGTTAATAAGCGGTACTGTTTGCGGTTAACAGTTAATTATTTTCCTTACGGTTAACAGAAATCTTCAAAATTACCGTTACCATTGTTTTAAAAAGTTAAAAATAAATTTTCATGGTTTTGAAAAATTAAAACTTATTTTGATAACTCTAAAACGTATTTAAGGTCTTAAGACCATTCCGGGATGAAAAAGGGTATCATTCCGATCTTTCATGCTCAAAACGTTGGACAGTCTGTAAATGCGATCGTGGAGATTCTGATTACTGACAAAAACTGTTTTAATATTTTAAGAATAAACTCGAGGCTGAGATTTTGAAAAGAATATAATTTTGTGTGTTGAAAATTTGTAAATACGATAGAATTATATTTTTTAACTAAGCCGTATAGAATTCTTCCTTTCCCTAGACGGCAAAACAAGCTAAAAAGCAGCAAAACAGCACTAGCCATTTGTGCGATGCTAATGGCATTCCTGCAAGAAGCTATGTGCGTCATATCATGCCAGTAGCCGGGCTCCAAAATTACTCTAACACCATCCAGGCACCAAATACATTTGAAAACAGAAATGTAGTACGCTGTAATCTAATCTGATCTGACCTGATCTGATCTGATGTAATGTGATGTGATGCGATGTGATGTGATGTGATGTGATGTGATGTGATGTGATGTGATGTGATGTGATGTGATGTGATGTGATGTGATGTGATGTGATGTGATGTGATGTGATGTGGTGTGGTGTGGTGTGGTGTGATGTGATGTGATGTGATGTGATGTGATCTAATTTAATCTACTCTTCACAAGAATATTTCAGCCTAAAATTTGCAGAAAAATAAGAATATTCAGCCTGGGACGGAAAAACACTATTTCTATTTGAAAAGAGTGTATATAGCATGCATATATGCATAAATGCATTTACGGGTGCCTCGGTTGACTTACTCTCAAAATTTAATGCAATACGTTTCTTGCCATATATATCAAACATAGTGTGTTAAATAATGGGATCTACCTAGTGCGGACCTAAGAATGGGATCTACCTAGTGCGGTTTTTTGTCTGCCCTGGTAGAGGTGTTTTTCTTTTTAACCTGGTGAACATCTAGGTCTCACCAGGTGTGTTACAGAGGGTGTACTGGGCGACAGGCCTCTGCGACGCCAAACCCCTCCGTGTGTATTGCTTCCAAAACACGTCGCTGCAGACACGACGCGGGGACGAGTCGTGGGACAATTCGCCTTGTGTGACATGGAGAATTTTTAGGAAAATTACTGTGTCCGCGACACAGAATTTTAATTAGTATATACCACACAAGTGAATAGTGCTTTTCGCGTGCTCTGATTGGTTAACTCAGAGGTGATTAGCAAGTATTATTCAGCTCCGAACAGCCGGCGCGAGAGATTTTAAAATTTCCGACCGCTTGTCACACATAAAGTAACGTTTTGGTCCGCTAATTATTCAGCTTTGTGGTATATACTAAAACAATTATTCACCTCGGTGTCGGTGAAAGTGATGGATATTTACCTCCACTTCGGTGAATAATTGTTAATTATAACATAGCGCGCGCGCTAGTCCTATCTAATTCCTATTTAGCCATCATGAACAAAATTTCCGTGTACGCAAGGTCGTGCGTATACAAGATGACGCGTGCAGTGTCAATTTAGCTGCAAAATTTCCGTCGAGTTTAGTGCAAGTTTCTTTTGTTTAAATAATCGTTGGAAGTTGTCCTTCAGTAGCATTTTAAATGCAAATGGTAAAAGTTCAATTGAGGCCTTACACTACTGTAAAATGATATTAAAATCGTTTAAAAAAATCCAAGCTTTTGCCGATCTACGGCATCATCAGCGATAATAAAAAATATTCCGCATCTGTATATAAGGCTTATATACAGATGTAAAGTAAAAACGTGTGAAAAGCGAAAGAATGTGGGGGGTAAAATGCATGAGCTAAATAATAAGATACAAATATGAATAAAAATGAACGATATGACCTAATGAGCCAGTGTCAAAGTACAAAGAGTCTCTAGGTATGTTAAAATAATTATTAGAATAAAAGGTCCGCGAATTCGCTGCATTCCTCTCGGGAGTTGAGGGCAGGTTTGTAATTTCGTATGTAAAACGCTTCGAACAGTCGTAGATTTGCGGGGTCTTTTTCTGATACAATGGTCTTGATTTCGATGCCTTTGTTTTGGTACTTTGAAATGTGTTTCTTCACGGACCCCGATCTCTCAACACAGAATGGTCGTACTTGAAGATTCCATATGTCTCCGAACGTCTCAACTACAAAATCACTAACATTTTCCGAAAAGAGGGTATACCAGTCCGGGTCGCGCACAAGTCATACACCCTCAGACGAGCTCTCTCTCAGAACAACACGGAACGGACATGCACGAGGGCCAACTGCCCTATCTCCAGCACCAAATTGCGCTTATTACGCAACGCCGTTTACCAAATCACGTTTAACAACTGCAACCAATACTACATCGGGAGCACTACACGCTTTATCCACGATCGAGTAAGAGAACACCTGAACAATGACAACTCCTCCGTGAAGAAACACATTTCAAAGTCCACAAATGCATCGAAATTAAGACCATTGTGCTAGAAAACGACCCCGCAAATCTACGACTGTTCAAAGCGAATTCGCGGATCTTTTATTCCAATAATTATTTTAACATATTTAGAGACTCTTTGTACTTTGACACTGGCGCATTAGATCATATCATTCATTTTTATTCATATTTGTATCTTATTATTTATCTCATGCATTTTACCCCCCACATTCTTTCGCTTTTTACACGTTTTTACTTTACATCTGTATATAAGCCTTACGCGGAATATTTTTTCTTATCCCTGATGATGCCGTAGATCGGCGAAAGCTTGGATTTTTTAAAACGATTTTAATATCATTTTACAGTAGTGTAGGCCTCAACTGAACTTTTACCATTTGCCTTTTGTTTAAGTTTCGGCAAAGTGAAGATTATTCTGAACAATTCAAACTCCACTTCGAGCCTTTGACTTTTCGGCAAGCTAAGACGGTTCATTTAAACCTGAGTATTTTGACTTTGTTTGTCTACATTTCCATTGAGTATTTTTGACCTTGTTTGCCTACGTAATTAATTCGAAGAAGCGAATTCTTCGTTGCCATCTTAGAAACCAGGTTAAGCGTTTTCGTTCAACCGTCGCTCAACTTATTGTGGCGTCTTAGGATCCTAATGACATTTGTTTACCTTCACCGTGCATTGTGAGAACTTTGTCAATCACAAATAAAACATAAGTTAGCGCCCAAGTTGTTGTCGCCATGATATAAAAGAACGTTTAAGTAGCATTGTTTTGTATAGCTTTTACGTTTTTACAATATTTCCACAGG